>NC_139344.1:330999586-331342086 GCF_055883805.1 Amblyomma maculatum
TATCTTTGTTTTCACTCACGATGTGGACGTCTCGAAGCAGGGAGAACATAGGCAGCGTTCTGCTGCATAGTAATCTGGCCAATCGACTGTAGGCGGCTCGCTCAATCACTCTTCCACGGCACGTGTCGTCTCGGGTCAGTCGATGGTAGTTTATCGCCGCATTAAATACGCGATGGTGCTTACGCCGACACAATCCTTCTTATATTATGCAGAGGGAAAATTTGCGCACCAATTTAGCAGAGTGCACTCCGCTATAGAAAGAAATGAGTGGACGCAAACGTCAAAGGCTTTACGAGAAAAAAATGCCGCCAACGAGTCAGCAAAGTTGTCATTTAAACCCGCACTTTAGGAAGGTAAATTGTAGGCTACTATATTACTTAAAATGAGTAAGAATAGAATACCATCTAAAAGCACATTATTTAAAGATAGGTATTCTGATCGCACGAATTAACGCTGGTAAATAAAGCAACTTATCATGGGACAGACTACTCGGTTTGAGGTCAAAGATACGCGGCTTATGGAAATGTGTTTCGTTTCATGCGCCCGCAAAGAAAAACATTGAGAGGATTCCACAGACTGCACTGGGGAAAAGCAAATGCCTGAGTGCTGCTTTTGCTGCACGTGGTACATCACTCATGCCGCACTGTGGAAAATTCGTTCCTCAAGCGTGCGTGCGTTGAGCGATCCTGCAAGTGTTGGATTGGACGGTACACTTTCGCTCCTGTCGCGTGATGTTCCTTGGCGCTTGTTCATTGCTGTGCTCCTGCAAGTGTGGGATCGGAGATACGGCGTCGTCCCTGTCACGCGAAGTTTTCATAGTAACGTAACATCTATGATCCATGACTTAGAACTTTCTGCGAGCCAAATGGGATTCATGACTTAGCACTTTTTGTGCCTCATAAGTCATGACTATGGCTCAAGGCTTCTGTATCACTCAACGTAAACCCCTAACCATGTCTTTAGTTATGACTCCCAAACATGACCCACGACTATGACTCATGGCAAACTACAATGACTCGCATGCCCATGATCCTGACATGACATACCTTTTAGGTAGCGCATGCTATACACATTCAGACATGACTATTAATTCAACCATCTCATGACTACATATCAAGCATTACATTTTACTTCCACCTTTTGCAGACACATTTGATGCCAACAGAGGCATTCGCCTTAATTATTTATCAACTTAATAATTGCACAGCTAAATATTATGTTTGTTAGACGGTGACTGGAGAGGAACACTGAATCACGATTTCCATCTGTTATGCCTAATAATTACTGTGAAACTTAACACAAAATAATCAGAACTGTCCGCCATTTTACCTCGGTTAAGCTTATCTTTAGCCCTTGACGGTTTGTTTGCGACACCGTTCTACACTCCTGTGCATTTCAGTCATCATTCATTTGTGATAGTCGTAGCGCACGCTTTATTTATAGGAACCAACCTTTGATGGCTGTTATCTTGTATTGTGCACTTGCTCATTTCGGTTTAGAAGAAGCATACCTCAATTGCCTAGAAGCCAGTCTCCGACGATGAATTCCGCATTGCATTTGAATACTGAACAGATTACAAGATACATTAATTCCACCTTTTGTATAGACTCGTCCTAGCGAAATACGCGAAATGCATTCGTTCATTTGTGAACGCAAGAAGTGAACGTGTGTTTTCCGGTGTTTTATAATACAAGAGAATATTTCTATAAGCTTTGACTCGCTTTGTTAGCTTCGTGCTAAGGAATAGGTGTGAGTCAATAGACTTTTTTTCTGGACTGTGAAATTCCTTAAAGCGGTAGGTGGAGCCTTGAAAAAGACACATAGGCGAATATTCAGAGCCGGTATAATTCATATAATTCAGGAATTCTTTATCTTTTACTAACATCCATATTTTCGACCAAGTCGACGGCTATGTTCAATCAGAGAATGTCCAATCAGAGAATCATGACCTCTCGAGCAAATCACGATGCAAGAGAGAAAAAAAAACTGATTCAAAGTGCGATGAAACCCAGATATTACACCGTCCGAGAACAGGTTTATGTGCTAAATCCTTAGCGTACGATAAGGGATTACCGGGCGCAGGGCACCACAACAGTTTGGAACAATCAAGTGAAGAGCTCCGTACTGAAAAAAAAAAAAATGCCATTCTGTCAAAGCCTCTCAATTTGAAGTCCGCTTTAGTGGATACACGCAGATTAGTTAGCCCTACTGCTCTTCCAAGAACACGCCGCGCCACTGTGATGCAGTGGTTAAGACGCCCGACTACTGTGCCAGAGTACCCGGCTTCGTTCCCAACCGCTGGCGGCTGCGTTTCGATGGAGGCGTAACGGAGTGGGCTCTATGCGCTGTGCTACGTCAGTGTACGTTGAAGGGCCCCAGGTGGTCAAAATTTTCGAAGTCCTCAACCACGGCGTCTCTCATAGCCTGAGTCGCTTTGGGACATTAAACCCCACAAACCAAACCAAACCAAACCAAGAACACGCCCAAAATATTATTTCACTTGAAAACTGAGGCTTGATGTTGCAGCAGCACGTTGGTCGACTGTTCTGCAGGAATATGGCTGTTGGCGGTCATTTCTGCAGGATTGTAAAGGCGAATTTATTCGTGTATTATATTTTTATCAGGCTTAGTCGTGTACTAATTTGCTTCTTTGACAAGGGATCTAACAGAGCTGAAAATGTAGTAATACTAAGGAATTATTCGACTGCATGTCCTTTTTGTGGTTATATAATTTCCGTCTTTCACAAGCACTGGCGACTCAAGACTGTCAGCGCTGTTAAGAGAGGAACGGTCAAAGCCAGTACTAGAACTTCTGCTCTAGTACTGGCCTTAGTCTTTCATGGTTCAGTGTTATTCGAGTGCTGCAAGAAAAGGCACATTCTGCAAGTGAATGTCTTGGTTAAATTCAAAGCATTCTGCTGGTTAGATTAAGGAAGGTGTAGGCTGGTATATGGCTGACAAGTAGATAGGGAATGCATGCACTTTCCGTGTCTGGAGAGCGCCTGGAAGACAGAGGTTTCAGAAGCGAATGCATCGGCGAACACGTTTTGATAATACGTGCGTTTTATTACCAACGAAAAAAAAAAAAAAACAGGAAACAGCACAGATGAGCTGCCAAGCTCCTGTCCTAGAAAGCCATATACGGAGATCGCTGTCCTTTAAGAACGCGGTGCGCTATAGCGATGATTTTCCAAACTCGCAAATTAGGGACTCTCGAAACCATGTTTGAAAATGTTTGTGGGAGAAGACAGCTTAAAAAAATACGGAGATAGTTTGCACCGTCTTTAACTGCCTATCAAGTGCAGGTGACCTAGTTTCGCCCAGCAAACTGGCATCCCCATAGTGCGAGGGAGCTGGGCGGCTGTGGTGAAGACCACCGTGGAGCGGATGTACGGTTGAGCCGAGATTGGGGAAGGAAAGGGCTCCGAAGGGATGGCGAGGAAGAGAACCCGAGCCCTGGCTCGGCCAGCCGGTCGACACGCGAAGCCGTTCGTGCGTGCTCGAGCGGCTCAAATTGCCCCCGCTTTTAGTGCAGTTCCTGCTACCTCTGTCGCTCGGTTTTTAGGGCTACGGGGCTTGACGGTAATTTTCGGCTCCGAGGAGACCAGCGGAGCGACAATAAACGCAGCGTGATGCGACGGCTTCAAAGCCGACATAATTGCCGCGCCAGCTTCGGCCTCGTTCAGGGTATAATATTTTTCGGAAGGGGATGGACGCACTATAGAACACTTTATCGACATGTTCGGCGGCAGTGTCCGTCACCCGAAATAGTGTTTCAATGGCGTTTCGTGCGCTATAATATCTGCGTCTGAAAATCAGCGCGACCGACTCAAGCATGGCACAAAGCGTTTCTGCTAATTTTACAGTTCGATCATCTCGTTCACGTATGTATACATCCTCGTAGCATTTTAAAAGTTTGTGTAGTTATAAGCAGTAGTGCTCGCGTTTAGTGGGCCTATCTGCCCTATTATTTCGCGTCACTGACTGATGGTTTCTCTATATAGGCTGTTTCTGTGTGAAGCTTCTGCCACCTGGCTTCAATGTGGTTGCTACTGGTAGAGCCACCAAAAAAATCCGGTTTGTAGAAATGGGTTAGCAGAAATTAAAACTACGATGAGTGACAGAGCGAAGAACATAGCATTGTTGCTCAGCAGTTTGCCCTGCAGGGTTAGGCAGAGAAGCTTTATTGAGGAAACAAATACACGACTAAACAGGCAGAAATGTACGCACTCTAGCAGAACACACCCGTCAACCAAATTGATCGCCTGTAAATTTTTTAATGGGATACATCGCCTCCGATTCTGTATTCTTGCTGGCATATAGTAAGGCGTTCGTCGTAATCTGTCTGTGCTCGCTTATCTCCATGCATCCACGTATATCTGAGATTTTTCCGTGTTCGTACGTAACTTATAGACAGAATTATTCTCTAAATTAGTGCAACCTGTCATTATGGTCTACTCATACAATAAAATGCCCTAACTTATTTTTTTTACTATTCATATAATCGTTTCGTGTTGTACAGAATCTACCAGCACCTCATCAATTTGGTTAAAACCTAGATGGCGTTATTATTATCCCTTCACCCTTTCGACCAACCTAATGGTAACTGCCTTTCTATTTGTAGCTTTTCATTCATGGCTTATTTTCTTTCTTTTTTTATGAACTATGGCGTCTCTTGTAGCATGAGTCAATTTGAAACGTTAATTTGAGCTAAATCAAATAAAATGAACCTTGCATGTTTTGAAAATGCCACTACTCATGGATTTATCGTAACACCGCTTCGTGACCATGACTGCTATACTCAGCCAGTCGATAACCGTCGGTGTCATATTATTTCTGGCTCTTACTGGCCTCGTTCACGTGAAAAACGAAGCTCGAGCCGCGTAACCTGGAGGAGCCTGAGAAACCTTTCTTGTGAAAATCTTCAAAAATCTTACTTGAAGGAGGCAAGAGTGCGGCAAAAAGAAAAAAAAATGCGTTGGGTTGCTTTCTGTCATCGGAAGATTTAATGTTTCGCTTTCATTTATTGTCTTATCTTATCTGTCTTATGCTGCGCCTTTCATGGAGACGATCTTCGCAACTCGATCCGGTTGGTTTCCGCGCCATCGCTCTTTCCCCTCTCGCATCTCGCCTTTCCCCGAGCGCCTTTTGACACCCTCCACACGTCGTGGTTGAACAAGACTGATGGGACCCGCGGCTCCAAAGATCATTATGCGTCCTGTCCCCGTCCGAGGCTTTCCACACCGTGACACCCTGCCATCCCGATCGTCGTGTCGCATCTCTCTGTTTACGCAGCCTTCGCTCTGAAAAGACCGGTTCCTTACGGCCCAACCCCATCATCTTGGTCAAAAGGAATGTTGGATGGGCTTCCCGGGGAACATCCTCCCTCGCTGCCAGAGCGGCGCAATTCCGCGCACGTTGACAAGCGCCTCGCATCTACCATTTACGGTCATTCGATTGCTTGCATCTTGCTACTTTCACTTAGCAATTGTGCCTGGTTCACGAAGCTCGCTTGCCTATCTAGTTTGATCTTATTTCTAATGCCTAACCTAGTGGTCCTCATCTGTGTGGCCGTAAAAGCAGGCTGTCTGAGTGCTCTAAGTGGAAACATGCCATTACCGAGGGCGGTGATACGCTACCAGTGTGCGTGCGCCTAGTTGGTCTGGACGTGAACGGCTTTAGCCAAGACACGACAGTAGAGGCTGGCATTGTCGGCCATGAATGTTCTTCCCCCGTCACTTTTGGGACAAATGGTAGCATTCGTAAAATGTAACAAATGATGTCTCCGTCAGGCTATTTCAGAAATATTGCGCGTAAATCGAGTTACTTGCAGCCTCTTTGTGCCGGCCATCGCATTTCTTCATAATCTTTTTATAGGAAAGCAAAGAGACTGAGCATCAAAGGATAAAAAATAATCAAACTACAGTATCGAGAGGGGAAAAAAAAACTTTGCAATGTTAAAGCGAACAACAAGTTAGAAAGAGGAGAGGTGGAGGGGAGGATATTCTTTTCGCTCTAATCCATCGACTTAGTTCGGGGCGTAAAACCATTCATTTAGAATTTTTTTTTTTCTTATTTGTGCGCTGAGCGTAATGTCAAGACCGCTCTTCATTCTTTGAGCGCTTTTTACTGGACCCAAAAGCATCCAATAAGAAGATTAGTAGCAAATTAAAAAAAAAATGCTATGGTAGCTTGTCTCATTAAATGCTTGCGACGCTCTGCGATCTGAAGTTGAAGTCTGTTAATTTAAAGCCCTAGAGACAGAGCTGTTAGCATCTAGTACTGACAGTATCTAGATGCATCTAGTACAGCTCTGTGTTTAAGCAAAACACAGAGCTGTTAGCATCTAGTACTGATAGATCCCAGACTTAGTACATTCGTTGGGCAATCGATCACAGCAGCAAGCCATTCGGTGGTCACGTTGCCAACCAGCCGGATAATAAGTTTCGTGTAGAAAGGTAATTCCGGAGCGTGTCTTCTGCGAAACATGTCGTTTCTGCTTCGAACATTTAGGGCGCTTTGTAAACAATCGTGTACGTTGTGAACTCATCGCTTTTTCTGATACTGTCCTCTAGCTAAACCTCATTTGAGTTCATGCAAATTTAACATAGTTCACTTTGCACATAAGATGATTTTTTTTTTGTTAAGATTAGCGAGCGCAGCGAAAACGAAAATTAAAAATGAGTAAACGTTTTTGCCGTTTTCCGCTTTTTCTTTGCTGACCGATTATTTCTCCAAAACTAACTTATTAAGGCGCAAGTCTCCGCAAACTTGTCCTCAAAATATGTCAGCAAATGTGTTGTCGGATGAGATGCCATCATCTGGTGATGTCTATCGAGTCATTGATTATAAAAAGCAGTGATTAACAATAATCCAAATATAATAACAAAAATGAAAATGACTGCTAGAGATAACAATAAATTATAAAGATAATTAGTGATAGGTGGTAAGTGATCACATAACTAGTGATAGATAATCAGTGATAACATAATTTGTGATGAGATATTTAGTGATGACGTAATTTCTGATAGATAGTAAAAACGTCGTGACAGTGCTAATGGTTTCGTATTTTCTCAATGCTGTTTCTCTAGTGACCTCCAAGGTTTTTGTTCTAGAGCTTTCTTGCATCATGTTCATTTCAGGAATGAAAACTTATTCCAATATCTTCGGAGCGTTGATTTGATAAGTCGTATAGCTTTAACATTTCAGCTGAGAACAATTTCGATGGCTTAATGTCAAGCATTTACCTACGTCCATAAAAAAATTAATCGTTGGCGTTTTCCCATGGGGAATTTATGAAATTGATTTCTTGAGACGTAGATATAATATTTAACCCAAATATTGTTTTTTAATTTAAATGATAAACAGCGCCGGCAGGTCTTTAACTAGCAACTTGTTTGTTACTTAAATATCCGCCCAGGGCAATCCGCCACAGTGTCAAGAAATAATAGTTGGCTTAAGGCCAGTTCTGATTGGTCAGCTAAACGAACACTCCCTTCCAGTCCCGTCTTGAAATAAATACTAGCACTGCGAGTTCTTACGATTAAGGGTTAATGACATTTTGCTTATCGAAGGAACATCCGGAGCACGCCATATTCGAGCGCACCAGATTAATTTCGACCGCCTGGGTATGTTTAACGCCATTTCGATTAACCTAGTTTTCTCTACATGTTTCATTTTTTTCTCTCGGAACTGGGTCAAAGGGCATTGGGTGAAACTGCAAATTACACTGATTGTTCATTTTTCTTTACGTTTTGATTTCAAGCCTTCATATGCATATACACACTAACTGACTTTGTCGTTTACCATGTTACTGGACAGATAACATAACTGTTCAGTTCCGTTCAGTTCAGTCGTTCAGTCGTGTCCGACTCTTCGTGACCCTATGGACCATTTCACGCCACGCTTTCCGGTCTCTCACTATCTTCCTAACATCACATAATTTCATCTGCAGTGCCCCGAGGATGCCATCTAACCATCGCGTTCGCTGCCTACCCCTTCTCCGGCGACCCTCAACCTTTCCCAACATCAAATCTTTCTCTAGCGACTCCTCTCTTCTCATCAGATGACCAAAGTAGCTGAGTTTTGCTGTACAGTATATAAATACGCGCGCATTCAAAGCTTTTCTCTGAAGCGAGGGGCTCTATGCACGCTTATAATCCTTACCTAGGGAGGTACATGTCAGCTAACACTTATCGACTATTCAAATCTTCCTGCATTCTCACCAGCAGACTCTTTTTAGTTCGTAAAAGAAAGTAAGCTTGCGAACAAAGCGGTCAGTTCCTAACATTGCGCTCTGTAAGCAAAGCAAAGTACCCAGAAATGCGACGCAACAAACACAATGACATGAGACGAAACACAACATGTGTTTGTTGTGGTTTCCCCTCAAGCTGTTATTTTGACAAAATAGAAGCCTGGGCGAGTTGGTATGTATACATTCTAAAACAGCGCGAAAGAACAGGAACGAGAGAACGAAACGTACAAAACAGCGCTCGTGTTGTACGTTTCGTTCTGTTCCTCTGTTTTGTTCGTGTTGTACCTCTCGTCCCTGTTCTTTTGCGCTGTTTTAGAATGTTATTTTGAGAAGCAAAGCAAAAGGCGACTTTTTTTTTTCTGCCGCTGAGTCGCTGCTGCTGCTGCTGCTGCTGCTGCTGCTGCTGCTGATGATGATGATGATGATGATTTATTGGCAGCCGGCCCTTTACAATCGGGGGACAGAAACAAAGTGCCTTGTCCTGAAGAAATAAATGTTTCGAAAAAGAAAAGCAAAAAAAAAAAAATAAAGAACAGAGGTCAAAGAACGAATTATCATACAAAATAATTACTGCATTCGGAAGCAGTGGCGCCATCTAGTGATAGTACGTCGAAACACTCCACCTATGTTTGGAGAAACTGTTTTTTCTACTGTTGCTACCATTGGTGTGCTTATTACCAGCTATTTTCCTTTATGTTTAGGGACGAAAGTTATGAAAGTTGAGAGCAATGTTCAAGGCAACAACAATCTGGAGAACGGTTGTAACATTTCATGATGTACAGTCAGGCTTAGAAACTCAAAAATCACCGATTTATCTCAGAAAAAAAGGTGGATCTAGTAGTATGGGAAATGACAGCAAATGCAGCCTTTTACGGCGAAACATCGCACCGAATAATGCGATGGCGATGATGTGTTTAGACAGGAGACGGCAAGCAGCGTGTCGCCATGTTGATCCTCTAACTCTCTGAAACGTCAAAACACATTCCCTAAAGTGCTCGGGTCATGGTAATCGCCGCGCATGCGCAGGTGTCACCAATCAGCCAGGCAAACAGTAATGTAAACAGGATAACGATGTGCTATAATTCTCTACTGTCCCCCTCCCCTTTCTTCTTTCACTTGCCAGATAATCCATGCTCTGCCGCACGTTATCATGCTTTCATTCTGCACGAGGAAACGACAAAGAATTCAGTTCCTGCACAAAAGCTACAGAACCCGCATCTCATGCCTAGCATAAAAGCATTATTTGATGTCATCATGATGACGCATAACCTACTAACCTAATAACCGTGTAACCTCATAATAATTTTCACTCTCAGGTACTATGGCTCCCTTCATACAATAAAGGAGGCTTATTGGTGAACGAATGGGAAGGGTGGGGGGGGGGGGGGGAGGTAGAAAAATGCATGCTTTGTTTTAAAAACCGCGAATTTTAGAAAATATGCAATGGTTCAGCAATACGCAAACACCAACGGACTACTAATCTCGGTTTTGTGATGCTGAAGGTAGAGGAAAGCCTCACGAACAGAAATAAGCCTAACTCAACATAGGGGATAAGAAATTGTGTTGAAGAAAGTGTAAAATTTGCTGGAGCCCGATTTTCGGAAACTGAGAGTCAGTCTAAAGAAATGAGATCTTCTAGACGACCCCCTTACAGATCCTCCCACCTCTCGGAACGCTCAGCGCGGTTTTTCTTTGCGGAGCATCGCCGTCTCTCCGCGAAAGCAATCTGGTCACTGCGGGCTATTGATCTTCGATGTCGCCCTCGTCGTCGCCGCGAGTGGCCTTCCCACGCTAATGAACGCCACACGCGCGCCCAAAGCACTGCCACGCCGCTCGTCCCAAATGATCCGGCGGCCCCCTCCCGTCTTTCTCAAGCCGGCCAAGCCGCAGCGGACCCCTCGCACCGCCTTCAAAGCGAAGGCTAGATGAAGGATTTAATGAATCCCCTAATGACGGCACCTCCCAAGTGGCTGGGCTTCGTCGGTGGAGGTGGAGCAAACGAAGCTGCTTCGCTTGACCTTTCCCACTATACTTGAACTAATTTTCGCTTCCCGCAAAACCCATCGCTGTATATCGCTCCTCTTTTCTTATTCCCCTTTTTGGGGGGGTTTCTTTTCTTAGTCTGTATTCTTTTCCCTATTTCGACTTTTCCCCCTTTCTCTGCTCATAGCTCTTGACTCGGAGAAGACTAAAACTCAAGTAGCGCGACGTCATGCTCTCTTAGCAAAGTTCGTCCGAGCTTCTCAACTAATAACGGCTAGAAATAATAATTAGGGCGAAAAGTTATTGAAATATGCTGTCTTAGCAGGCCTCCTCTTAATATCAGGCAGTACCTCCCGGTAGCAAGGAAATTTAGACTCCTCTTCTGAAAACCTTTGTAAGCATCGGTACTTTCCGATCGTTTTCTTTCTGGGCGTCTTGGGGAGGCTGCGTTACTCAAATAGCCTTAATAATCCAGCGATGTGTTAAGATGACAGTTTTGTTTTGTCCATTCATATTAACTTATTTGGCGTTTCTATAAATTGTTTTCTTTAATTAAGCAACCTGATGCAAGGCTTCGTGAGATTACTTATCAGCCTAGCAGCTTTACAGTCGCCACCATCGCAGGCACTGCCTTCAAAACAAAAATGAACGTCTTTCCCATATATATATATATATATATATATATATATATATATATATATATATATATATATATATATATATATATATATATATATATATATATATATATATATATATATATATATATATATATATATATATATATATATATATATATATATATATATATATATATATATATATATATATATATATATATATATATATATATATATATATATATATATATATATATATATATATATATGAAGGAAAGAAGCCAACAGTCGACGAGGCCAAGGAAAGCGTTCGGGATGGTACTTTATGTCTTCTTCTTTTTTTTTAATGTTTACTTGGATAATCGCAGAAATTAGTAATGTAATCTGTATAGGGGAAAGATAATTAAACACAAAGTAGAAGAAAAAACAACGTGCCGATGGTGGGAACCGAACCCACGACCTCCGAATATCGCGTCCGGTGCTCTATATTCGGAGGTCGTGGGTTCGGTTCCCACCATCGGCACGTTGTTTTTTCTTCTACTTTGTGTTTTTTTATCTTTCCCCTATACAGATTACATTACTAATTTCTGCGATTATCCAAGTAAACATTAAAAAAAAAGAAGACATAAAGTACCATCCCGAACGCTTTCCTTGGCCTCGTCGACTGTTGGCTTCTTTCCTTCATGTATTATAACGAGCACCCTCATTTCCCCTTAATTGATCTGCTTATATATATATATATATATATTTAATCGAAGGGTTGGACATTTCCACTCGGTTTACTCCAAAAAATAATGAGATAAAACATTTTCACTTTTCGTCTAACAGTATTATATATGGCATCGCTTTCTTATAGCGTGAAAAAGCGATTTTAAAAGCAGTTTGACATGTGACATTCTTCTTGCTTTTACGTTTTGACGCTTTCCATAATCACAGACGCATCAAACTGTTCTAGAGGAAAAGACTTGAAAATAAGTGGAACAGAGCTAGTGTACTTCATTGACCTCTTTGCAGTGTTATTGCTGCAGGTTGCCAAAAAGCATTTTACAGTATACATCCACCACAGCTGTTCTTCGTGTCTTTCGTAGGTGGGGCATTGGACACCTAGAGACAACGTAACCGTAGAAGACAATGTGACGTCAGACTACGACTCGCTTCTCATCAAGGACAAGACCTTGGTAGTGACCACAGTTCTCGTGAGTATTTAAAGTGAACACCTTTGATCATAGCAGAAGGCTGCTTACGTTCTTCCCAACAGAGCATCTGCGTCAGTTTCTTTGCTTTTTATTCTTTTTTCTTGTCATATGGTTTCCTGTATATTATAAGTATAATATTTCGCCATATTACTGGCAATCATTTTTGTCGTTTACATTCAATTTCAGACCGTCCTTTGCAAAACGCTGTTGTCGGAAATTGAGTTGCGTTTTATTTTGTTCTATCATATTCCTAGAGTGCATTGTCATTTTAAAAATAACCGACTGAATTTTCTAGACAAAACATAAACCTAATAATGCACATTTTTTTCCCGGCTTTCGGGGAGGACGGAATATATAAAAAAAGAAACTGCTGAGATAAATTGAAACTTATTTGGAATAGTAAATCGCGCATGTGTTGACCTAAATATAGATATGTACCAGCACAAGAAGAAGTACACCTGCTACCCTGTTACATTACAGTACTAATGCTGTATATAATGCCTGTAGTTCTCTATAAGTCACTTGATTTTCACCCCTTGCACTTGCATTCCCTTATCTCAGTCAGTGAAAACAACAGAACCGTGCGAAAAATACCGCACTATATTTTGTAGTTTTGCTGTGACGTGCGGCCTTTCAGTAGCTGCGTTGTATATTTTTCTAGTTCTGCAGCTTTTGTGTATTGCTTTTGAGTATTTGATAGTACGGCAGCACGCTTCTGGGGCAAATGGACAGACCTTTGATACTAAATAAATTTTAAGGCGGAAGATTTTATTGCCTCGATCGTTGTCAACAGCAGGTTGTCAGCAGAGGTGTCAAGCTTTCGAGAGCGAGAGTTAAAATGGATCCCCGGCCGAGCGCTTTACCAATTTCGCCACGCCCAGGATCGCGAAAAGATCTTCATAATTCCCCTTGTCTACCCTCAGGATGATAGAGGGATTCCGCGAGTGGCAGATACTGCGCCTTTCCTTTCCTGCAAACGAATTATAGAACGCCGGTGACCTTTGATGCTTTCAATGAAATGCTCGTTGTGTTCGACAAGGGGAGCGCGATGTACCGTCACGACAGGTCATGACGCCCACAGGCAATTTATGCATATACGAAGCTGGCCCCGCCGGGCGTCCGATCCAGGCGTCCGTGCGGCGCCTTTCATTTGCCTCTTCCTCGAACGCTGCACCATACAGCAAACATAAGCAGACCCAGATGTCTAGGAGGCGTTAGTACAGCAGGCATCAGCGGAGTTTGAAATTCATTTGCAGAATAGAAAAGGCGCAGATCTGTCTCAATCCCATGTACCACGCTGTACAGTAAGGGAAGAAGGTGGGAGTGAAAGAAGAGGGGGATATAGAGGTGCCGTAGTGGAAGGCTACGACGCTCTGTAATGGTTTTCGCCTCATCATCGCAGTTTAGTGGTGCAAAGTGACCTCTAGAATTGGAAACGGTGTTGATTGGATATTAATAACTACTACCGGATCACGGCCAAAAATTGAAAACAAACTTTGATGCGACGGCAGGAAATGTTCTCTACGTTCTTTTACACCAGGATAGCATGAAACATTTATCAATGTGGTTAAGAACAACCGGTTTTACTGATAGAAAGGGTTTCTGTTAACCGCTAATTTCCAGATACCATGCAGCCAATTAAGGGATTCTGTACATTTCATTTTGGCACCCGTCCGAGCCATGTGGAATGCCAAATTATGGAGCTTGTTTATATTTTAGCACTAGCACTGTTTACATGTGCTGTGCGATGTCAGCGCACGTTGAAGAACCCCAGGTAGTCGAAATTTCCGGAGTCCTCTACTACGGCGTCTCTCATAGCCTGAGTAGCTTTGGGACGTTAAACCTCACAAACCAAACCAACCAACCAAATTTTTTGTTTGAATTTATCCTATGTCTACCTGTTTCATATAGGAGATATCAGTGGAACAACATGCATCTTTGTGCTAGAGTGCACAGATGACTGCATATGTCACATCTCGGGCCCAATAATTTGTAGGTTGATATCACCTCAACAGGTGGATATGTAGTGTGTACAAAACAGAAACAAAATTGTCTTGATTTTGACTGTTCAAAGATAAGGGGCGAAATCAATGCCTAAACCCTGGAACTGATATTTTATACGTACAAATGCCAGATAGCCACAAAAAATAATAAATAAACCAGTGAGTGGAGGTACAAAGCTCAATCTCTTGGTAATAATTCTTCAGTGTTATTGTTCCTTTGCTGCTGGATAATTTTTCCTTTTTTTTTTTTTTTTCCGATGAACGACGAACGTGCCGCAAACTTTCTTCCGCATTCTTTTGCCAGACTGACCCGTACATGATGCTCAAGGAGTCTGCGGCGGACCTGCAAGGCAACGATCGCTTCGAGGGATACTGTGTAGACCTTCTAAAGGAGTTGTCTAAGCAGTTGAACTTCAAGTACGAGATCCGGCTGGTCAAAGACAAGGCCTACGGCATTCAAAACGCCAGTGGAAACTGGAATGGAATGATCGGAGAAGTCGTGAGTGGAGTAAGTTAAACCTTTTTTTATCTGCTTCTGTTCACAGCACCGCATCCAGTGCTTCGCTTATAGTAACACTTCGTACTAGAACCGAAGAATTATTGTCGGTTTCTTTTAAAAGACCAATCGGCATGGAACGTTTCTTGCAATTTTTATGGGAACTAAACTAGAAGCACTGCAATTTTAGCAGCCTCGAAGAAGATTAATAAATGCTCAGCGAATGTCCTGAACTGCCTGCCTTGAGAAGCGCACATATAATATTTGTGTACGTTGTGTATCTGGCAGTAGGATTTCGGGACTATCCTAGAACTTCTTACCTTTTTCTTCTATGAATCTGTGCGTGGGGTACCATTGTCTTCTTGACATTGAAAAAAATACCTCAGTATGACCAAGTTGCTACAACACTGGTTATCGACATTCTAACTTTGTGTATGTTGTGTGTGTGTGTGTGTGTGTGTGTGTGTGTGTGTGTGTGTGTGTGTGTGTGTGTGTGTGTGTGTGTGTGTGTGTGTGTGTGTGTGTGTGTGTGTGTGTGTGTGTGTGCGTGTGCGTGTGTGTGTGTATGTGCGTGTGTGCATGTGTGTGTTTGTGTGTGTGTGTGCGTGCGTGCGCGCGCCTGCAAAAAGCATTGCTGCCTTTATACCTCTTTTTAATTAAAAAACACAATAAGATACGCTTTTTCATTTTGCAGTTTTACGTCTCAGCTCCTAGGCAATTTTATGCAAAGAAATGAGACTGGATTCCGACAGTACAGCTATCACGAACCTAGTGATTAGTCTGTGAACGTTCAACTGCAACGTCTGGAATTCAAACGTAAAAGCGGTGGCGTTAAACAAAAAAAAAATAATTAATGCCAATAACTTGTTAATGCTACCTAAGCATTGATAATGACACGAAAATAGGATGACAGCTGAATGCTGTGAGTACTGAGAGAGACGCAATGGATGCTGTCATCCTCGCACCTCGTTTCTCAAAGGTTGTGGAGCCAGTTGTTAACGATTCATACTTACTCGAAGCATTTTTTCATAACCGTCCCTCACGTCGGCATTCATTCTTACTATTGTACTTGCCAGCGACAGCGTTGAAACTAGGGCAGTGTGGAAGACAGCCGTTCTTATTACTTTAGGTTTAGTAACCCTAACACTTTGGGATAGGCTACACAAATTTCAATTATGCGATCGTCTTGATTGATAAAGAACGTAGTGCAGATGCTTGTATTTTAACAAAGACTACCACAGCGAAATACAATATTATTGTATTCCGTGATGATAAGGCCGATATTTATTCGCGCTGCTTGAATGTTAGCACCAACGTCAATACCTATGGCTTCGTCTCTAAAAAACGTGTTATATTTGACCGCCGGGATAGCCTTTGAGGTGCATGTGGCGCTGCCAGCGACGCGTTTTGCAACTATGAAGCAAACGAAAACACCCGAACGGCAAGAAATCGAGTGGATGTGAACTAGCGAACAATACATCAAAATAGATTGATTTGCTATAATTAGGCATTTTATACTTATGCAACATGAAAGTGCCCTTTTTCTTCTCAATGGAGTTGAAATGACCGGTGAAATAACAAACCTGTCTTTGCGCACACGCACACGCACACACACACACACACGCACACACGCGCACACACACACACACACACACACACACACACACACACACACACACACACACACACACACACACACACACACACACACACACACACACACACACACACACACACACACACACACACACACACACACACACACACACACACGCGCGCGCGCGCGCACGCACGCACGCACGAACCAACAAGGCTTAAAACTGGAACAGGGTATGTTTAGTAACTGTAAAGAGAACGTCGCGCCTCACAGTAAGGAAGAAAGAAAGTCATTGGCGATCATTGCGTTTCGTGCGGAGAAGTATGCGTTATGATGTGAACTCAGATTTTATGCCCCATTTGTGTAACGGAATTCATTCAAACCAATAAAAAGTTAGATTTCTTCTTCACAAATTATTTCTTGTAATGTTTTCTTACTCGTTCAAAGCATTTCGCAAATTAATGACAATTTCAATTTCCCCTTCACAAAATATTTATTTGTGTGTTGCTTAGTTCCTTGAAATCATGTAGGACATTCTCCAGTTTTGTCAAATGAAGTATGCAGAAGCCATCGAACGTATACTAAGAAACGGCCGAGCGTTAGAACCTTGGCTCACGCGTACAAGTGCTCCCGTATGTTTCCGTTTATAAGCGGTAGCAGAAAACAAGCCTTGAGTTTGGATATGGGATTTCATGTTGTTGCGTCTGGGTTGCTTTGTACGGATGCCAACTCAGTCAGGCGGCAGCGTTCAAAGCACGGCCTTTGAGGTTAGGAATTTAGCACGTAAGGAGAAAGAGTGCGACAAAGGCAGAATGGCCTAAAGCAAAGGCTAACGAAGCTGATCTGGTCACGCCGACGTGGGCTGGAATCCTACTCGAGGCCATAGTATTCGTAGCTTGGAGTTCTCCCACTTTCCACTGTACGCCGACAGACAGACACCGAGTTTTCGTTGGCATGACCTTCCTAACACTAACGTATTAATAATTAAGGAATCGTTTGCTTATGTAATGTGCATGTAATACCAATGGACGATAACCGATGTTTGCTAAGAGTAACAAATTGGACTCGAAGGGAAGGAAAGCATAGCAGGGGGCGGCACGAAGTTATGTTGAAGAATGAGATTAAGAAATTTAAGGGGAATCAAACGGATTTAGCCAGCACAGGACCGAGTTGATTAAAGGGATAGGTGTTTGCCTTCAGTGGATGCAATCCGACCGATGATGACGATGATGATGATGGTGACAAACCCACGCAGAAAGCGGACCTGGCCATCGCAGACCTCACCATCACGTCTAAGCGAGAGGTGGCCGTGGATTTCACGATGCCCTTCATGAACACGGGCATCAGTATCCTGTTCAAGAAGCCCACCCAGAAGGTGACGACGCTGTTCAGCTTCCTGTCGCCCTTCAGTATGGAGGTGTGGGCCTACGTTGTGGGCGCCTACATCGGCGTCTCCGTAGTGCTTTTCCTTGTGGGCCGTCTCAGTCCTTACGAATGGGACAACCCCCACCCGTGCCGCCAGAACGACCAGGTGCTCGAGAACAGCTTCAGCCTGCTCAACTCGCTTTGGTTCACCATCGGGTCACTCATGCAGCAAGGCTCAGACCTGGCGCCCAAGTGAGTCCTTTTGCCTTTACATATTAAACCCACGAAGCTTGCAGACTAATGTTAGTGACTTGGAACAATCACTGAAAAGCTTAAGCCGAACAGGCAGTACACATATCTAGCATCATTTTGCTAAAAACAAAGGCTGCATGGAACGACCATCAATGGAGTTAGCAGCAAAAATAACTGATGAAAAATTCACCATGCAGGACAAAAAACATGTTAAAACGCAATGATGGGTAGCGGTGACAAGTAACCGCTCCGTGTACACTCCGGCCTGCAGCACAATCAGCCAATAGCTAACCTGCGCACACATAGACAGGCGATCCCACTCTTACACACATATATATACGCACAAACTCACCATACACAATTTAATTTCTGTGATTTGTTTTGAGTTGCCATATTCCTGTTTGTTTCGCTTAAGATAGTAGCCACCGGACATGTTCATTGGCCTTTGAAAATAGAGCTTAAACACGAAGCGTGACATCAGGTGGGTTCTGCTTTTTTGAATGCTTTCTTTTACCTCACCTGTAATATTTAAGCTTGTGGAGCCTCAAAACGGTGCGCTCAGATAATAAAGTGAGTAGTCGTTTCGCCGAGCCCTATAACATAGTCAGGCATGCATCACTGATTTTAAAATGAAAAGAAAGCGGATTTTTTGTATAGCATTCGTCATTCAAAAGTTGCCCTGTGAAACGCTTTCTCTTCAACATTTTGGCACTCAGCTGCGAAAGAAACTGCATCAGGAGTTACAAAAGCTTTTTTTGTTTAAAAGCGGTTGCACTGTCGTGACTTATTTATGATTGGTTTTGAATTTTACTATGTTCATTTATTATGAAAACAGTCACTTATTACAGTTCTTTGCTTCTTCCCAACAACTTCTAAAGAATGTGTTGTGTTGTGTTGTGTTGGGTTTTATGGCGCATAAGCAACTAAGGCTATCATGCGCCAAGAGCGAGGTTAATGTATGTTCTGGTTGCAAAAGAGGAAATGGATATGGTTAATCTATAGTTTATTTAAAAAGCTTCCTTCTTCTAGGAAACTGAGAACAGATGCTAGGTTTACAAGTGCTCTTTCTCCTAAAAGCAAGGTGGGATGGAATGGGATGGTATGATTGTAAAATATAGTAAAATGTTTTCTCCGTAGTGCCTCAAGTTTTGAGCATGTAATTAGAATGTGGTTTACAGTGAGTATCTCGTCGCATTCTTCACAGGTCGGTTTGTTATGTTTCATTAGCAGAAAGTTATGTGTTAGATGTGTATGTCCAATACGAAGACGGCATACTATCACTTCCATAAAACGTTGTTGATGTGTGCTCGATTGCCATTCTCCTAGTACAGGCTTTATGAGACGCAACTTATTATTTTCTTGGTTGTTCCATCTGGACTGCCATTTATTCATCTGTTTATGTTTTATTAATATCAAGCAATCACTATGTGGTATGTTTACTTTCTGAATCAATTTGTTGTGGGCAAGTGCAGCACATTTGTCTGCTCTTTCATTGCCGTCAATGCCTACGTGACTAGGGACCCAACAGAACACTATGTTGTGTCCTTGTGTCGTGATCATTTTTACATTATGTATTATGTCACCGATTAGAGGCATGGCAGCATTTCTGTGATTTAAAGCCATCAGTACACTCAACGAATCGGTGTAGATGACACTGTTACAAATGCCTTCATTCACTATTTTTTCTACAGCTGTCAGGATAGCACAGGATTCAGCTGTAAAGATTGATGCGCACTGAGGAAGCCTAATTATTTGTTCCCAGTTCTCTTCAACTACGGCACAGCCAACATAAGTAGAAGTTTTTGATCCATCTGTATAAAACTCTGTATAATTACTGTACTTTTCTTTTATTGTGCGAAATTCTTGTATTATATGCTCTTTAGGAGTTTGGCTTTTGTTGAAGTGTGTTGAGTGAGATCACAGACATTTGGAAGTTTGTACCATGGGGGTAGGGGGCTGTTTTTTGGGGCAGTGTCGGGCAAGGTGTCCAGAATTTCTAACTCACTGCAAATGTTTTCGAAACGCATTATCAGTGGCCTCGTCGCTTGTGGTTTATTTGTGAAAATTACTCGTGAGCGGCATGTTGAGACTATTGGATAGCAGAGGTGTTTTTTCTGTGACCTTATTCTAAGGACATAAGCACATGTAAGTGAAGCCCTTCTATCTTTCAGCGGAGGCTCATTCGTCTCTGCATACAGACTATCAACAGGGGATGTTCTGTAAGCGCCACAAGAAAGGCGTAAACCTAAGTTATGTACCGGGCCCAATTTCCTTAGGTATGATGGTCTAGCTGACCCGAAGACTATGGACCCGTAGTCCAAGCTAGACCGCACAACAGATCGATATATATGTAGAAGACACGCCCTATCAGACCCCCAGTGTTTCCGAGAAAGAACCTTCAGTATGTTTAGAGATTTTATGGCTTTCCTCTTTAGGATGTTTATGTGAGGCAGGAATGTTAGTTTTCTGTCGAACGTTACACCCAAAAATTTATGTTCGCTCTTTACTGGCAACTCAATCCCATTTAAGTGTAACTTGGGATTGATCTGTATACCTCGTTTCAGCGAGAACATTACTGCCACGGTTTTCTGTGGGGAAAATTTGAACCCATTTTTAAAAGCCCATGAGTCTAGTTTATTTAGTGTTAATTGTACTTGTCTTTCACAAATTGATATGTCTGAGGATGTGCAGGCTATTTGAAGGTCGTCGACATACAGCGAGAACATAATGGATTTTGGGATTACCTTGCTAATAGAATTCATTTTTACAATAAACAAAGTTGTACTTAAAATGCACCCCTGAGGTACCCCATTCTCTTGAATAAAGTTCCTCGAGAAGGTGGTACCGAGACGTACTTGAAATGAACGACCTGATAGAAAGTCCTTCAGAACATTTAGCATCCGGCCTCGGATGCCCAAATCTGCTATATCGCGTAGGATCCCGAACCTCCAAGTCGTATCGTATGCCTTTTCCATGTCAAAGAAAACGGCAAGGCAATTTTGTTTATGTATGAACGCTTCCCTGACAGTATTTTCAAGACGCACTAAGTGGTCGGTCGTTGCACACCCTTTTTTAAAACCACACTGATGAACATTAAGAAGTTTATGAGATTCTAAGATGAAAGTTAGTCGGATGTTTAAAACACTTTCAAAACATTTTGCTAAACAGCTGGTCAGAGCTATGGGTCTGTAACTGCCCGCTGAGGTCGGCGGCTTTCCTGGTTTCAGAAACGGAACAATAACGGCTTGTTTCCAAGCCTCCGGGAGTTTACCCAGAGTCCAAATTTTGTTAAAGAATTTCACAAGTGCCTCTACAGAGGATTCGGATAAATGAGCCAGCATTTCGTAATGAATTTCGTCAGGACCAGGCGCAGTCTGTTTTCCAGCAGCAAGGACGTTCTTTACTTCTTGGAGTGTAATAAAACTATTATATGATTCATTTCTGCCACCACTTGTTGTGAGTTTTTGTTTCTCAGCTATATTTTTGTATTTTAGGAATGTTTCTGTGTAGTGTGACGAACTTGAAACGTGTGCGAAATGTTCGCCTAGTATATTGGCCTGTTCTTCTATGCTAGTCTGAACACCAGGGGCTGTGAGGATGGGAATTGTAAACGGTGAAAAGTTTCCACTGAGTTTACGAACTTGTTCCCACATTTTTTTAGACGTCATTGAGCTATTTATTGAAGTGACATACTTCTGCCAGGATTCTTTTTCAGAGTTGCGACGGATGTATCGAGCTTTAGCTTTGGCCTTTTTAAAAGCTGTAAGATTTTCGTGTGTAGGGTACCTTCGGAAAACACCCCATGCTTTATTTTGTCGCTTTTTGGCCTCCTTACATTCCCGAGACCACCACGTCTTGTGTTTTTGTCGCACCACACCTAAGGACTGTGGAATGGCGAGGTGAGCGGCAGTGATAATGCAAGTCGTGAACAACTCATTTATTCTGTCGACACTAAGGGCATCTGTAAAAACTGCTCCTAGATTCGCCTCTACTTTAAAAAGCTCCCAATCTGCTAAGTGAAGTTTCCACCGTTTCGGTTTGGTCGGCATGAGTGATGGTGAGGATGATAAGCTGATTATTGCTGGCAGGTGGTCGCTACTATACGGGTTGTTCAGAACATCCCATTTAAAATCATTAAAAAGGGAAGGTGAACTAAAAGCCAAATCTAAAAAACTCATTTTTCCTGTCCTTGGTGAACAGTACGTGGGCTCACAGGAGTTCAATAAGCAAATGTCTGAACTAAGAATAAAATCCTCGATAAGCTGTCCACGTGTATCACTTTTTTCACTTCCCCACAAAGGAGAGTGTGCATTAAAATCTCCTACTACTAGGTAGGGCTCTGGTAGCTGGCAAAAAAGGTTTTCTAGATCATGGAGTGTTATTTTAAGATTTGGTTGAATATAGACAGAACACACCGTAAGAGTTTTAAAGGCAATTATTCTGGCTGCTACAGCTTCTAAGGGAGTGTTTAATTTCAGTTCTTGAGCTGGAACTCCACTTTGCAATATGATGGCCGCACCACCCGAAAGCCTGCTTGCTTGCTCTCGATCTCGACGGAAGACTTGATATTTTTTCAGTATATTCGAGTGCATGCAACCTAAATTTGTTTCCTGTACGCACAGTGCAACTGGCGAGACTGTATCTAGAATGTCTTTTATGTCATTAATATTCTTTAGAAGTCCTCTACAGTTCCACTGTACCAGGAATGCCATCTTTTTTTGTTGAAAGCTTGGAGATTAAGTTAAGTTTTTTCCAGGGCCCGTGATTCGGGCCTTGTCTGTTTTTGTTCGTTCCAAGGAGCTCCGCCGTCTCTGTGACGAAGACGGCAAAGAGCTGTCCTGGCCTATGTCCATTACCTCGTCTGAGGTGCTGGACGAACGTGCCAGAGGCACGTGTTCCTTATTTTTAGACCTTGCCTCGTGGGCAGAGGTCTTGTGGCCCGCCGACCCTGAGGGACGCGTAGCCTGTTTTGGGGGTGGTGGAGGAGCGGGAGCTGCTTCCACCAGGGCAGGGGATGGCACTACCTCAGCCTCGTTTGAGGTCTGGGTAGGTGCCGAAGGCCGTTGTGGTGCCCCGCCCTGTCGCACCACATCGGCGAGATTTGGTTTCGCTGTGAACTGAAAAGTGTTCTTGGTTTTGTTGTACTGGGTACGTGCCTCTTTGTATGTGATGTTCTTTGTTGTTTTTAGTGTTATGATCTGCTTTTCTTCTTTCCATTTTTGGCAGGATCGAGAGTATGCGGGGTGATCCCCCTCATAGTTTGCACAGCGTGGGTCTGCGGTGCAGTTATCAGAGTTGTGGTCGTTCGCAGCACATTTCGCACAAGTTCTGCGGCCACGGCAACTTTGCGAACCATGGCCGTATTTCTGGCAGTTGAAGCATCTCCTCGGATTTGGGATGTACGGTCGGACGTTTATTTTGATGTATCCAACTTCAATTGACTCTGGGAGGGTGCAGCTATTGAAAGTCAGAACCAGATGTTTTGTAGGGATCTCCTTGTTATCCTTTCGGATTTTTATTCTGTGAACCGCTATGACGTTTTGGTCTGCTAGTCCTTCTGCCATTTCATCTTCAGTGAGAGCAATGAACTCTATCTCAGATATTACTCCTTTTACAATGTTCAAGGATCGGTGGGGAGTGATGACGACGGGGATGTCCCCAAGCGACACAATGTTTTTCAGGTTGGAGGACTGGCACTTAGTTTGTACTTCTAGCAAGAGGTCACCATTTGCAAGTTTTGATACTTTGTATCCAGGGCCCAGGTCTTTAGTGAGACACTTTGACACTATGAAAGGGGATATTTTTCGAGCGGGTTTTTCTAGCTCTTCGCTATGTATGACATGGAACTTTGGGAAAGTCTCTTTTGTTTTCGCAAAGAAATGGCTTGTAGCATCGGTCCGCCCTCGTTTGCTTGGAGGGCGATCATTTGTTTGGGAGAAAGAATCCATGAAAGGGTTTGTGTTTTCGGTAGTTGTGCCTGCCACCCACCATGGAGCCCAACGAGGGGACGGGACAGGAACTTGAAAGAAGTCCTGCCCACGCCAGCAGTACACCGCCACTATAACCAAATATGGGCAACTCAGGGTAGCTACTCCACACAAGGTTAACCCTCGCCGCCAAGAAAAAAGGAAAAACAAGAAATGAGGAGGAGACAGGACAGTGCTGAGAAAAGAGATAGGAAAGTGAAAGATGAAGTGGAGGACAGGAAAAGGCGACTGCCGATTTCCCCCGGGTGGGTCAGCCCGGAGGTGCCGTCTGTGGGAAGCGTGGGCCAAAGTGGTGTGTTGCCTCCGCCGAGGGGCCTTAAAGGTCCAAACACTCGGCATCGGCTCAACCACCAGGATCCCCTTTTCCCCATACACGGCGATGCCACGCACGGCTAAGCGTGGGTGCTCGGGGTCCGTGGTGTCGCACAAAACACACAAACACCTGCTTTAACAGGTGCCCCCTGCGGGGACTTCTAAAGAATGTTTCACCATTTGCTGCAACTATCTATAAGCCTCTCCCTCATAAGGTTGCTTGTTACAGCCTATTCAGCTTGCAGATAAAAGGCGTTTTACACTGCATAGCTTATTTTTAAGGATTAGCTTAATACGTCTCCCTGAATAAGAAACTTGTATGTTTAAATGCTACACAAAGGTCCCAACCGCGAAGCAGACCAACAAACAAACAAGGAAGCAAACAAATAAAATGTGCGCGGTGCTTTTAGACCAGCTCTGGGAGTATTTTCAACCTATTTGAGTTCGTAATCAAATTGCATTCATTAAAGATTCTTTTTTCCGGTACAGAATCTGGTTTCAAGAATACCGAGAAAAAATGTATTAATACAGCAAGAACCAGGAAACCGACCCTGAAACTCTGTTCCCACAAAGCGATGACATCAGGACAGACCGTCCATTCACGTCACAGATACCGTCCTAAAGCCATTAGTGTGCGCCTTGCTGGGTTTAACTGGAGACTGTTAGGGACAACTTAGTGCACTATTTATTTTTCCGAAGTTAGCAAAATAAGGTAGAAATATTGTCCTTCAGCAGAATCAGAGCAAATTCGACGGTGGTGAGTCCAGTGAAATAAAAATGTAAGGTTGTCCATACAAATCTCTCAGCTTGAGGCAACAAAATGGGAAGTTCTATATTCGCGTGACATGCAGAATGTTACCCGCCTCAAATATGGCGCAGAGGACCGGAAGACTGCGAATAACTTGCCGTGAAATTTTCAGTAAAATTTGAAGAGGTCAAAAATGCGCCGGGGTTGACATTTAAAGTTCGTTCTGTGGGTTAGATGGTCAGCTCCAAGGGGTTGCATTGAATAGTGAAGCGATAGGCGATTGAAACCACAAGCGTATAAACAAAGACAATGAGTAACAAATAGAAAACACTACCAGAGAGGAGATTAGGAATCTGAACATTAAGAAGGACTCTTCAAGAATCTTTAGACAAGAAACAATAGGAATTAGATGTGATGATATGGCTCCCTGGTCAACAGGTTTTTTCCTCTTTTTCTCCCCTGTAGAAATCATCGTTACAGAACTCTTACACTTCGTACAGCGCATTCGTGTTCTGAAGGTTTTACAAGCAGGCTTTGTCCCAGCGCGCATAAGGGATATGCGAATAACGCTTAATTGTGTATAAACTTCAAAAGCCGACTGCGCGAAACAGAAACTAGTTCGTAGTATTGGCCTGAAATTATTTGCAAGCCTAAACATCTCTGAACTGCATTAAATACTGTCAATTTAAAGCATTAAAGGTTTCCTCATTCTTACGCAAAACGCTGTAGCTTCTTTCTGGCTATGGGGTACTGCTTTACCGTAGTAATAAGTCAGACTTTAATTACGCGTATTCACCAGCGTAACTATCCGTATCGAAAAGTTCACTCACGCCAAAATCCTTCGGTCTAGGAATGCATGCGTACATGACACCTGTTGCATACAATAAACTGTTTCTGACGTCTGGTTCGCTTTTCTTGTGCAGAGCTATGTCAACTCGAACAGTGGCGGGCATATGGTATTTCTTCACGCTCATCATGATATCATCGTACACGGCCAACCTGGCCGCCTTCCTGACAGTCGAGAAGACTGTCTATCCAATCGAAAACGCCGAGGACTTGGCAAAGCAGAACAAGATCAAGTACGGCTGCCTCCGCTCGGGCAGCACACGGGCGTTCTTCAATGTAAGCATCAGTTGAATCACCGCTTACGTTTTATGCTAGTTTTCTCACTGCTGTTGATGCAAGAAATGAAGGCAGCTACTCCTAATTCCTTGTGTTTGTATAAAATTGCTTAGCTGTCAAAAGCCGCTTTTTCTGGACTTCGGTACGACTTCGTACTGAAGCATCGCTTTTATATTTGCCATTCAACCTACTGACTGCCCCCAAAGTGAGCCCTGAAGTAGCGCCCAAACCATCACCTGCCTTCTTCATTGTTTAACACGCTCGCCTCAAAGATGTGTTCTGACACACTCGCTTGGAAGGTTCCGCCCTGCTTTGGGTCAAAGACAGCAGCCATAACTTTTTACAATAGCCCCTAAAATCCCGTAATAAATTCGGGTGCCGTCGTCACAATGGCTATCTCCGCATTAGTGCTTATACTAGAGTATCGAAATTACAATTTTGTCCAGTTTCTAAGCCAAGGGAGAGAAGTCTCTGGCTTTCTAGTGCAAAATGCTTCTACTTTGTACACCAGATATTACCCCTTCTATATTACTCACTCCTATTACAGAATACAGTTGTCTATGTTAGTGGCACTCGTTCTTATACTTTATTTTTTCTGCGGCAACGTATAGTCTGTCTAAAGTTGTCACTTTTTTTCAGTGTGGAAGTGCAGAACCTCAGCGCGTATGACTTTCGATAATAGGAGGTTACGTAGCGGTCAACCAAACATGCACCCATCTTACTGAAACACCGAGAGGTACTGCAGAAATGTATTGTGAAGTGTTCTTTGCGGTGTGTAGTTTGACGTCAGGAGGAAAGCTCATATAACGGGTTAGAACCTTGGAATTTTCAGCTCCCCTAAATCGGCAAATTGTGGTAGTGTTTGCCGCTGAATAGAAATTGGTAATGTCTTAGACTGTGATACATGATGATGCCTAATGCCTTCGAATCCTGACATGCAGCGGAAATGGCCATTCAGCGGGATCTCACGGCGAAGATGGCGCCACACAGTGGTGCTGATGAAGACGGGATGAAACTTGATTCGCATTTTCCTGTCTGCGTTGGGATGACAGATACATGGACCAATGCTGGACTTGCGCTGCTCTGCTCTGCTCAACATAACTGCTTTGCGTTTTTCCAGATGATTTTGCTTGTCATAAGCTAACTTGTTAAGTCATCACTATTTTCCCGCGGCGACGTAGTTACACTAGAACTACAGTAAACAATGGCATTTCTGGCGGTTCTCGTTCATAACCATTTTTATTTGCCTTCTCCTTCGAAAAAAACATGTTTTAATTTTCTTAATGCTTCCTTTCTTCCATTACAGGAGTCCAAGATCCCCACATACAAGAAGATGCACAAGTACATGCTGGACCACGAGGCAGAAGTCTACATGGAGACGTCGACTGACGGTGTTAACCGCGTCAAGGCGGGAGACTATGCCTTCCTCATGGAGTCCGCTTCTATTGAGTACATCATTGAGCGCGACTGCAATCTCACCCAGATCGGCGGCCTTTTAGACAACAAAGGATACGGTATCGTCACCAAGAAAAGTACGCACTTTTGCATTGCCGGCTGCTTTTATTTTTGCTGGTTAACTCGCCTTTCAAATAAGCAAATTTAGCCTTAACTACCATAGTTAATGACACTGATTAGCTCCATGCGAAAGCGTTGCATTGGAGGCAGTAATTTGTCAATAAGATACTTTCCAAGCGGTGTGACGGGAGTCTTAGGATCCATGTTGCCAGTATAGGTGCATTCGAGATTCAATTAAGGTCAATTACCTTGATGCGAAAGTTACAGGACGGCGCTGATTGTTACGTTGACCCCGAAACAACGCAGCACCTAACACGTAAGATGATGCATCGGTAGAAAGTATCGTAGTTTCCCACTAACCTCAGTGTGCAAATAATGTCCCTGATATAGGTTAAGGCTTGCTCTTGTGTTGCCCCCCCTCCCCCCCCCCCCCCTTCCATTTCATGTATTTCAGAACGGGCTTATGCAACTAACGCAAAGCCTTTTCTTTAAGCAGGGTGGGTATGTAGGCCAGTTGGTGAAAATTTGAAAATTAAAACCGCAGCAGACACAGGACAGAGGGAGGCGACGACAAAAGGCGGTACTTGCAACTGTTGCACGTACCGCTCATTGTCGTCGCCTCCCTTTGTCCTGTGGCTGCTGTTTTAATTTCCAAAAGTGAAGCCTTCATTTTTGAAGACAAGAATTTTGTGAACCTAGTCAGATTATTGGCCAGTCAAGTAGCATCCTCACCTCTGAAGCAATCGCCAGAATAACCTGTCCTTTAATGAAACGCACATTTTACAGGCCTGGCTTTACACCATCGCGACTCGGCACACTGTCAAAACACGTTGTCTTCGTGAAGCCGAAGACATCCTTGTTGAAAACCAAAGTTTTTCGCAATAGTTCCCTGCAGACGACTCTGCTTGAACCGAATATTTACACGTCCTTCACCTCGCCAATGACATCAAGGGCATTTTCCAATATATGCAGCACTTTCTTCAGGAACTGACATTATGCCAAGCGGAACAAGCTGGAAAAAAAATACCTTCCGAATAGCATAATTAAGATCGTGAAATTTTGACTTTCAGTTAAAGCGTAATTTGATAAATGCTGAAATGTTCATCAAGTTACGAGAACACGGCTGCACCACTCGGCTGACCGAGTCTGAGTGTCGTCAACTGTGGGTTGAATAAACGCTCTCGGCGCGCACTTGTTTTGCTACGTTAACTCGAGTGGCAAATACGAGCTTTGCTAAACAGCTTCAGAACAAGAACTATGCCTACGCGAAATTCCTTCGGTTCATCAACTTTCCTAACCACACCATGCCGTACTGGAGATTGCAGCGCAGCAGTAACAAGGACGAGACGAGAAGAACGCAAACACAAGCGCTGCTGCTCCATTCGGTCTAGCTCCCGCTTACTTAAGTGGCTCCTTTAATAAACCCAGTGGCAAGCGATGCGCCACTTAACAGCGAAAGGAACCGTGTCGGCTATCAATTTGATTTGTACGTTCCCGCAGTGGCTGCCAGTAAAACTACCTCGACTGAATCTTTTGAACTGAAAGAGTCGGAAAACTTAATTTCCCCTAGTGGTCAGAAGCGTACACAAACTGATCTAACACTTTCGCTGGATAGTCGCTTTGAAGTTTGCCAAGACCCGCAGCGTTATCTTGCCTAGGATTGTTTGGGCTACATCTAAATTTTCCGCATTAAAGGGTAGGCCTGGGAACGCAAACGGTACCGCAGAGATTTGCGCACCCGAGTGTACTGCGCCAAAGACTGGCATATCATTGTGTGGAACCTGGATAGATAAAGAGTTGAAGCTGAGTTGGTAACCAAACGAACAGAGTACGCATCACTGCCTTTCTGCACAGACAAAATTCGTACCTTTGAACGATCGGTCGGCTTTCTTGAGGCACACAGCAGCAGAATGTTCTAGCAGCCACAGTGGTGACACTTAGCTGTCCTTGTCTGCAAGTAGTACTGGAGCACTAGCAGGACAGTTTGGCTTGACTGATTAATTGTCCTTCACAGCGCTGGCTCGCTGGACTGTCCTCTCCTTGAAGCTGGCGGGTTTTGTACACGGGGTCGAGGATCCCGACCGATGTGATGGAAAAGCCGCCTCAAGCCTGTCGTTGCATCTGTGACTGCCTTTTGACGGCAAACCACTGCTTTATGAGGCAGCAGTTTGTCGGAATGCTGGCATGTGTCGGGCTTGAGCATACTTAGTGTCTCTAAGAAGTCCACATACAGAAGGCGGTCTCGGATCATGCGTTCTTTACTGTGCTGTAGTCGCATCATTACTAAGAGTAGGCAGTGCGGAGATAACTGGTCGACCGATTCATCCGCCCCCTGAATATATCTGCTAAAACGCGCTTTCGGTAGCCAGGCTTCAGGCTGCCGCGAAGTGCTTGCTAAAGGTTTCTTTACCCACATCGTAGTTTGCTTCTTATGAAAACTAAAAAGAGACGAATATTAAACTTGGTGCTTTGCCCATAGTGCAGTCGACGGATCACTGGATCGCTGGAATGGCAGCACGTGGCGCTTCTGGTGACGAGGACGCCGATAACGAGAGTGCAGGGCCGTTTCCATTCTGAAGTATTAGAGGCGTTAAGCGAACTGTCAAGACCCAGCAAAATTTCTCTGTCCCGTCGTCTTTCCTTTTTTACGGACCTAAAAGTAACAAACAAGAAGCCATCGTTGCTCATGATGACCAAGCTAAAGAAAACATTACCGTGTAAAGTCACATAAGACCTGCACTTCGACGCTGAGGTAGTGGCATGCCTGATAAAGGTTACTCACTTTCTGCCGTCACCCCCCGTGCTGCGCAAATGGGAGCTGGTCGATAGGCATGTATGTGAATCGTAGCGCCGCGTCGTGCGATATCACAGTTCTGTTCGCCAGTCACGTGTGTTAATATATATATTGTTACGGGGATGCACTTAATGTAACAGCACTGCGATGGGCTGAACTCGGCGCTGAGACTACAGTAGCCGTGCAGTGTCCACTCTGTGTGCGTCGTCCTCTTTTTCAACGCTTTGTCGTCGTCGTCTTCGTCAGTGAGCACATCACTTTGGTACCGCGTTTCCAGGTAACACTACCCCCCTCGGCAAAAAGCAACGTCCCGGTGCGTATTACGCGTGCGATGTGGAGGGGGAGTAATATGGCTTTAGGCGGGCGACATGTACGATTTCGGAAGTGGGTGTAGCAGTCGGTGACTTTGGGTGGAGCGGTGAAATCTCATAGGTAACGTCGGTCACTGGGCGTAGTACACGGTAAGGACCTGTGTAGTGGGGCAGAAGTTTTTGACACAACCCCACACGACGGCACGGAAGCCAGAGCAACACCAGAGATCCGGGAGGGTAGTGCACATTCGCGGTGGTGAGCGTCGTAGCGGCGTTTTTGAGTTTCTTGAGACATGGTGAGATTCTGACGAGCAATCTGGCGAGCAGCGTCGGCTCGGGTGATGGTATCGCGGGCATAGGTTGTGACGGGGCTAGCGGCGGAGAGCAAAGTGTCGAAGGGCAGTAAGGGGTCTCTTTCAAAGAGAAGATAGAATGGAGAGTACCCAGCAGTGTCATGACGCTAAGAGTTATATGCAAAGGTGACAAATGGCAGACTAATATCCCAGTCGCGATGACTGTCGGATACGTACATTGCGAGCATGTCGGTGAGTGTGCGGTTAAGACGCTCCGTAAGGCCGTTCGTCTGAGGGTGATACGCAGTGGTGAACTTGTGCCGAACGGAGCAAGAACGAAGTATTTCCTCAACAACTCGGGAAAGGAAACAGCGGCCACGGTCGGTAAGGAGTTGACGGGGAGCACCATGGTGTAGTATGACGTCGTACAAAAGGAAGTCAGCAACGTCTGTGGCGCAGCTGGTTGGAATGGCGCGAGTGATCACGTACCGCGTGGCATAATCGGTGGCCACAGCGATCCATTTGTTTCCCGACAAGGACTCGGGGAAGGGCCCTAGAAGGTCAAGGCCAACACGAGAAAATGGCTCAGTCGGGAAAGCAATCGGCTGCAGGTGTCCAGGTGGTAGCACAGGGGGTTTCTTCCGGCGTTGACAGAGGTCGCAAGCGGCTACATAACGTTGGACAGAGCGGTAGAGTCCAGGCCAAAAGAAACGCCGGCGCACGCGGTCGTATGTGCGTGAGAGGCCAAGATGACCAGCTGTAGGAGCGTCGTGCATTTGTTCGAGAACGGCGGAGCGTAGGTGTTGGGGAACGACCAGCAAGTGCTCAGCACCATCAGGTCGCACGTTGCGGCGATATAGCGTATTCCCATGAAGGAAGAACAGGGCGAGGGAAGAGTCACGGCTGTGTGTGCGGAGGCGGTCGATAAGAGAACTGAGGGTTGGGTCCAACCGCTGTTCGTCGGCTATGTGGGAAAAGTCCGATATAGAGAAGACCCAGGGGTCCGACTCATGGTCAGTAGAGGAAGGGGGATCGACGGGATAACGGGACAGACAGTCTGCATCCTGGTGAAGCCGACCGGATTTGTATACAACGGAAAAGGTATACTCCTGCAAGCGCAGTGCCCAGCGGCCGAGGCGGCCAGCAGGATCCTTCAGGGAAGAGAGCCAACATAAGGCGTGGTGATCGGTAATTACAGTGAAGGGTCGGCCAAACAAATAGGGTCTGAATTTTCCAACGGCCCAAACGAGAGCCAGGCACTCCCGTTCCGTAATAGAATAGTTCTGTTCTGCTGATGACAGGAGACGACTGGCGTAGGCAATAACGCAATGTTGGCCGCGTTGTCGCTGTGCAAGAATGGCACCAATCCCGTGGCCACTGGCGTCGGTGCGAAGTTCCGTCGGGGCAGACGGGTTGAAATGGGCCAACACAGGAGGATTGGTGAGAATAGCGATGAGGGTGGAGAATGCGTTAGCCTGTTCTGGTCCCCATGAGAAAGGAACGCCTTTCTTCAGCAGGTTGGTGAGAGGACGAGCAACAGCGGCAAAGTTTGGGACAAACCGGCGAAAATAAGAACACAGTCCTATAAAGCTGCGGACATCACGGGGTGAACGGGGACATGGAAACGTACTGACAGCGCGAACTTTGTCGGGATCGGGTTGCACGCCGGTGGCATTCACCAAATGGCCAAGCACTTTAAGTTCGCGGCGACCAAAACTGCACTTCTTTGAGTTCAGTTGAAGTCCAGCACGGCGGAAAAGTGCCAAGATGGAAGAAAGGCGACTAAGATGGCTTTCGAACGAGGGCGAGAAGACAATCACGTCATCCAAGTAACATAGACAAGTCGTCCATTTGAAGCCGCGGAGTAAGGAGTCCATCATGCGTTCAAACGTAGCAGGGGCGTTGCAAAGTCCAAAAGGCATAACCTTAAATTGGTAAAGTCCATCGGGTGTGACAAAAGCTGTCTTCTCGCGGTCTTGTTCGTCAACAGAGATCTGCCAGTAGCCGCTACGAAGGTCGATGGAGGAAAAGTAGCGGGCTCCATGTAAACAGTCCAAGGCATCGTCTATTCGCGGCAGCGGGTAAACATCTTTCCTTGTAATCTTGTTCAGATGTCGATAGTCGACACAAAAGCGCCAATTGTCGTCTTTCTTTCTAACGAGCACGACAGGAGATGCCCAGGGGCTGTTCGAAGGTTCGATGATATCGTTGCCCAACATCTTGTCGACCTCCTGCTGGATGACTTGGCGCTCAGAAAGGGACACACGATAAGGCCTCCGATGTACAGGCTTTGCATCGCCGGTGTCAATGCGGTGAGTCACAACTGATGTTTGGCCCAGAGAACCGGCAGCAAAGTAAAAAATGTCGGAGAAGGATAACAAAAGGTTGCGCAGGTCTTGAGCGTGTTCGGGGCTGAGGTCAGAGGCAATCATTGCGGAAATAGGGTCGGTAATTGTGGTGGAGAGTACGGGTGTTGGAAGGACGCTTGAATGTGGACCAGGAGTGAGTGCACAAATGGTGCAGTCTGTGAGAGGGGACAAGGTAGCAAGGGATATTCCTTCGGGAAGAACTTGGGGTGACAGACTGAAGTTCAGGATAGGAAGGTAGGTGCTGTTCTGTGTAACGCGTACAATGAGATGAGGAAGAACGACGTTGCGGTCAAGAAAGACTTCGGTGATAGGGCAAGCAAGATAGTCACCGTCAGGCACAGGCGGGAAAGGTGACAGAGGTAGGTAAACAGCAGAGTCAGGGGGCAGGCGAGCGAACTCAGTGGAGCGAAGGCGGGGTGCAGATGGAGGATGTTCTGAGCAGACAGGTAGGTCCAAACGAAGAAGGCCGCTGGAGCAGTCGATAAGGGCAGAGTGGGCCGTTAAAAAGTCAAGGCCGAGGATCACATTGTGAGGGCACTGGTTGAGGACAGTGAACAAAACAGGGATGTGATGACCGGCAAGGGTGACTCGGGCAGTGCACTGCCCAGTGACGGCAGCAGTACTGCCATCGGCAACACGAACGGTGGGCGAAGCGGCGGGGGTCTGTACTTTCTTGAGGCGGCGGCAAAACGATGAGCTCATGATCGAAACTTGGGCACCAGTGTCAATGAGGGCAGAGACGGGAACACCATCCACGAACAGGGACAGGAGGTTACAGGGCGAAGAAATGGGCAGTAGAGGATTTCCAGGTCGGGGTACCAATGCAGCGTCACCTCCGGGAGCTGCATTGGCTAGTTTCCCGTGAAGCGGCCGGCAGAGGACGGCGAGGAACTGCGGCCAGGAAGAGGTGAACGGGAACGGCGGGCTGGCGGGGAAGGAGACCGACTGGACACAGGAGGAGGCGGAGTAGTATCGGTGCGGGGCGGCTCATAACGAGGCGTGAAACGGGGGTGACCGTAATTGGAGTAGCGGTCAACGTAAGGAAAACGTCGAGGTGGTGATGTCCAGCGGCTGCGGCACTGGCGAGCGATGTGGCCAATACGCGAGCACGTGAAACAGATAGGCCTGTCGTCAGGGGTGCGCCACTCATCAGGATTGTGGTATCGGTAGCGCGGCGCGTAGGTGTTGCGGGGTGTAGCGGTGGCGACCATGGGAGGGACGGAGCTCGAACTGTGTTGTTCTACGGTGTGGCTACAGGGGACGCCAAAGTTGGCAACCTCTTGACGAACGACGGCTTGAATGAGGGATATCGTCGCTAGGTTGCTGTCCGAGGAGGGCGGGTTGGATGCAGCAGGGGCGAGCGCTTCTAGTTCACGACGCACAATGCGTGTCACATTTTCAGTGTTGGAAGGTTGCCTTAGGGTCGGCAGATCCTCGCACGTGGAGGTAGGGGCAGTGTTGGGGAGCCGATCGAAGCGATGTGCAATGCGTCTGTGTTTGGCCTGCTCGAAATGTCGACAAACCTGCAAAACGGAGTCAACCGTAGTGCAGTCCCGACAGAGTAGAAGATTGAAGGCATCGTCGGCTATGCCTTTCAGGATGTGCCCCACCTTATCAGGTTCTGGCATGTCTTTATCAACTTTTCGGCAGAGGGCCAGAACGTCTTGTATATACGTAATATAAGGCTTGGTAGATGTCTGGGCACGTTTGGCGAGGTCCCTCTTAGCGGCGAGTTGACGGCCAACCGGTTTTCCGAACAGGTCACGGAGTTTTTGTTTGCAAATATCCCAGGAGGGTATTTCTGCTTCATGCGTTTCGAACCAAACGCGTGCCGTGCCAGTAAGGTAGAAGATGACATTGGCCAGCATCAGCGTGGCGTCCCACCTGTTGTGCTGGCTAACACGCTCATAAAGCGAAAGCCAGTCCTCGACGTCGACCTCATCTGTACCGCAGAATGAGCCAGGGTCACGGGGGTGGGCTACGACGACAGTTGGGGTTGCGGAGGTAGATGGAGCCGCGTCGGTTGTCATCGTGACGGTTCCGAGGTGACGGCCACTGCGGAGATCCAGCGTCAGATTGTGTCGAACCCGCGACCTCCACCAAGATGTTACGGGGATGCACTTAATGTAACAGCACTGCAATGGGCTGAACTCGGCGCTGAGACTTCAGTAGCCGTGCAGTGTCCGCTCTGTGTGCGTCGTCCTCTTTTTCAACGCTTTGTCGTCGTCGTCTTCGTCAGTGAGCACATCACTTTGGTACCGCGTTTCCAGGTAACAATATATATATATATATATATATATTTACTCGCAACAGTACAAAACGAAGTCCGTACCTCTTGACGGCCGAAGCAAATCGGTAATCTCGAAGTGTTGTCTTGAAGTCGCCCATTCCGATGTACGGGTTCCTTGAAACAAGGTGATGACTAAATAGTGAACATACCTTGGATATTCTGTCGATGCCTTCCGCCGTATCCAATAGCAAAGATCCCAAGCCCTGACTATGGCAGTTTATCTCCGCGAAATATATCCCACTTCTGACACTACATCACGTTATCGCGTGAGTTGCAAGCAGGTGCAGCTACTGAAAAGATGTAACCGACGGTCGCATTCGGCCGACAGGGCCTTTTTTCCGACCAGCGGTACATATGTAGCATTGAAGAGTCGCACGCACTGCAACGCACAATTATCAGTACTTGTTGTCGCCACAAACTGGCTTCCCAAAGTGAGCTATCCATATCTTCTGTTTCGCAGTTTGCGTCCTTACAAAAGATAAAGCAATCTCAGCCAATCAGAGTGGAGCTCACTACATGACTGTGCTCCTTTTATCCCGCCGCCGCCGACCGGAAAAGAGGGGAAACGCACAGACATGCAGTGCAGTGTAGTGTGTTCAGATCCATATTACAGTTGGTAGTGTGCGCGTGTGTTGTGTCTCTTCGCTTGTGTTTGTGTTTGTTGCGCCACATTTCTGGGTATTACGCAGCACCAACTAGCCCCTCAAGCCGTTATTTTGTAAAAGCCCAATGTCAGCTTTAATTCACACTAGGCATATATTCTCTCATCTCCCTTGTGGTTACTGCTTCCCTTCTGCTGTCAGCTTTACTTGTAGTGATTCCTTGGAAATACAATTAGAGATTAAAGCTGGTAAATTTTCTAACTTCTGAGACCCGAGTCGTATATGAAAAATGTTTCTTTTTTTTACTCGAACACGTTTTATTTTCTAAAGCAAGTAATGTTAGTCAAGCTGAATACCTAGCAAGTCGGAATAAGATCTAATGGTCATTGACATTTAAACTCCGCCTAGAATTTCACCCAGAGCACAGCGACATTTTTAAACATTTCTTAAGTGCGGAGGTACTATATCCTAGAAATTGGTTGATTCTTTGCTGACTGTTTTTGCTTTCTTATATTGAAGTTATTTGCTCCATCGACAGCGCCTTAAAGCGTTTATAAAGCATGAAATTCAGAAAATTTATAAAAAGGCCTGCAGTACCATAAGATACGAATTTATTAATTAAAATGATGAAATACAGAAACCCAGGAACGGGCGCCAAAGAGCTGGGCTCTAAAAACAAAATGACTCCTTAGTGATCACTCTAACAGGGACGCTTAGCAATACGTATGACTATCGCTAAAATATGGGATGCAGAGGTCCGTCGATTCTGAATCCCTAGTATTTAAATTTAGTTTGATCTCTCTTTATGCGGTAGCGCCTTTCCATGTTTCCTGGTTTTCCCAGCTGATTAACTCAACGAAAAACGCAGCATTTTGAAAGGACAAGGAAGACGAGGACAGAGCAGAGCTACAAGCTTAAGCAACAGTTAAGAGCTTAAGCAACAGCTTGAGCATAGAACTTAAGCAACAAGCTTAAGTTCTATGCATTGTCTTCTCGTCTTTGTTGTTGACCCTACAACAGATGACACATAAGAACATTGTGGGATAGGCCAGGATTCGGGGTGCATACGCAGCTATCTAGTTGTATATTTACGCGGCTAGAATGAAAACGATAAGAAGAGAAGCGAAAACAAAACAAGAAATGGTCTAATGACCCCGGTTCACTGAAAATTGCGCAGTACTTTGTGCATTATATGTAAGCATAGCTACAGGCTTTGGTAAAATAACGCTGCTGACGTATAGCATATCATTATTCAGTGTTATCCTGTGATTTTATCATTTTCCACTGTGTGAAATATACCCACTGATTGGTTTTTGTATTTCATTATTCAAGTTATATTGTCAATCTGTTCTGTACTTAGGTTGTTACATATTTGTACAATTTGATTACCTAGTGCTGGTCTCAATGCTGCTCTTATTTATTTTCTTTGAAATCGACAGATTTCCTCTCTTCATGTGTAAGTTTGCTTTATATGCAGTCATTGCTATGTGTTGTGCTGGAAGTGTTTGCAGGGACATTGGCCCAGTCAGGCGATCATTGATATCGCCCTTTGTTTCTGCCCCTTGGAACTACTTATGTATTGTCTTAAGCACAACAAACAAACAAACAAACAAATCAGACCTGTAAAAATACGAATTTAAGGGCCGGGTATGGTGGGGCAGCCTCATTAAAGAGACCTGAATCTGCTTTTCTCACAGAGTGAGCTAAATGTGTACCTTGTGTTCCCAGGTGCATTTGTAATGACCATAAATGAGCCAAACATTTAGATCAGTTCTAAGCAACAGTAGTATTTAAACGCATAGTAATAGCGATACAATCGATAACTCTATAGCATGCCGACTTAACACGCTTTTAAAGCATAGCTATTCAACGCATGCGCCCTTGTTTGCCATCAATTTGCTCTCCATGTGAATATGCACCTACGAAGGGCTCAATGTGACCAAGCTTTATTGTACAGTCAGGGACAAAAGTTTGCGGGATGCGGATTTGTGGAAAAACATTTATTTCTTTGTTACCTCGCTAGTCTTTCCTGTGATATTTTTGCTTTCAATGAGGCATGCATGTCCCCTCGTAGTTCAGCACATTTCATTCACTGAGTATGCTCAGTCACAGAGAAATAAATATTTTTCCATGAGCTCACTTCCCGCAAACGCTTGTCCCTGACTGTAATTGACTGCAGCGCTGCTTCAAAAGGGAAAGCAAGTTAGCACCCACTTCGTAATTTTTTTTTAACCTCCCTCATCGAATTCGCTGTTTCCCGCAGAGTCACCGTACCGGCAGATTTTGTCTAGTGGCATCCTGAAGCTGCAAGAAGCGGGCAAGCTGCACAGCTTCAAAGAGAAGTGGTGGAAAGAGCGCAAGGGCGGCGGAAAGTGCGTCGACGACGCCAAGAAGTCGTCGGCCGTCACTGAGCTCAGCCTGGCCAATGTGGGCGGCGTGTTTGTCGTCCTGTTGGGTGGTCTCGGCCTCGCCTCCATCGTGGCCGTCATCGAGTTCTTCTTCAAGGCCAAGAAGATGGCCAAGGAGGACTCGGTGAGTCTGCCATACACAATGGCGCTCCCAACACTAGGCATGCAACCGCGTGAAACCAAACCAAGGTTATCACAGCCTATCAGGGGAAGAGTTTGAAACAGTCCTTGTGACTGAAACCAGGTCTCCTAAAGTAGTGAAGCTGCTATTGTGAGTTAACTACCATGACTTCAAAGCCCGAGACTACTTAGCAGCCAGGGAAGAACGGATCAGAATAACTGTGTTCTCGGCTTCTCTCAACATATCCTCCCAAGACTTCTGTAGTGAATAATCAGAAATATGGGATCTTTTGTTATAAACAATGAATATTTATTGGTGTGTGAGGGATAAGGCAAATAGGGAGGGATTTTCAAAACTTGACGCTTTGTATACTTTCAATTCTACCCAATTCTGCCCAATTTAAGACCTCTTCAGACTGCTTTATTTTGTTTTCATTTAACCAGATATATGCGACGCTCTTGGCTTCGTTATTCTCCCCTCTTCTGTAACTTTCTCCTCCTCACGAGTACATAGGCCACCCAATGGAATGTTTTTTTTTTCTTTGTTTGTATGGGGTTTAAATAATACATAAGTGAAAAAAATACGCGTAATAGCTTTTTTCAGGTGCCGAAGACCCACTCAGACTTTCCAGGCATGCTGAATCGCAGAGCTCCTGGCTGTTTCTCTCGCCTTTTGTTCTTTAACGATCACTAACGTTGAGTCTTTCATCACTTCGCTAAGGCACTAATGCCGCTATGGGCATTCGATGTCGTGATCTCGCGCTCTGTATCCCAATGCTAAGGCTACTAGGCGGGGTAAAAAAACTGCGATAGTTTCAACTGTGTTTCAGATTTAACAAGCAATATTTGATATGGCATCTGTCGTTAATTACTAGACATTATTATATGGCAATCAGTGGCTGAATGAGTAGTTGTTTGCTGCTGCTTTGCGAATGGGCGCTGTGGCCTTCTTAAGCTATTTTTGACTGATTTTTCTGCACCTTCTCTGTCAATGTACTTTTGAGGCAGAAATAAAACAATTATTATTATTATTATTATTATTATTATTATTATTATTATTATTATTATTATTATTATTATTATTATTATTATTATTATTATTATTATTATTATTATTATTATTATTATTATCATCATCATCATCATCATCATCATCATCAACAACATCAGCAAGAATGTGGCAGTCTTCTTAAATATGTATTACATTGTTTCACAGTATTGAAAGTCATGCAGCCACTTACAAAGTAACTTGGTGTCAGCAAATACCTTCAGCGGCCTGAAAAGATATGCTATTAGTGGGATCGGTTAAATTGTTTTTGTCTGCACTTTTATGAGCAATTGGCGCGAAAACCCAATTTTGATTTTGTAGCATGCACAGAAGCGACAAAATTACCTCGGTTATGATCCCTGACTACTGTACCGGAACACACGGGTTCGAACACGACCGTCGGTAGCTGCGTTTTGCCAATGGCGAAACCGAGAGGCCTCCCTGTGCTGTGCAATGTCAGTTCCCGTTAAAGAACCCCAGGTGGTCGAAATTTCCAGAGCCCTCCATTAAGTTGTCTCTCATAGCCTGAGTGGCTTTTAGATGCTAAACCTCAGAACCAAATCAAACCAAACCAAAATTACATTTAGAACAAGACAGCTTTTAAAAAAATTAAAGGTTCAATCATTTCGCAAGCAAAGCGATATTGCTATACCAAATGACATGAACTTTCTTGTAGTTTCAACGTTTCAACGGTTATGCCAAATTTCAGGCACTATATTGTATGAAAGATGAAGTCAGGTTAGGGAACTACATTTTCAGCGAATGGATTCTATATTCCTGCACATTGCATAGCCGAAGATGACAGAGAGAATAATTTTGATATCCTACCGTTGCTAACGACGGTGTTTGGAAGGTTTTGATCCAACAGTCGGGAATTTGTGCCTTGTTTAATGTTTTGTGGAACAACCTAAGATTCTTATTCTCTGAAAATATGCGGAGTATAGAGCGCTGAAAGACAATTATACGGAAATAACTGTTGCCTGATCGCTTAATTCAGAATGTTTTATCCCTTATTCATGTGCTACATCATATTCAGCGCTGCAGACGCAGTGCTACAGGTGTAAGAAACAAGTTGTCATCTCTTTTGTTTAATATTCCCTCCCAGGTATCCCTTTGCAAAGAGATGATGAAGCAGCTCAAGTTCGCCATATCGTGCCGCAGTTCCACGATGCCCGTGAAAGGCAACAAGCCGCCCGAAGTGGACAGCAACGGCGGAGACTACCGAATCTCCACGCTGCCGTCCTTCACGTCGGACTTTTGAGCGTCGCCAACGCGCGAGCGTCTCTGTGGATCTGCACAGGTCGTGATGTAGACGTGTGCACGCCTTCAGAACAATACTGGCCCGCCCCACTTCCACTATTTCCACGTTTCCCGTCCCTTTTGTGTTGCTCCTGGGCAGCCCTCATCTCGGCGTTTCAACACACCACCACGCTGAAACTGAACTCGCTGCTAGGGGAATTTCTCTCCTGTGCTCATTAGTGGTCTCTAGGTTTTACGTATCTCAGCGTTTCGACCCGCTCATCTCTGTGTATAGATGGCATTTCCAGATGATACTTTAGCGCACCCTTTCGCGTGCCTACATTTATTCCACCTTTGTACGACCTACCTTCCTTCTTACACTGCGCTCGTTGCCATTATTTCTTTGTGAGTTATTTATTGCGTGCTGCATTTGCAAGAATGTTGCGACGACTGTGTGTTTCGAATGCGTGCTCTTTGTAACTTTCGCCTCGGTTCTCACGTTACTCAGAGTGAGCGCATCCTAAGCGCATTATAGACTTGCATGCGTTACCCTCTCCCGTCATGGTTCGAAGACGAGTGCGTGAGCCTTCGACACTGTTTGTATCGGCGCCGCCTCGGCACGGTGCCCCCAACATCACCGCCTAACAAGAGGAGTACCTCAAAGTACACAGAAAAGAACGAGTGCAGAGAGAGAGGAGTATGAGAAAAAAAAAAAAAAAGCAATGCTCCTTTAGGGATGTCGACAGTCCCATACCTACTTATTTGCTCATTTTGTTAAACAGCTGCATCGTTTCACCAGTTATGCAGTTGCGGTACGCGTTTCGCATGTTATATTCGGTGTTTTGCATGCTGGCGCGTGTGCGTGTGTTGTTTAAGTGTGATTGTGGGATGCCAGGGTGTGTCGTATGCTAAGAAGAGAGGCTGGTTCACTGTCCTGTTCGTAATTCGATGTTGTAACAGTTAGCAAAATCTACAAAAACGAAAAATATTTAGAAAAGCTCTGGGCGTGACTGCTGTTTGCCAAGTTTTTCATTCTAGGATAAATGTTAATGGAAGTTCGGTGCTTGTCTTATCTGTCTCGCGTTTTCATATAACAAATGGTTGCTGTATAGCTACAGTTTAGTTAACATGTTCTGCGGTGCTGTAGCTAGATTTAAAAAAGAAACATTTCAGCGCAACAAATAGCATGTTGCTTGCACTGTACGGCTGTCCTATCGATTTGCGTTGGGCGTAGCGATGAATACGATGCTGATGCTTTCATCATTGAACGCTCAGATGAAAGAAATGAACAGAAAGCTTTACACGCCCCATGATTTTTTAAAGACAAATATTTAACCGTCTTGCAAGAATTATGTGTATGAAAAGCCTACCAGTCATGCTTCACAAACTTTTAAGCCTGTAATTATGTTTTCCTCATTACCAACTAGCAAAGTTGTAAGTAGAGCTTGGTTACTTAGAATGTACACTTAAACACACCGTAAAAAGCTCAAGAACTCGTTTTCTGAAAAAAAAAAAATCTTTATCTCACAGACCAAAATTTAGCTCTAGATAATACCCTTTGGTTTAGTCACTTCTACAAAGACGCGGCAGCTGTGTGACTTCGCAGCTAAGTGATAGAAGATTTGTTATGCGATAGCAGGTATTGTTGTACCGGTTGCTTTGTTTTCTACGAAAGCGCCTAATATTGATGTCTTTCTCTAATGCCCTGTTTGCATGCATGTTGTTGTTACCAGAATGCTGACGTCGGCGAATTACTCGCTTACGCCATCCAACTTTCCCACAGTCACAATCTCTGAAGTATCTTCCCAATAACCGCACCTACGAAAGACACAAATAACGACAAGGAAAGATTGAATAAGGGAATTTCGGGCCAGATGTAGGACTGATAGATTCTTCCTTTCAAGGCCTAAATGCTCCAACATTTACGGTTGCCTCTCTGGTAAAGAGTCCTTCGTGAGCGTTAGTCAAGGTCCTCGTAGCTTCCCATAGACCTAGGCACGTGGGAAAAATCCTGAATCAGCTGGGGTTCACGTTGTTCATATAGCTATTGGCGATACGCGTAGCTAGGTTTCATTTTCAACTGTAATTTCAAGCAGCAATGGATGCTCATTACATCATGGAGTTATATTTCTTTTAAAATTTTGAAAATCTTTTCTGCTTCGATCGTTGTTGCGGTTATGATCACGGAAATTTAAAGAAATGTTTTTGCCGCTTTGTCTCATGAAGGAAAGTAACGGAGTACAGTTTTCACTCCCTGAATATAGCGTTGATAAACATGTATAGATGAGTCAGCGCGACGACGTTGCAGAGAGCTGCTTCTAAAGGCCAATGTCCAACGAGTGCGGAGTCACACAGAGGTTGCACCGTGACGCCACTACGTGGTTCATAAGTCATGTTGAACAGTCATACTGAAATCGCTCATGTATAACAGTACTCAAGTCATCGTTGAGCATGTGTTTTTATGTTTCTACATGCTGTGCGTTAAACTGTTCTCATTTTCAGCTGGCGTCAATGTTTGACTGCTACAGGTGCCAAAGAATGCTCAACATCTGAGCTTCACGTACAGTCTCTGTCAGTTTTTCTCTCTCGTTATCCTTGACATCACCGAACGCAGTATCTTCATACATACCCTTCTGTGTGCTGGTTGCATTTCCCTAACTGTGCTGTTATTTTCGGCGACAAAATGTTTCATGATAAGGCATCATCTTTATTTTTATGTCCTTTAGTCATCTTCGTTTCTTCTTTGAGGCAGTTTTCAAACTCAAAGTGCCAAGCTCTCAACCCTTATAACTGCAAGATTGTTCTTCCGGGTATCGCTAGCAACCTCAAAATCTGAGCGGACAAATTCTCATTTGCACTGAGAGAAATCGGCTTCTTGGTATGTTATTTATTTTTATCTTAAATATTTACGAGCGTTTAATAATTCTATAAACCCTAAAATATATAGGCGCATTCTATTCATCCATTTTTTTTTTCTTCCCGGCTCAAGTTCGCATTGCTTCTTTCCACATTTATTGCCTTTAGGCCCCGATGCGCTTGGATTTACGTAGGTGTTAATACAACGCCCGAACATAACGTAAGCTTTTAAATTTCTGGTATTTTGCGGTATGTTGGGTTTATCGCCCAAAGGCGATACAGGATATGCGAGGCATTTTAGTGGAGGACTTCGATTTGATTTCGACTAGCTGTGCTTCTTTGAAGTGCACCGACATTTCACCTCCACCGAAACGAGTCCACCGTCTGAGTTTGAGCCCGGCTGCTACGCATTAGAAGCCGATTGCCGAACCACTGAGACACCGCAGATCGTAGCTCCAAAATTGAATTGAATGATACCATCAGCTCATAATTTGCTCGCACTGCAAAAAGTTTGTTGTTTTTCTGGGAGCGCCTTTGAGCTCAGAAAGCGAAGAGGCAAAGTGATGAAATGAAGGAGCACATCTTTTTTTACACCTCTTTTAACAATTTCTACATGTCGATCTTGCAGCTGATTAATAAGAAATCTTAGCCATCTTCCGAAGTTGCCGTGGCAATCTTCGATAGAACTGACACTAGCGGCAGCTGACCGAAACCATGTTTCAGCAACATGCTCCTTCTCTTCCTCTATTTCTCTCTTACTCCCTTTCACTGTGCCAAAGAGGCAGTGGCTTGCACAGAGTTTGGACCGCCAGATTGCTTCCAAACAGTGTTGCCTCTTTGTATGCCTATTTTTTAATAAAAGTAGTAGTTCATAGGTTGCCGTGTGACATATACCATAGAATATAGAGCACAAGTCGGGCGCAGAATAACTAGTCACCTTTACACGTTAATCATTTGTTTATTTTAACGACGAAGTTCTGAAGAACTGACGCTCGTACCGCTTGGAGAAAGCGTGAAGGGTGCTTTTGGTCAAGCGGCTATTGTATATCGGAGAAATCCATGGTGTGAGCATTGTGTAGCTTGAGCAGATAATTGTTTTTTTTTTTTCATATTTTGATTTCGAGGTTTTGATCTCAACAGTGTTTGTCAAATATTGTTGGCGAGTCGGGCGCAAAGGAGTTGCATTCTCTTACTCTTTTCCTAAAATGCTTTATTGAATCGTACAGCGCTGCCTCTCCCAAGAGCACAGACATGAAAAGTGAAACAATGAAATTAGCCTTAGCAAGCAGTCTTTTTTTATCTATGAAGTCCGAATCCTATACATTCATTCATAACAAAAAATATTCTTCCCGTGATATACAGATCAGTGATTTTAAAGTAGAACAGACTTCTCAAGAACTTTATAGCATATAGAATTTTAGAGGTAGCAGTGAACATTGCTGAACAGCATAATCTGTAGGTTGCTCTAATCTTTGAGTCAGTATCTACCGCTTGATGCTACGCGGATAACTCTAAGAAAGTTTACGCAGGAACTAAGCGTGTTACAAGAAAAACATTAACGAGAACTTTGGGTTCCATCGCGTGTTCCACTTAGAGACAGTTCGGTTGAAAATTGCTCTCCATACGTGTGAAGCAGTGTGTTTATTTGCGGCGTATTAAGCATTGCGTGCATAAGTCGTTGTTGAACACGTATTGTGCGTTTGTTGTCTCACTGAAGCTGAGAGAGGGCTGTTGCATCGGTATCCGGCGACGAACATAGAAAGCAATCATTGGTTCTTCTCAACGCGCATCAACGCGTGTGCTGTTGAGCAACAAATGTATGTGAACTCCACTCGCGCTGTTTGGGTGGACACGGTATCGTTTTGATACATTATTAAAAGTATTTTACCTAAATAAAGTTACATACTAAAAAGGCCTCAGTCTCCCGAGTTTTATTGTTCATTTACAATTCAAACGAAGTGAAGCCTTGGAGCACCAATCCATCAACATCGAAACGGTCATCTTTTATTGTTGGTATTCGCTGTTTATACTTCACCTCGCAAGCTGTTTGCAGCATTACGAAAGGTAAGGGCAACCTGTGCGTATCTGGATGACGCGTACAATATTACTCTGTTCCTAAGGCATTAATTTTTTACACTTAGCTTTTGAAAGGGAGTCTGGATTTTTTTCAGTTATCGAGGTGAAGAAGAAAGTGTTTTTTTTTTTTCCGTAATAAGGCCTTAGCACGAAAACTGACAAAGGCGGCACGTCGCCTATAGATCATGACAGTCTGCCTTTTCCAGATGTCTCAAGCTTTTTTGTTCCTAAACATACCGTCCGGTTTTACAGTGTGCGCGCAGCTCATGTTAGCGACATGTGCAATCACACACTGAAGGTGATGTCAATAGCATATATACCTGCCAATTCGAGGTTCATATCGGGTCACCTGGAACTTTGATCGCGGTTAAAAACAAACCCACAAGGCGGCGCGAGTTACGGGTTTATTTTTAACCGCTTTCACATGGGTAGCAGACCAACTTTTGCGAACGCCATAGAGGGTGTCGCCAGTTGTACAAGAAAAGGGAAGTACGTGCGATCTCTTTGCAACAAACACATGTGGGGAAGAAGCAAAGTCATGGTAAAATTCAAGCAAGTCTGTTATGCACGTGGCTGCTGACTCCACAGATCGTGCAGAATCAACGAGCCGCTCTGCACAAGCGTCAGCAGGCTTGCATTCGACCACTGGCATGTGCTCTAGACGAAAAGAAGATATCTAAAAGGAGATAGTAATAAATAAGGGGTCGTTTTACGCCAGTGACAGCGTGGATTCACTATTATTTCGTTTTTCTTATCCACGGCATAATCCTCCAGCACTCTAGAAAAGGCAGGACCTGCGGTTACGTATGTCCCACCGTAGCGCATGCGTCGTGTCAGCGGATCAGGTATTGCGCGACAATTCTACATCTGGGGCGTTGTGTAAGTTCCCGCCCAAGAAGCTGAAATCAAAATCGATTTTGCTTTTTTTCGGGAACTGACGACATCCTTCCCGAAGTGTTAAGTGCGCTTTACGGTAGATGGCGCCACGCTGCGCGCGAGTCGTTTTCTCACCTCGTGGGAACTTTTCTGGTCTGCTTCACCGCACGCCTTTTCTGGCTGAAAACCTAAACATGTTCCTTTTCTCTGTGGCTGCGGCCCAGTACTCAGTTTTTAAGACTAGCAGGATAACACCAACGACAAAAGTGGCCGTGAAAAGCAAAGGATGTAGGAACAAGCAGCAAATCGTATCATTAGGAGCTGCCAAACCGATAGGCTCCACTGTAGCACCGCAAGCAAGTGTCGCGACAGTGGGCAAGCGGCTGGGGCAGGACGAAAGTATATAGCCGCCGGTACATACATTGTGCGAGATCCCTCTATCTGTGCAATCGCTTATTGGATGCCTCTTTGCATTTCTCTATACAGCCCAACGCCATACCCCTGAATCAGGAGCCTTCTTTTAGTCGATATAGACCGTGTTCTGCCCCAACAATCAGTGGCCAGATTGTCAATTGCTTTGTCCGGGAGGAAGAAGAAGAAAAAAATGGCACTGTAAGGGAAAAATCTAAGGCAGGAGTATCATGCGAGAATTTTGGTGCCCACACACACAAAAAAATGTAAACAGGGTCCCACGTGACGACGGCACGGTGCTTTTTTTCTCCAGCAAGGGCTGTATGGGAAACGTTGGCTGAAATAATGGTATGGTCGTCGTGGTCGTCGTCGGGGCCGTAAGCGTGCCTCTAATCTTTATAACCACCCCCGACCACTTAGTGCACCCAGCTATTCCAAAGCAGTGGATCTTGCAGCCGCGCCCCCCTCCCCCTGCTATCTCTCCTTTTCACCCACCCTCAAAGCTGTCCACATGCTGTGGACCCTCGCACCCTCTCCGAATGTCGTGTTATGTGGATCTCGTGACTCCCGGAGTCACACGCGATGATGTCCGTGCCAAAACCTAGATCCCTACCCTTATGGTTAGCCTAGAGTTGACAAACACTCCGACTGGCATTAGCATTGCACACCATCGCAACTAGCTCTTAAATTACTACAAGAGTGAACATTCGATAATTTATTTGCTTGTTTCAATGAATGACATCACGTTAGCGTCACCAAACAGGAAAAGAGAGGGTTATAGAATATGTCCTCATTATAGAAATGAAAACGTGTGCATGGGATACAAATAAACTGAGCGGTCCTGAGCTACCAACAGTGCTAACATTTGAATTTAAATGCCCTGCGTAACTTCTGTTATATATATGTATATATATATATATATATATATATATATATATATATATATATATATATATATATATATATATATATATATATATATATATATATATATATATCGGTTATATATATGTATATATATATATATATATATATATATATATATATATATATATATATATATATATATATATATATATATATATATATATATATATATATATATATATATCGGGAAGTGGCGCGGCCTTCGAATGCGCGGCGCGCCACGAGCCCTACACACCTTCCTCCCTTCCCTTACGGCGCGGTTCAGGTGCCCCCAGAAGCAAGTGCGACAGATACTACGCCTTTCCCTTCCTGTGAACTAAATATATATATATATATATATATATATATATATATATATATATTTAGTTCACAGGAAGGGAAAGGCGTAGTATCTGTCGCACTTGCTTCTGGGGGCACCTGAACCGCGCCGTAAGGGAAGGGAGGAAGGTGTGTAGGGCTCGTGGCGCGCCGCGCATTCGAAGGCCGCGCCACTTCCCGATGCTCCCTGCGCGCGGGCCGTTTCCCTTTCCCCGCTTGTTCGGGGATAACCGGTCCCGCGCGAGGGGGCTATAAAAGAATGCACGCGCCGCCGTCTCGCCCTCTCTTGGTCTCTGGCTCCTTGGTCCCTGGCTCTTCGTTCCGGCGCTCTCAACGACCCGCAGCCACCCGGACGACGACACCGACTTCGACGATCCCGGATCCCTGTGAGATTAAAGATGTTTATCATACGGCCCACTGTGTGTTTGTCGTGCGCATCCCTCGGGCAGAGGAATCGCCCACAACTGGCGCCCAACGTGGGGCTGAATTAGCACCCATGTGGACGATTTCTCTGCCAACGTGGCAGCGCACGGCAACACGACGGGCCGGTCCTTTGTATGTTAGGCGCGACGCCATTTTGAGTTTAGGGCTATCGTGTGTGCAGATGACACGGAGTGTAGTATAGTAGTGTTTGTACAGTGTTTTATTTTGTTTTGGGTTATGTGTGTGTTTGTTAGTGTCGGGCGGTTTGTGTTTTAATTTTTTTTGTGCATATGTTAGTTTTATGAAGTGTTTAGCCTTTGTGACTAGCCTCTTGATGCGGGCTAGGTGGTAGTCGTGCGCGTTTAGACTCCCGGCCGGCCTTAGTTGTTGAGTGCAATGCCTCCGAGAAAAGACGTGCCAGATAGGGCCGCCGCTTCGGACGCTAGTGCGTCCGGAAGTGAGGTAAAGGACGCGGTAGAGTCTGCGCAGGTTACCGATGCGGTCGCCCTGATGAGGCAGATGAACGAAGTGTTGTCGGTGTTCACCCGTCAGCTCGGTTCGGTGGCTAGCGCCAACCAAGCCACAGCTGCGGCGACAGTCTCGCGTCCGGGGATAAATGTAGAGGTTCCCTCCTTTTCCGGCTACACGGACGTGAAGTCAGTCCACGAGTTCTTGCAAGAACTCGAGGATTATCAGACGGCACTGGGTTCCCCAGACGACGTGGTGCTAGCGCAGGTAATCCCTGTGGCACTTGTTGAGAGCGCGGCGCGGTGGAGACGCTGCCAGCCGGCCTTCCAGTCGATGGCAGACTTCACAGATCGCTTCCGCGCCGAGTTCTTGCCGCCCGATCACGAGCGCCGGATGCTTGAGGAGCTAGTGTTGCGGACACAGCACCCAGAGGAGAGCCTCCTCGAGTATGTACGCGCAATGCAGGAGCTCTACAAGAGCGCAGATCCCACGGCAACCGATCTAGAACAGGTCACGCGTGTGATGAGGCAATGCCATCCGCGCTTCAAGCCGTATTTGCGGGGACGTGGTTTTGCAAACCTCGAGGCCCTAGCACAGGAAGCGAAGGTAGTACAGGCGGATTTACTCGCTGAATTGCGCTACCAGCCACCCCCCAGGCCAGCCGAATCGCTAGAGCCGCGATGCGCCTGGGCCGGAGGCCCAGACTCCGTGCCGCGCGCCAGAGGCGCAGACGTAATGACGGTAGGGCAGGAAAGGCCAGCGGAAGGCTCGCGATTCCTCGCGCTCTTGACCCGTACGCGTTCGAGCAGCGGCGTCGAGCTGGGCTCGCCAGCGACGTCCGCACAGGCGCGGAGAGAGGGGAAAGACGTCCCCAGCCGCTTTGTGGAACGCGGCATCCCCCGACCGCGCGGCAGGTGAACGATCGGCTTTGCTGGAATTGCAACCAGCCGGGCCACGTGGCACGAGAGTGTCAAGCAAGGCGTATGCAGGGAAACGCGGACCGCCGGCGGCCATAATTGGTAACACCAGCCTGTCGCCGTCGGCGGGAGAATTTCGTGGTAGCCACGGCGGAAAATGGGAAATGTACTCCCACGCCGCGTCACCGGGCGACCGCCCCAGGGGCGCAGAGGCTTTTGTCCCCCTCGCCTGTAGAGCGCAAGGAATGTTGTCGCGCTCGAGCCCTTTTATGCTAGTGCGGTTAGTTGGTCAAAGCTACTCGGCACTCGTTGACACGGGCTCAACTCTGTCATTGGTCGGTGATGATGTTTTCGAGGCTTGCCGTAGATGTAACATCCGTGTCAGGCCAACAGAAACCCCTTTGAGCTTAGCAGCAGGGACAACAAAAGCAGAGGGAGCGGTACGTCTGATCTTGCGTTTTGACGGCAGGAAGCGGAGGCATCGCTTCGTCTATCTGCCCGGCTTAACCATACCAGTTATTCTGGGAAGAGATTTTCTTTCGAGTGAAGGCATTGTGCTTGACATGGGGGAGAACGGCTATCGCTACAGCCCCTTCACCCCCCTCATTCCCTTTGTACGCGCACTCCAACAGGAACGCGTCGTTGAGCGAGCGAGCATCCAAGCTTTTGTGGCAGACAGCTCCCCCGCGACACTGAATGGTAGCTCATTAGAAGCAATTATCGCGTCCTTCTCAGGAACCGGTAGTCAGCGCCGAAGGCTCGTGGAAACTTTACTCCCGTTTTCGGATTGCTTCACAGAGAAACCAGGCAGAACCGACTTGCTTCAGCACGAGATCGAAACGGGTGATGCACGCCCTTTCAGATGTAACCCGCGGCCGTTAAGCGCGCATAAGAGACAGCTTCTCGACAGCGCCCTTGACGAGATGATAGATACCGGTGCGGTGAGACCCTCACAAAGTCCCTGGGCGTCCCCAGTGGTTCTAGCGCCAAAGAAAGATGGTTCGGTCAGGCTGTGTGTTGATTATCGAAAGCTCAACTCACTGACGCCTACGGTTGCGTACCCTTTCCAGTCGATCGAGGCTGTGATGTACGCGTTAGGGAACGCAAGGTTCTTCACAGTCCTGGATGCAAGCAGAGGGTACCTGCAGATTGAGGTGGCGGAAGGTGACATTCAGAAAACCGCATTCACCTGTCACCGCGGGCTCTTCGAATTTACTCGACTCCCGTTTGGTTTGTCTAATGCACCGAGCACGTTCATGCGATTGATGGACATCGTGCTGGGCGATGCAAGGTTCAACTACGCGATGGCGTACCTCGACGACGTCGTGATATTCTCACAGTCGTTCGAAGAGCATCTCATTCACCTGAATTCCGTTCTTGATAGAATGAGACGTGCGGGTATAACGATCAACCCAAAGAAAGTGCAGTTGGCATCAAAGAGAGTGAACCTCTTGGGATTTGTGGTTGATGATGGCACTTTGAGACCGAACGATGACAAACTGCAGGCAATTCTGAACTACCCCTGCCCGACGGACGTGAAAAGCTTGCAGAGGTTTTTGGGAATGGTTGCCTTCTACAGACAATTCATCCCTAGTTGTTCAGAGCTCGCTGGTCCGTTGTACCAGCTTTTGCGAAAAGGCTCGAAGTGGGTCTGGGGCAAGGAGCAGAACGACGCTTTTGTTGCCTTGGCTCGCGCGATAGCGAACACCGCTAGTTTGCGCCTCCCCGACCTGAACAAGCCGTTTGTCTTGCAGACAGATGCTGGTGATGCCGGTGTAGGAGCTGTTTTGTTGCAGGAACACGAGGGCAAGCTGCGCCCTGTCGCGTTCGCTAGCCGCACGCTCACATCGGCGGAGCGGAATTACTCCGTGATCGAAAAGGAACGCCTGGCGATAATGTTCGCATTGTCAAAGTTCGACATGTACCTAGACGGAGCGGTTTTCACCGTGCAGACAGATCATCAGGCACTTTCGTGGTTGAGGAGGCTAAAATACCCCGCAGGCAGACTCGCGAGATGGGCGCTGACGTTGCAACGTTACGCGTACGCCATTAAGTACCGCCGGGGCAATAAGGTGGCCGATGCGTTATCGCGCGCACCGTTGAAGGCTGGCAGAAGCGCAGAAGAGGCGCAGACCAGCTTTGCTGAAAGCGGCGTCGCCGCTAGTGGAGAGGAGGAGAGGGCGGACGCGAGTGTCGCGCCCTGCGTAGTTAAAGAGAGAAAGGAGGCGGACAGAGCTGCCGCGCGGTGCTGCGAGAGAGAGAAGGCGCAGCAGCTGGTGGCGGCGACTACTCGCCTGCCAAGAAGCGAGGCAGAGAGAAATCTGTCATGGGGAATAGCGGTCAGTAGGGAAGAGCTAATTGAGGCCCAGAAAGCAGACGGTCTATGCCAGCGGGTGCTGACAGAGCTTGCGAGTAGTGCAGCTTGCACCGGGAACGCTGAGGGCAAGTACGACGCGTATCTGCTGGGCGATGATGACTTACTGCTCCGCTACATCCCCCAACTTGACGAGGAGGAGGCGATTGCATCCCCCTTCCGAGTCGTGGTCCCGAGGAAGTTGCGGAAACGATTCCTCCAGTACTTCCATGACTCAGCGCTGGCAGGCCATGGCAGCGGCAGTAAGACTTACGATAAGTTATGCCGTGTCGCGACCTGGCCAGGTATGAGAAAGGATGTGCTGGGTTACGCCCGTACATGTCCTGTTTGCCAGGTAGCCAAGCCTCGGGCGGGGAAACCCGCTGGCATGATGAAGCCGGTAGTTAGCAACTATCCGTGGCAAGTGGTCGCGTGCGATATCATGGGACCCCTCCCTCGCTCCGCGCGCGGACACCAATATATCCTGGTAATAACGGACCACTATTCCAAGTGGGTTGAGGTTTTCCCCCTTAGGAAGCTTGTGTCAGAACGAATTTGGGAGAAACTGTTGGAGACATTCACTCGTTTCGGTTTCCCTTCCGACCTCATTACAGACAATGCTTCGTATTTCACAAGCAAAGTATTTGTTGATTCTTGTCGGGCGCTTCAAATCCGCCACAGGAAAACGAGTCCCTACCACGCTCAGAGCAACATAACCGAGAGAGTGAATCGGAATGTTAAGAGTATGCTGGTTGCGACGACCGAGCAGCACAGAGATTGGGACGCACGGTTGTAATAATAATAATAAATTGGTTCACAGGAAGGGAAAGGCGCAGTAACTGTCACACTTGTTCTGTGGACACCCGAACCGCGCCGTAAGGGAAGAGAGGAAGGTGGGAATGAAAGTGGAAAGAGAGAAAGAGGAGCCGTAGTGGAGGGCTACGGAGTAATTTCGACCACCTGGGGATCTTTAACGTGCGCTGACATCGCACAGCACACGGACGCCACTTCGTTTCGCCTCCATCGAAACGCAGCCGCCGCGGTCGGGTTCGAACCCGGGAACTCCGGCACAGTAGTCGGGCGTCTTACCACTGCACCACCCCGGCGGGGCACGCACGGTTGTCCGAACTGGCTTTCGCCACTAGAACAACCGTGAACAGGTCGGTGGGTATGACACCTGCTTACTTGAATTTTGGGAAAGAGATCGCTTTTCCGCTAGAGAACGCCCTACTTGACGCGGCGGGGCCCGCGCCCCCTCCGCTTACACAGTACGCGGCAAAGCTCCGCGAGCGCCTTGAGGCAGCGCAGCGCGCGGCTCGTGAAAACCTGGATGTCGCGCGCATGGAGCAAGCGGATCAGTACAACAAAGGTCGTCGTCACGTCGTTTTCAACACGGGTGACTTGGTACTGAAAAGAACGCACCCGCTTAGTAACGCAGCGCGTGGTTTCGCCGCGTCGCTAGCGCATAAGTGGGTTGGACCGTTCGAAGTTACGGCACGGACTACGCCACTCACCTACCAGCTGCGGTTGTTGGCGAGCGGTGAAACCGCTGGTCCGGTGCACGTCGCAAACTTGATAGCTTACCACCTTCGCAAGGACGATAACTGCGAAGCGGGGGAAGCTCAAAGCGACGCAGCGATCTCCCCCAAAGTAAGGCGTACAGGTAGCAACCCGGTTCGCAACCGACGCTATAACCTAAGGCCAAGGTAGTGCACTACTTTGTCTAACGTCTTTGCTTCTTTCAGAATGCATTCTGATAAGATTTTGCAGCAGCCAGATGAACCACCGTCGCTGGGGCGGGAAACCGCACGCAGCGCTTGGTTCAAGGAGGGGCCACTTAAACAGGGGGTACCCCCCTAGTTTGTAGTGGTTTGTGGCTTATTATTGTGACCAGCGCGGCCATGCTGGCCGTCTTCATCACGTCTGGAGTGGAGCCCGCTGCCCAGGCCTGGAGTACGGGCCTCAGGAAGCCAGGTGTGCCCGGGGCGAAAACGCCTGCTGCAATGTGCATCCAGCACGGCGCCACGTCGAAAGTGGTCAACGATGTAGAGCAGCAGCTCAGGGCCGCTGCCAGTCGTATCCGTGGCCGAGCCCAGCTGCGCGGTGACCCCGTGGATGTGGTCGCTGCCGGGGAGGGACCAGCCGGAACAGTCCCGCCATGCCTGCTGCTTCTCCCGTCCCACGGACCAGCTGAGATGGCATGGCATCCCGCCAGAGCCTGGCGACAAGGCTTCATATTTTACGCCGACCCGGGCTCGGACATGGACATGGCCCGGCTGTTAGCGGAGCCCGGGTCGGACGCTGAGGGGGGGGGGGGGGGGGGGAAGATGTAGGGCTCGTGGCGCGCCGCGCATTCGAAGGCCGCGCCACTTCCCGATGCTCCCTGCGCGCGGCCCGTTTCCCTTTCCCCGCTTGTTCGGGGATAACCGGTCCCGCGCGAGGGGGCTATAAAAGAAGGCACGCGCCGCCGTCTCGCCCTCTCTTGGTCTCTGGCTCCTTGGTCCCTGGCTCTTCGTTCCGGCGCTATCAACGACCCGCAGCCACCCGGACGACGACACCGACTTCGACGATCCCCGATCCCTGTGAGATTAAAGATGTTTATCATACGGCCCACTGTGTGTTTGTCGTGCGCATCCCTCGGGCAGAGGAATCGCCCACAGGTGGGAGTGCATTTCACGCTTTTGGTGTATAGAAACTGCATTTTGGCAGTGACAATTTATCTTCTACACTTATTTCCGCTACCATTTAGCGGCAAAACCACTGAGTGAATTTGGATTTCGCACAGCTCTCGCAACTAACTGACCCAGACAACTCTCTCTAAGAATGAAAAAATTTCATAGGTTTGGAATTCATTATTTGTGTGCTGTACATGTACCAGAAAACAAACTTTTTAATCACTTAGCCGTCCACCAACTGTGGTTCGTTATCTTAAGCGAAATTATTGTAATGAACAGATAGCGATATCGCGTTCTGCTTGCACAGTTCTTACCTATTTTGTTGTGTCGAGGGTAGACGCTGTCCATTGTGGGCCTGAGAGTAAATGACAAATGCCCATGCGTTTTGCGACCGTTGCGGGAGTGTTTTCACCGTAAACGGCATCGCTTCTTTATTGTGAGAGGCTCCATCACCTTCACCAGCCGGCAGCAAAGAGTGTGCCGGATAAATTGCATATATCTCTCAATGGGCATTGCGCCGCAAATATTTAGATCGTATGTACATGAAAGTATCGATGAAAAGTACGTTGAACCCGAGAAATGTTTAAAACAGTGTTGTTGGCTAGAAAAAGAAGTTGCTGTCAATGAAGGGGCCAATACCAAAGTCAACATTGCTTTGACAGCAAACACTAGAAACAAGTTCCAAGTTCTTAGTAGCCATGATATAAACAGAACAGAGTATACCACCTAAGCAAGTGATCGGCTTAATAGTTTCTGGATGCTGAAACCAGCATCATGCCATGGTGATGTGGTACACCTTGATGTATTGCACTTTGAAGAAGGGCGCAACAAGACAAATGACTCCTAAGCAATGAGAAGCAACCATGGTGTAATGCATTATTTACGTCTAGCAACGTGGAACTTCTCAGCCAGCTAACATGTACATAATTGACTCATGTCAACAGATGAAGGAAACTGCAGACTCAGTATTGTCTGTTAACACGTAACCTGTAACTTTCATGATTTATCACTACATTATTATCACTGTTTAAAAAATGCTCAGCGGGTAACCGACTTCTTGCAATACGCTCAGAACTGCGAATCAAGACAACATTAGTATTGAAGAGTATTACTAATTAGGCATGGACTGCCTGTACTTCCTAATAGAAACAACGTTTTTATTCTTTAGTGGGCTTTTGAAAGTCGGGTTTCTTATTCCTTACTTCAGTGCATTGAGTGAAAATCCTGTTAGGCTAAAATGAGCTCTGCTACTGGAATGATTGTTTTCAGTGGCAAACTCCAGGGGAGTATAAGTGTGTAGCGTAGGGGTTAAAACAGTGCCAACTAAATCAACAAAGGAAATGCATACTTGACAAATAAGCATACAATTCCTGCAGCAATAATGCTAACCACTCTAAATATCTTGAATTTTGGGAGCAAATGTCCCCTCAAAGGTAGAAGAAAGATGAAGAGAAACACGTCAAACTTTAATTCTATGTTTGAATTGTTTAAGATGCAAAAATGTAAACCTCACAAACGCCGTGAGGAACCCAAATATGTATCCTTTCCTACAAAGTGAGTACTGACTTCAGTTGAATGGAAGCGCTTGGAAGGAAATGCGTGCGAGTTTACGAGGACTCGGCAAATTTCTAATATCTCAAGCCTTAGACTCGGCGTGTGCATTCTAAGATTATTTTATGAAATGAGCCATCAACCTTCACAAAATCCATCGAATTATTCATATACTCGTCAACCACTCCCTCATGTAATTCCCCTTAAAATAAATAAATAAACAAATAAATAAATAAATATAAAATAAAAAATAAATAAAATAGGAAATATACTTACATAGGCCACATTATGTTTCTGCTCGCACAGATCATTGTTTTAAAATTTTGGAATACAGTGCCAGAACTAACGTGTATGCCAGTTCCTTTTTTGTTCGATCCATCAGTGAATGGAATCGGCTTTCAAGTCATCAAGTGTGCTCCATAAATGAAGATGTGTTTTTTTCCACTCTGTAACCCCCCTGCTGTAGCGCCCTCGGGCTAAGCGGGGTAATCATTGAATAAAGAATAAGTATAAAGAATAAATATGCATTTCGACCAGCCTTTCATTTGCTGCTCCGCCACAGGCAACTCACTCGGGGCTACTGGCCGAAAGAGGTAGTAGGAATTGGCCGGAGTTTTATACGTATCATATAATTCGAACCAGTCAATCATCAAGGTTTCACACGACTAAGCAAGGCATGTGAAGCGCCACTGTGATGAATCGCTCAAAACCACTCACCGCTGCTGGCAATGCAAAAAAGTATCCTTATTTTTACGCGGTTGATGTAAGTGCAAGCCCCTGGTTTGGATAATAGCCCATTCAATGTGAAAATGCGAAAACAGAAAAACAATTACAGTTTATGTTGAGAACACAATTCTTATTTGGAAACTGAAACCAAAACTGGAACATAAACCGACAGCACTTACTAACAGTGAGACATTTCTCTCCAAGTCTTTTACTGAGCTAGTTCATACAAACCTGGTATTATGCATCAGCGGCTTATGGATCTTCACAATAACAGGCTAGAAGCCGCTCCTTTTCTTCATCATCGGTTCTTACACATCCGTCTTCCCTTATCCCCTTTCTCGGATTTCGTTTTATGAACGCAAAAATAAAAAAGATTATGCCTCCTTCAGCCTTCCTAAAATAGCCGCTTAACTCGGACCGATCCGACCCTTTCTGTCAACTAACAAGACATGAGGAGAAACATCATCACGTCAAAAGATTGTGTTCTGAATTATTAACAGTGAATAAGTGCGTTTTCGCCTCCCTTTCCCGCTTCCGAAATTTTAAATTTAAGCGCTATATTTAGACTTATTTGTTATTCGTTAAGCAACGTATGTTTGCTTAATTTTTCTCACCTCTGGCTAGCCACCTTAAAAACCATCGTTCGCAAGCTTTCTGCTCGAACCTCGTCAGAAATTACTTCCGTTGAATTGGAATATGAAGATTCAACGACGCAACCAGGAAACCATATCTTCTAAGTACGACCTTGTTGTAATGTGATTCGTAGATTGATCGCAGAGAAGTAAAGTTCTTGAGCTAGTAGTAAAGAGTCGCGCCTGCTCATGACAGTAATTTCTTCCACGCCTAAAGTCTTGACCTCGTCGTCATTCCAGATACAGGCTGTCACATGGCTACCTTCAAAAGGTAAATCCTAATAAGATGGAAATAACCACACGAGGGCTCCAAGGTTTGTTTTCGAGTAATAATCTACCCCTTCGCTACCACGGAAACTATGGCACAGAACTTCGCAAAGCGTATTCTTTGTTATACTAGTCTTTCTTCATCCCCTATGTCTTTTCTCTGTATTTGCAGAGGAGCAGATGGTGAAATGACACTGACGGTAAAGAATTGGGAGAGAAATTTAAATACTTGTGGGGCAAGTCAAGGGCTCCTCGCAGGAGCATTCCAAGTGGAATCATACGCAAATGCCACTGCTTTGTGGAGGCTGCTCCTTTTTAACACTGCAATAACTATTCTAATGCGAAGCCTACGTGTAGCAACACGTGGTGACTAGCTCCACGGAAGCTGGCAGCCTTTGTATAGTGTCTTGAAAATGCGCACAAGTACTTTATTCTCTTTGCCGTGAAGTAAGTCTGGACGGCCATGCATTCAAGCATATTAGCTTCCGTTTAAATCATAACCTCTAAGTCCGTGCTTAATTTCAAAATTGCGCCTCACTTTATTCATAAGTTGGCCGTGGCAAATTTTAGGTTAAATAGACAGCCGATTTAGCACTAAGCGTCGTTGGGCGCTCGTTATTTTGATATTCATTACATAGTTACATTGCTACAAAAAAAATCACAAATGTGAGGCGTAGAAATGCTACACTGGCGTTTTAACTTCTCTTAACGTTTGCTTACATTCGAATAGTTTCAGTAAATGACATCCCAACCGTTCCATGCTGCAAGTTTAGTATTTGAAGCGATACGTCAATTTGCCCTAATTTCCAGCAGGTTATCTGCCACCTCGAACACTGTAGAGCCTAACGCTCATATCTTATCTAGAAATCGATGGCCACGGTTAGTAGTAATCTTTTATTGGCTTTTTTTGTTCTTTTAAAAGGCGTCTATAGGAACGATATCCAAAATTCTCCGAAGAATCAGCTTTACTCCGACAAACACAAATTTGGTTAGTAACCAAATGAGAAACAAATTTTGGTGATATCTATAATATTAATACTGCGAGCAATAAATAATAATAGCTTAATGGGCTTATGCTCAGAACATTTATATCTGAGATACCGAATAACGTTCCTCTGTTCTATTTTCGGAAAACTTCATGAGCACATCAATGAAAACCATATGGAAAGCATCAATCGTGTCGTAAACGGTGCGTCGCTTGACTGTCATCACAGTAGAAGCTCTTGAGAACTGTTGCAGATTTACCGAAATCTGTATAACGTTAAGATAAGTGAGAAACTCTCGCAAAGAACAAAAGCTTTGGATAGTACCCCAAAGGTCAGGTGTGTAGTAGCCTTTCCTACAGACGGTATTAGGTAGCCAAAAATATCTCTCCCAGGCGTATTACATGCTTTCATAAACTCTAAACCGCGTATAAAGCGTCTAGTGTTGCATGACAGCTGAAAACAAAATCCTTACAGCGTAAACCTACGGCATATATATCTACAAGAATTCGCTTAAAACGAAAGTCCTGAAAGAGAAACGCTACGTAAAACGAAATAAGAAGCAAGTACTTTGCGTGCAATGCGTTAACAGTGATAAAGGTATATATCATATGTGAGTTCTGCGAGTAATTATGTATATTAAATAGTATGGGTGATTGTATTCGTATCTGCTTGAAATGGTCCTATACAGCTCAGTGCGTGTCACATTCAACAAGAACTCGCCCCGCCTCGGTTCACGCGATAGAATTCGCGCGCAGAGGGGGACACACTAAGCCATCGGCAACAATGTTCGTGGTAGATGAACCTTCACGTCGTGCAACAATAATCACTGACCATTCTAAAACGCTCCGCTATCAGACTGGAGGGAAGGAGTCTTTTGCGTATTATAGATTTCAAGAAGAAGGGCGACCTCTTAGAAATGCGCGCTTCTCACAAAATACTTGCGGCTCCACACAATGTCTATAGCCGGTCTATTAGAGAGCCGGCCGATTGAAGTATTCATCACTGCGTGGAGCACCATTCGCATCACTTTCCCTCGTCCGCGCATTTCAGATCCTACAGAAGCTCTATCATGACAAATAACATGTTCTATGTTAACAGGGTCCCGGCGAAGAGAAAAAGCTACATTTCAACCTCTCATTCTTTTTTTTTTTGTTTTGATTGAGGGATACTTGAATAGTTTCAAAGATACATCGAGTAGCTGAGCTCAAGTACTGCTCCAACTGTTATGATTGGCTGTTCTTCCAAAGCAAATATTTTGTGGACCAAACTCCGCAGCCAAGCTTAGCAGAGGTCTACATGTAGAATGTCTAGCGAGACTTCTCATTAGCTTCCGCTATTCTGCCACTTTATATACTTAGCCAGCTTTGATATTTATATGCTCAGTTTATTCTCATAATTTCATCTCGTTATATCATTCCAATAAATATGTCTCGGTATTTTGTACCTCTTTCTCTACCTTGTCGTAAGGCAGTGACTCTGCTGCCACCTGCTATACTTACACGTTTACTAAACCTCTTATCTGGCCATCTATGGCTTGTTCATCAAGCCCTTGCAAGAGGCATCGATCAATGCGTTGTTAACGTTGTGAGCTTTGAGGTGTGCTTGCTGTAAATGTATCTAGTCTAAAACCCCACTTGTCAATGACATTGTTGTGTCACTGGGTTCTCTTTTTTTCGCCTCAAAAACGACCGAAAAAAATTGCGCTAATTTATAATGAGATCAAGTTTGGTCATAAGGATCCAATACCGCCGAAAGTAATGACCGTATCAGGGCACTAGACATCGACGCAACTGTCGCGGCTCCACAATAATCCGTGCAATAGGTGTCACGTCGTGTTCAAAACAAACATCCGCGATAACACACACAGTCATGAATGGCCAAAAACCTTCCTTTTAGGAAGAGGTAATTCGTCAGTAGTTTGTGCAGTGAACTGATGTTCGATGTCACATCCACGGGACGAACACGCACACCACAAAATTCTGCGTACAAAGTCTTGAAACTTGAAAAGGTTCGATGACGACAGGTAGAAGCGTGGACATTGAGCGTTCACAATATATCCCGCAAATACCAAAAGAAGGAAAGAAGCAAGTATTGAGTACATATTTTCCGAACTTCTGCATGCCTCAATGCCGATTCTTTCGGAGCACGGGTGGTCTTAACTAATTGCCCACTTCGCACAATAGATTAGACTCGCCAACTGCAAAAATACGTGAAGACCAACACGGATGCAGCTCACAGTCTGAGCCAAAACGGCCTATATGAGTGAACAGCTTAATAACCTTTTCGGTTTGATTCGGACTCCTACAGCGCACAAAAAAAAAAAAAAAAGACATGAATACGCGCGATGTCAGTGGTGACGTCGGCACATTACATTTTGCCCCTGGAAGGCTACTTGAGGTAAAATTCTAATGCAAGAAATGCATCAAAGTGCTCTTTTGAGCATTCCAGACAAATTTGAAAGCTTTTCGTGCCGCCAATAATTTAAAAATGTTTTCTAAAAGTGATCCTGGCGACCGCTTACTGCCGATGTTGGCGATACATCCCCGCATGCAAACCTCCCCATTGACGTCATTGGGGCCGCTGGGCTGGCCGCTCATTGGACGCTTCCAAGTTAAGCGGGTGGGACGGGGCGTGGCGGGTCACCGTCGCGACTTGTTTTCTCCTCTCTTGCGCGCCGACGTGGGCTGAGTTGAAGGAGGAGAGCAGGGGCATCATTTTCGATCGCCCGGATGTTCGATGCTAACCAGGCTAGCATAAATTTTTTTTGCGTTGCGAAGAAGATCGATGGGATACATATTGCTAGTGCGCGTTTTGTAATTTTAGTAAATAGCTTTTCATGGGCCCTTTAAATATAGTACTGCGCGGAATAATATTTGTTTTTTAACCTTATCAATAAATATGTAGCGTGCTTTAGCCACTCTTTTATAAAACCAATATGCCACAATAAAGCAAGAGTGACCTTTTGCTTAGATGTCTGCAGTGGCGTGTAATGCTACCGAACTCTTGTGCTCAATATACTGTGAAAAGTATTGATACACTCATTAGCTCGAGATTTGCAGCGCGCATATCTGGAAGTATCTTAGTGTAAATATGTTCGAATTAAAGCTGAAAGTAAGAAACTTTTCATGTAATTAAAGTAAACTCTGAAGTTTTGACAAAAGGTATTTATGCGCTGTATACATTGCCGCCATTCAAAATTGCAGAGACACTTTCAACGGTCTACTACTTTTCTATATCGTGAATCATAGATATTCCAGCGCCTGCCGAGGGCTATCAGCCCTTCTCGATCATTGTAGTCCATCAGCGCCAGTGACATCAGTCGTCTGTACACATCATGAAAAACAGTCGTGTTCCGGTGCCATCTCAACAACAAAAATCACTGAGAGGCAAGCCAGCCAGCGGTTTCGCGCCCCAAACGGACTCCTACTACGAAAGAAGAGAGCGCAGGAGTGGGAAATACACCGTGCGCACCTTAGGTACTGGCATTCCTTTCACTCGCGACACACCTATACCGCCCCAACACTGCCCACTTCAGCAAACACCGATGTAAACTATTCTGCACTGGTCATCAGCTATGTAGCGTCCTGTCGCGCCACGCTCCATTATTTCCAGAGCAACAGCTGGCGCGACGATCTGGTAAAAACAATTGCTTGCACTTAGGCACAGGCTTCCCGCAGACACAACCCGTGCCACACGCGATTCAAGCAGCCGCTTCTATGACAGGTCGGTGCCCGAGTCGCTACCACCACCACCGGAAGTCTACTCCGCTTGCCGCGGTCACCGGCGCACGTCTACTCGCCGAAGACACCTCGAGTCACCCGCACACTGTGAAAGTCACCAGCGTCGGTGGCGGCACGGAGAGCGAGGAGAAACGTTACGGTGACGGCGGCGTCCGCCCGCCGCCTTCCGTCGCCCTCATGACGGCGAAGGCCGGGGCGCCGCGTGGTGGATCGGGCAGCGGCCACCAAAGTCCGGCTGCTGGATGGTCGACGTGGAGGCCGAGTGTAGGCTGGTCGACGGGCGCGCGCCCAGATAGCACAGCTGCGGCACGTCGTAGTTTGAGGAGGAGGCCAGGCTGCTTCCGCCGCCCTGGTTGGGGGCCCCCTCCGTGGCCCTGTGCTAGGAGTCGGTGCAGTCGAAGTGAAGGGGCGACTTGCGCATCTCCAGCATCTGCATGATGCCGTTCTCCTGTGCGTGCAGGTCCATGGCACTCGGCACGTACGTGTTTCCGGCTGCCGTCGGAAGGCACTTGGAGCACTGGCGCCGCAGTGCGGGCCGCTGCCGTGATGCCCGACATCGCACCGCGAAGCGGAGCTCCTCGGCCATCTCCGAGCACAGCGATTGCTGCGTGGAACAGAATAACAAGTTCTGCGCCAGAAGGAGCGTCCGGTTACGACCTTAGAATGCGCCCATCTTCCCCCAACACTAACTCGGAGCACGGAGGAAGAGAGGCAGAAGAGCAACGCTCGGCCGTTGCGAGTGTGTAGTTAGCGACACGTCGCACAGGTGGCGACACAAGAAGCTTTATATTACAGTTTATCGTTTATTCATAGTTGTTCGAGCCACGACGGTTGGTGGAACCGTCATAAGTTGTTGTAGTTATTGTAACTGCCACGGATCCAAAGACCTGTAGTGACTAGCAATGGTTGTTTTGCTATGTGGCCGTTGGATTAAGAAAGCACACCCTTTGTAGTGACACAGGGGACGAAACTCTTATAGAATTCCAGGTTTCTTCAGGCCTATTAAGTGAGAGAGGAAAATACTTTTTCATCATTCTAAAATCAAAATGCTAGGAAGTTAAAAGCTACCGGTTTGCGAGCACAGTTGACAGGCTGTGCTGTGGTTATGCTTTGCGTGCTACATTGCTCTCATCCCAAAAAAGACCGAAGCATGTTTGTAATGACAAAGCGATTCCTACCACTGAGTCGTTACAACCATAATACAATAATTGTTGCGAATTCAAACGTTAGTTCTCTGAATATTCGCCTTCCCCAACTTAATCAGCATTTTAGATTTATATCCTGTCTCCGTGTGTGCCTACCCCGTACGTGTACTTTCTTTTTTCTGTAATTCTGAGCTGCGTTCAAGTATTTCTCTTTACTTCAAGTTTGGTCTTTTGGTCTTTCAATTTGTCAGTTCTGCTCGTCCATATCGTACATAGCTCACTGGGCTGAATAGTTTTACAGTCCGTCTGCCTTTCGTTGTACGCCTATGAAGCCTAACATTCATGCAGTGAAACCCACTTATGACAATATTGAAGATACAAGGAAATGATGTTGTTATAACCAATAAGTTTTATAACCAGCATATGCCAAGAAAAAAGTAATGACAAACTTCAGAGCATTTTGTGGCAGGAAAGTACGTCGTTTACAATGTCGATTTATTTGCAACTAAACATCTATCAGTTTCTTTCACTGTTTCAGGCATAGCTAGTTTACACCGTCCCACGGGGTGCACAACTACTGAACGTCCCCGACTGGTGGACCTTAAGAAAAAAATTAAGTCCTGGAGGGTTCCGTAGTTTGTAAAGCATCTGTTTCGTACGTTCCTGCTTGCCGGTATTGACATCATAGGTGACCGCATATATGAGCGCCTTATCGGTGGAATCTTCAACTTTCGCAACTGCAACACCAAGATGGTACGGTTCTTCAAGTGTCGACACACCACCATTACCCTTACATCGGTGGGCGCTTGGCGGACACTCACGCCACTAGCATTCTGATTGAAGCCCGGTTTCCAGAAGCAATTCGATGAGCCTGCCCTACCGATGAAGCAATGACGGTGGAAAGGAAGAAGAAAACCATGTCCGCAAAGCACGTGCACGTCACTGACTGACGGAGTAACGAATGGCGCATATGGGCTATGCAGCGATGAATCACATCAGTGTCCTGGTGCGTTTTCTACCAAAGACACCCCCTAAGGAATGGTAATTATAGCTGCTCCACCGAAGGAAACTAGGAAAGTGTAAGCGTCTTTGCTCTCCCCTGCGCCCTTGCGTCGCACCATGTCTATGTTAGTGGTCATGTCGGCTGATTTTCACTTTAACAGCACCAGTTAGATCCGCCGATCGCTTCACCAGCTCCTCATGTGACCGCTTTCACATTGTGAAAGTAGTTTGGCTGGTGCGGTTGTAGCTACTCTGTGTTTTTGTGTCTTCTAAGGTCGGCTCTCAGTGGCCATGTTTAATTGTTGTGACTGATAATGCACTATGACAGCATTGTTATAAGCGGTTCATTTTACCATGCAACGAATGGTAAAGCTAACGGCCCCGCAACAGTCCAGTGTTACATCCGATACACACTGGTCTAACTGGCTTTGTCATAAGTGGGCTTGACCATATTCTTAATAATTGCATTTGTATCATAGGAATGCCTTTATATGCAGTATAGAGTACGTCTCATGTAAAGTCATGCAGTCATTATGCAGATACCGAAGAAAACCTCGGCGAAAAAACTGCCGATAGCCATGTATTCACTTCCTTTGAATGAACCAGAGGAAGCAGCTTTTGAACGCAGTTCGCCTAGGCAGAACTTATATCGTCAAAATAAGTACACAAAGAAGCAAGAAGAAAAAACTTCTAGCATATAAGGAAACTACGCTGCAGCAATAATACCTAGGCAGAGAAGAACAGAACTTCTAGACAGCTGTTGCCCCATGTTCTTTGGAAGACAACCAAATGATCTGCGTAGTATCAGCCGCCTTGGCGAGAAGGACACGAGGCTCTTGCGAAATAGAAGACGCAGCGGTGCCTTTTGCAATTCGTGTAAGCCAAACAGCAAAATTTGCGTTGAAATTTGCATGGCCAGCATGACCGAATGAGAGCACGGAAGCACATGCCCCGCTGAAATGAAGAGCATAAAGCACAGCAACGATATTCACAAATTAACCAGAAATTAACCTCGCGTGGCCTGAGCTTAGCGGCACTGCGTGTCTTACTCCGTGACCCGAGCAAGAACAAAGCCATAGCAAGCGTGCAACATATTCGCAGCCACTCAGAATGAGAGCGTATAACGTGCGGCTGAGTTAAAACAAGACGCGATTTGTTGCCGATCGATAAGCAAATTTCAAATCATCAATCGATGTGATTATGCCGAAGAACGCATCCAATATATTCGCAGAGCTCTGCCTTGCCTTGAAATACGCAACGGTCAGAATTTTTTTTTCACAGCGTTAAAGCTGGTATACTGATGAATTTCTTATCGATGTGTAGCACACCTACGTGCTGTGCATTTTGTACTTGCATGTTCGCTTGCATTTTATCGGACGTAGCTCCCTCGAGTAGAGTGTCTGCCAGATTTACATCGCAGTTTCTACTGCAATATTCAGAAGCTGGCCCTGGAAGCTGGGAAGCACCTTTAGAAACACTTTAAATCTAATTTTACACTAGCGCTGTAAAACATAAATTGGACCAGCTGTTTCTTTCTTCACTTGGAGTGACATTTTAAAAACGTAAGAACACATTTCTGAAAGCTGAAAAAGTGCGTAAACATAAACATCGCCGCGGAAAAAAAAAAAGACGCTTTTCTTTTTTACAATCTGGCTTCGAATTCAAATTATATGTGCAGCAAGATCTACAAAACTGGTGCATGATAGCTATGATGAAATGCACTGCGCCTACGGTGAGCAGAGAGAGAGTTGCGGCAACGAAAAAGAAAAAGCTGAAGACTGAATGAGCGTCGTACCCTGTCCGTTTGAGCGTGTTTGCGCGAGTTGACGCAAAACTCCATGATGGCGGTGACGATGGCGACGGCGAGACCGCAGAGCAGCACGACGAATACGCCGCCGATGTTGGCGAGGCCCAGAGCGTTGGCCTTTCCCTCCTTGTTCTTGTCGTCTCGGTTGCAGGTGAGCCCCGGGCTCTTCCACCACTTGTTGTACAGTATCTGGATGACGCCTTTCTCCTGCAGATCCAGGATGGCCAGCGATATCTTGTCCCGCCACGGCGAGCCTGGGGCGCGCAGCGGTGCGCGGGACAGCGCGGTAAATCGCAAGCACAAATATTGTCACCTCCCAGCTATCCGCTACAGAACTCACTTTGCCATTTTTGTTTCTTTCGCAAAACTGCAATGTGCTAGTATAAGACATAAAACGTTTTGTATATAAGCACTTCAGTGCGTGCGCGCGTGTGTGTGTGAGACTGCGTGTGAGTGAGAGTGTGCGTGAGTGCGAGAGTGTGTGTGAGATGCAAGTTTGTGAGTGTGAGTGCGTGGGTGTGGGTGCGAGTGTGAGAATGTGCGTGAGAGTGTGCGTGAGAATATGTGCGCATGAGTTGTGCGAGAGTGCGTATGAGAATATGTAAGTGCGAGAATGTGCGTGTGCCGATTACGCGCGTGCGCGTGAGCTACATTCGTAAGATTGTTTACCAATCTGAATATCCATGCATCGAAGACTACACACTAGACGGAACCCTGCTCAGGAGAGCTCGATTATTCTTTTGATACATTGTGACAGATACAATTACCTGATACATATTCCTGCGAAACTGCTCTCGATCCCAGTATGAATACTTCGGAAACAGGGATCACCGCTTAGCTAAAAACAAAGACAGCGCCAGAAATGCGCCAAAAATTGTTGAGATCTTCTGCCGGTTTTAAAATTCGAGTTCTTTATCTGCCCTGAACATACTGATTACACAAACCATTTAGTTTCGGCTGAACGACCAGTAATCAGCCGAGATGTAGTCCGCCACTTAATTAGGAGCAAACATTGGCACATGATAAAGCATATACAAGTTTTGTCGTCATACTAGAGCGTTATGGCAATGCACAGGACGCCCAATAGTGCAATTTTGGCTGCGGTATCACAGAGTAAATAAACTTAAAAGTTCAACTGCTTGAATGAAAGTCTACGGAAGAATGTTGGTATACGGACCCATTGGCGTAGCGATGCCGTATCCCTTGGAGTCTAGCAGTCCACCGACTTGCGTGAGGTTGCAGTCGCGCTGCACCATGTAGTCAAGCATGGTGGACTCCATTAGGAAGGCATAGTTGCCCTGCAGTACTCGTTGGACACCGTCCTCGTACGAGCTGACAAACACCCCGGGGCGGTTTTCCATAAACCGCCACATCTTCTGGTAGGTTTCCATTTTTGAATCCTGCAAGACGCAGTTTGACGGTGTTCGAACCCACCTCATTTGTTGTAAGACTATTTTTACAGGCTTCTACAAAGGTAACATACAACTCGATATAGTTTAGTAAGATTTTTTGTTGGGCTAGTTGGTTCACGACTTTGTCGTTAAGGACGGGTTGCGCGCACATAAAAGACAAACAGAGGGAGAGAACAATATAGTAGGAATTAGTACAAATGAAACATGATTGCGCTCTTTACTGCTACATCTTTCTCTTCCTGCGTTTGTCTTTTATGTGCGCGCAACTTGGCCTTAACAACAACATGATGTATAGATGAATGATGATAATAGGCAATCATAAAAAAATAAATGAAAAATGCGGTACTGTCGGCATACAAGCACCCCACATAATGTTCGCAAAGTGTCACCGCTGCAATTATTTGAAAATATATCCAGTGTTATGAAAAATCGACGGAAACAATCACTCTTTACGAGTACTACATAACTCCACTAACGGTTAATACTCACACGTTATTGAAGCTGCGAATTCACTCAAACGAGAGTACCTCTTTCGAATCTTGGTTAGCGTGTATAATATAGCTATGTGAATTCAGCTTAGTAACCACTTTTTTTCTTTATCAGTCGGCCTTGACGGCGTTCAAACTTTAAACTCCTTACGTTGCCAACGTTCAATTCACACTCACCCTGAAAAACGTCATGGTGGAGCCGGAGTCAAGTGTGCCGTATGATATTTTGCTCTGTTCGGCCAAGTCTTCGACGCTCTCGATTGGCGTGATCATGCGCTCTACGGTCAAGAAGGCGGCCAAGTTGGCCGTGTACGACGAGATGAGAATTAGCGTGAAGAACCACCAGATGGTGCCCACGATCCTCGTGGAGGTGGCCTTGGGGTTCAGGTCGCAGCCCTGGTGCATGAGCGTCACGATGGTGAACCAGAAGCTGTTGCCTAGGCTGAATTGGTTCTCCATGACCCCGGCGTCCCGGACGCATGTGTGCGGTGTCCGCCACTCGTACGGGCTGAACCGGGCCACGATGAACATGGTGAACGATACAAGCAGGTAGGCTGCCAGTACGTACAGCCAGATGTCCACGTCCAGCGGGCTCATGAAGGAGAATAGCTTGACGGGCATTCCTGAGGGTAGCATGAAGAGGATGCCGATGCCGAGGTTCATGAAGGGCTTGGTGAAATCTATGACGGACTCTCGCGCGTAGTTGATGGTCATGGGCGCTACGGCCAGATCGGCGTTCTTGTCGATGATCTCCCGAACCATGCCGTTCCATTCGCCGGTGGTGGTGTTCTCGACGCCAAACTTTTTGTCGGGCACCAGGTACAGCTCGTAGTTGAAGCCCAGCAGGTCGGCGATGGTGCGCAGGAGGTCGATACAGAAGCCGTCGAAGCGGTCGTTACCCGTCAGGTTTTTGTTCTGCTTCATCATCACGTACGGACGTGACTGCAGGAATGCGGGATGCGAGGAAATAGGAGGGAGTAAGTAAGCAAACTGATCAGGGTTAACAACAACTTTAAGTGGCAACCATGAATGCAGCACGAAATATATACATACTGCCTTAAGTGCCCCCGTGGACAGTTCGGCCCCTCAGCGATAAATGGCTGGTACATGCTTCATGTAACTGAGACCAATGTCCAAAGTGCACCTTTGGCGAAAAGGCGTGTTTACTTTTGCTGCACAATTTTAGTCTGTCCTCAAAAACCGTTTAGCTACGGTTATTATAGCTGATTTCAAGAGACGAAGAATCAGCGCATATTTTTTATTTGAAATGAGAATTAAAACAAACTTTGTCCACACACCAAATACTGAAACTATTTATGGCTGAAGCTATCTGCCTAGGCCGAACACACGATAGTCTTAAGAGAAAGAAAAAAACAATAAAACTTCCAGTGACGATGACAGGTGCTTCAGGTTTGGTCTGGAATGCAAATTAGTGACATTAATTCCTGTTCCTTTCGACCGCAAAATAATCTATCGGGTGAAAATACTTCGCCGCGGTGAAAATGTTATTGTCTTTACCGCCTTCAAGAGATTGATGAAGGTGGCAGCAGCTTTGAAATGAGAGGGCACCCAGAACCCTTGAATGCTGGATAATAAACACAAAACTTAGGCCACGCAGGCACGTTCGTACGGCTCAGTAAAAGCAGGGCTTTATATCCATACGCGTAGTAGCTGCGTGAGATATCAAAGGGGCAGATTAAGGGGTTATCAATTGAGTAAAGCAGTAACAAAGTCCCTGCAAAGAAACAAGGCTCTGCGAGGGCAGCCAGAGATGGATGTCATTAAAGATATCGCATCATGCCCTTGAAACAGGATTTTAAGTGTCAGTAATATTTTAACTTTTGAGAAAGATGTCTCTTTATGTGCAATGGCAGAACGCTCCAGTCTCCGTCGTTGTGACCACATTTCGATGGAGGCAAAAGGCCTCGGTATGTTTAACCCCATACACTGTGGATTCTTTTGTTTTGAAAGTAATACACTGCGAAAAAAGAGAAGGCTTTTAGTAATGGAAAAAGTGAGCAAAATATTGCAAGTCCTACTGCAAGACATCAGCACAGCATGAAATTTGTGATATAAATGCGGAAGACTAAACTAATTCAGACAGAAGAGTTCCACTGCTTCCGCTGTCACAGAGGTTATGGGAAATTTTGAAACATTGTAATCTCGTCCGCATTTCAGCCTCTTTTCCATCACAGGATGTAAAAACCCTGACTGCAGTTTAATATTTTCACGGTCGGCATGTCTGTCATATTCCTGCTGGACGAGTCAAATCCCTTATGTATTAGGTATTGCAGACGTCGTCTATCCCTCTTCGCGATTATATACAAAGCAGGATGAATCATAAACAGCTTCTTCCGTATGTAGCGTGTGAATGGAAAAAAAAAAGAACAAACGGAATATCGCAAAGACGTTCCTTCATACAAGAAAAAGAAAGATCTTGCTGAGCTACAGTCTAGTTCTAGAATGCAGTGACTCCAAAGCTTTTGTTAAAAAAATTATTGCTTCACCCTCTGCGCAAAGATTCCCACAAAGAGAAAAAAAGATGAGTCCTGGAACAGCGGCTAGGAGTTCAATATCAGCGTCCTTTTTTGCCCATTTCATACTTCCTTGCAGTGACAGCAAGCATTTAAAAAAGATGGACCAAGATTTAAAAAGAAAAGGAAAACTTGCTATCTTCTCGAATCAGGAATCATGTAAAGTACTCCGTGGCAGCGAAATGCGGCTTGGAAACTTTCCACGGGCGCTGAATATGTACAGGCTGTGAGAAAATTGTAAACCTCTTAAAACGCTACATTTTTGTAATGTTTTAAACAAAGTAACTTAGGTTAATTTGGCAGCCCTCTGATATGAAACGAACACTATTGTTCCATAATTTAGAGAAACATGACACACTTTCGGTATTTTTTAAAGTCTAAATACAAGAAGTTGCTACTAAGGTAGTTCCAAAGCAAAAGAAGTGCAAGAAAGCAATCTGGTTATCTGAAGAAGCTTTGCAAATAGCTGAGGAAAGGAGGATGGCAAAAGTTATGGGGGAAAGAGAAAGATACAAGGTTCTCAATGCGGATTTTCAGAAAATAGCAAGGAGAGATAAGAATGCCTTCCTGAACATACAGTGTCAAGCAGTTGAGGACAACAGCCAATTAAGGAACACAAGAGCTCTGTATAAGACAATCAAAGATATCAAAGGAAGCTTCTGTGCTAAGCTGGGCGTGATAAAGGACAAACGAGGCACTGAAGCCGCAGAGATAAAGAAGAGGTGGCAGGAATACACAGAAGAACTGTACAAGAAGGACCCGAATGTGCAAACCCAACATAAGACGGTTGTGATCACTGACCTCGAGCCGGGCATCCTGAAGAGTGAAGTTGAATGGGCCTTAGCCAGCCTTGCTAAGAACAAAGCTAGCGGAATTGATGGCATTCCAGCTGAGTTGCTTCAAAACCTCAACCATGACGCTGTTAACATTCTGCATACATTATGTCAGAAGATTTGGACAACCCTGCAGTGGCCACAGGATTGGAGGAGGTCAGTTTACATCCCCATTCCAAAGAAAGGCAGTGCCAAAGATTGTTCCAACTACCGCACGATCGCGCTTATTTCGCATGCTATCAAGGTGATGTTAAAAAACCTGCAAGGTAGGCTGCAGCAGTATGTGGATCGGGAGCTTCCGGACGTGCCTGAACTGACTGACTGACTGACTTCACTCATCGTGTATATAAAATATTTGCTAATATGAACAGTGGGAATAACTTTTAGTGACACTATGGCCGGAATTCCGCAAGGTCATTCAATTTTTAAAATATGCATCATCCTCCCTGGCCAACAGGAAACAAACGTAAATGAAATAAAATTTTCAGTCTTTTCAAAGATACAGCCCCTTCTAAGTTTTTTGACTTTGTGCTTCTGTTCTGGTGGTGATGTACAAAGCTCGAGATATACATATGAGGTCGTTTAGGTGTTAGCTTTTTAACCAGGAAGGCAAAAAGTAGCAGTGCAGCTGCTCGTGAAGCAGTGGTCTCATTATGAATAATATCTTCCGTCATGGTGCTTACCTCTATAGTAGTCACTCGAAGCGTGATATTGGAGGTACCAAAGTCGTGGAAGGCATTGTGGTTTGTGATGTTGAGGCCATCGCTAGTGGACCACTCACCTACCTGAATGACGGAAAAAAGTGAGACGCAGTTCAGGTCCTGAGTGACCCCTAGAGAATAATAAATATCGTTAAAACGCAAATTATATTTGTGTGTAATTCGACTAGGAAGTTGGCGGTAGGAAATCCTAGTCAAATTTGGGGTATAGGCAAAGTGCTAACGAGCCGGCGTTGGTGCACCCTCAGGACATAACTTATTCCTTTTTATTTTTTTTTTACTTCTGTCAACATCGTCACTTTTTGGGGTTGCATTTTAGTCAGAGCTCCACTGCTACGAACAATACCATAATTAAAAGCCACACTTCACATACCGCTTGACACCATTTTGCGGTTGCAGACGCTACATGAAGCGCGCGCGCGCGCGCACACACACACACACGCACACACACACACACGCACACACACACACACACACACACACACACACACACACACACACACACACACACACACACACACACACACACACACACACACACACACACACACACACACACACACACACACACACACACACACACACACACACACACAGACACACACACACACACACATATATATATATATATATATATATATATATATATATATATATATATATATATATATATGTATTGCAATTATATTGCAATATATATATTGCAATTAAAATGCGTTTACTACTATAATGATCAGCAATTTTATCTTATATGACACCGCGGTCTAACGACATTTGTTCTCTTGGAGAGCCCGAGAAAAAAGCTAACGTGAATATTAATTGCAGAAGTTAATAAAAGCCATGCTATGATTGCATATCCAGATACTTACTTTTTCTAAAAAGTTCTGGCGAAGCTTGAGCAAATCTAGTTTCAGGCTCGTCCGGTTTCCCTCGTTGAACCGGATATTTCCTGTCAGGCCATAAAAATCTACCTGTATAGAGAAATACATATTTGCGGTCAGAACACGTGCACTGCTGGAGAAGTACGTAGGGGAACTGAACAAATCCTTCAGTGCTGCTAAATATAAGTACTATTAAGAGCGCCTGACATCACCTGGAAATTTGTTTAGCTCATGAAATGCTTATCTTTAGAGCATTACTTTTATGCTCGATTTGTGGCATTGGCCCCTCCGTGGTACTCAAGAATGCGGAATCGAATCCCGGCCGCAGTGGCCGCGTTGCGATGGAGGTGAAAATCAAGACTCTCCTGTGCTGCGCGATGTCAGTGAACAGATGGTCGAAATTTTCGGAGCCCTGCACAGCTGCGTCTCCCATAGTCGCTTTGGATCATTAAACCCCATAGACCAGACCAGACTTCCTGGCATTGGGTACCTCGCTTGACAACAGAGATGGAAGCGTATGTGGTTCGAAACTTCGGCGACCACTTGTGTCAAGCATATTTAGAAAGATAAATCCGCCATATTCCTAAACACGAAATTTGGAGGCATATTTTGTAGGTTTCATTTCCTTTTTTGTTTTCCGTGATTATGACCTGAGCCGTGAAGAGAAAAATAGGGGATAGAGAAGCAAACGACGAGCCGCAAGCACAGCCGGGTTAGACTTAGGACTGCGCTTAGCTGTAATTACGCTGGCGTAGTTCTTCGCCAGTGCCACTATGAACACCTTTAAACAGCTACTTAACCACAGCATACTGCTTCTCCACTAAAAAAAATAGACAAAAAGGACGTTCAGGTATTAGGCTTTTTCATTCGTCGGCACCGGTCCGCCAGTGGCGCATGGGGGTGTGATTCATTTATGTAAGTATTTATCGTCACGAGCATGTATCTACGAAAATCGGCATGACGTTATATCTTTCAGCTTACACGACCTGCAGTGGAAATCAATAAAACAAAAGTGCCGAATGAAATTAAAACGAAATTAAACGTTGCGTGATACGGCTCCAGGTTTTACTCTTTATACCACAGCAACCTACACGATGAAAGTACGAGAGCGACAGTTACCAAAGAAAAAAACGCACCCTTTTTATTTTTAACACTGTACGACTTCACGGCGTGAGACAGAACTAGATGCTTGGCAGGCCTACGTAGGACAACTTCACTGGCAAATGACAACCAGCAACAGTGGCCTTAAATAAAACGAAACTGTGATCGTTGATGATGCCGTTCTGCTTCTTGATAGGTAACATTCCCAATGAGACGACTCAATACGAGACTGGATGACGAATGTATTCTAAGCGTGAAATAAAACTCGAACAATACAGCAGAAATGGGCACAGCTCTCCAATATTTTAGTAATATCTAGAATGCGCTGACAAATGCAGAGTTATTCAGCGCCCCGTTACAGGACCCCAGGGACAAAACGGACAAGATTACGCGCATCCGTAAAGAATGCTTGCTAGTTGCAGCGTAATTTGCTCGACTGCGACTCTAGTTGATGACCTCGACAGAGTGCAACAAGCCATGGTGCTCTTTCACATTTACTCAAAACCAGCGTTGTACAACAAAGAGAAAACGCATGCATGAAGGAAGGTGCCAATGGCCGCACGACTAATTTGCTTTTCTCGCCGTTTTGTTCCATCGAAAGAACTCTGACCCATACAAACGATCACGATAAGCTTCCTTTTCTCATAGTATGCAGAAGTACCTAGTGGAGCAATGATTTGTACTTTAAGAAAGTGTAGTAAGGGTAAACAAGTGTAAACTGCAGTTCCTCCAGAATTTGTAAGGAGAAGATAACCTCGAGAAAGAGCTGGAACTTTCTCTCGCGACTGCTTTTGCACTTCAGTGTTAAAGACTTTCTCACACTGGTTTTGAAAGAGTGCCGGAGTTGGAAGATCAGTGCGCTGCAGGTAACTGTGGTGAGAGCATATGCAAACTGTTTGGAGCAATGGCCTCATTGTAGGTGTGAGTATTTTTGCAGTGAAACCTCAGTGGTGTCGCACAATAATCAACATATTATGCTCGTGCAATCATCACCATGCTGATGAGGTTGAAGAGGCTGGTGCCTTCGGTCCACGAGACCTCGTCCTCGCATGAGACGTTGGCCGGTCGCAGCGTGGCGCTTCGTTGCAGGTCGTTCAGCCCGTGAGCGAAGGCGTACACAGCGTCAAACATGAGGGCGGGTTCCGTCTGGAAATAAGAACAGTGCATAAGTGCTTTCCTATTGCCACGGTAATTTTACTATGTACTTCGTGAAGAACCGAATCCGCGGGACTGACTCTATCGCCTCCGCATGCCGCAACGGAGAACTCTAGCTTGCACCGATTGCCACTCAAAGAAATGATCCTGTTCAAGACAGCTTCGGCTGGAGGCTTTCATAAGTTGACCACTAATGAAAAAAAAAAAAAAAACACTAATGAATCGATCATATCCATACTATCAACCAGGTGATATAAAAATAACTGGAATATAACCAGCCCCTATAAATAGCAATCACTGACTACGAGAAAACAGTTCACTCAGTCGAAACCTCTGCTATCATGCGGGCATTGAGAAATCAGGGTATAGATGACGGGTAGGTGAAAGGACTGGAAGATATCTACAGTGTCTGCTCACCAACAGCGCATTCAGAAAGTACTCATAGATTATGACGACTATAGCAGTTAACCGGTGTTGCTCAAGAGGAAAGAATAGGACAGTTGTGTCTCACCAGTACTCACCTATGAGGCTGAAAGGCGGAGGCTAACGAAAAGGGTTCTACTGAAGATGAGTACAACGCAAGGAGCTATGGAATGGAAAATGGCAGGTGTAACGTTAAGAAACATGAAGTATGCAGAGTGAGTAAGAGAAATAACTCGAGTTAACAATATTCTAGGGGAAATGAAAAAAAAAAAATGGGAATGAGCTGGACATGTAGTGCGAAGAGCGGATAACCGATGGTCGCTAAGCGTAACAAATTGGATTCCAAGAGAAGGAAAGCGTAGTGGGGGCGGCTGAAAGTTCGATGGGCGGATGAGGTCAAGAACTTTGCAGGGGTCAAGTCGATGTAATTAATACGGGACAGGGTTAACTGGAGGTCTATGGGAGAGGCCTTCACCCTGCAGTAGGTACAGTCAGGCTGATAATAATAATGTTGATGAAAATAAAAGCAGGGCTGAAGGGGGCGGGGACAATTTCCGCAATTGCTTCCTTTTCTCAGTGTGAGAGTAACATTTTCTAATGGCAAATTATGCTCTGTGCTTTGTTATGTTCACCACTCTTGCCTATCGCAGAGTGTAGAGTATTTGGCTGTCCGAAAGGCGAACTATCAACTAATTGGCGATGAGGTAGATTCTATCAGGTGCTGTGAAAACGCGGGAGGTGGGCTGAGTATTGACAGCTCATAATATGGTATGGACATCTGCATTGACCTTTACTCGTGGAGAGGGTTACGTTCACTCAAAATGTGCTGCGAAGGACGCTGCGAGGTTAAATGAACATTCTCCACTAAACTAGACGTACGAAAACGTACCGCAACCAAGTTTTGCTGTAGCATCTTTCGATATGTTATATCAGGAAATTGGTCAGGTTCTAACTTCGTTTAATCGTTACTGTTATAACATGATACAGTCGTTTCAGATGAGGTTTTGTACTTACGATTATCACGTTAGAGCGGTTGAGGATGTTCTGCCCGAAAGGTTGAAATTTTTCCATGTCTCGGAGTATATTCCGAACTGTCTGGTTTTCCGAGTCAACCATTCGATAAGCAGTGATGTTGACGAAGTTGTATTGGAAATCTTCTAAGTTGTAGGCTTCGATGTCCTGTGTAAAATAAAATAAAACAGTATGCCCCCACATAACCAAGACGTCAACAAGCACTTCGTGCTATCGCAATGCGCGCCTTGTGCTGGTCTTGTGTATCAATTATCTAGCGTTGGGCAAGCATGGCAAGTTTTTGTAATAGATGCTAGGTGGTGCCCCTGCTGCCTTTGGGCGGAAAATCGGCGTTTGCGTCTTTGGCTCCTTCAGCCTCGTTACAGACGGTTCTGGTTTCTCATCATGGGGGACGAAACAAGATAAGAACCGCTGTAAGACACACTACACAACAAAAAGGATCAACAGCGCGCAAGCTTTGTGCGCGGTTTCAGAGCAAATGAGCAGGATAACGTTTTGCAAGGCGTGATAAAAATAACAGGTTTTTTCTCCTTATTTGTTTTTACACAGTTCACATTGCAGGTGCTTATATTAAGTAGTCAGTTTTATTGTTCTTTTTTTGTTTACTTTACAGTAAAAGACTTTATCTAATTCCGTGCATGCAGACTGCGTAGGTATTATATGAATGCATACTTACGTAAGTAGCGAAGTGGTAGTGATATTTATAGTCATTCATCTGGATTTGGAGAATCTGCAGAGAAGTAATACGGAAAGTTGAGTTATCTGGAAAGCAGTGCCAAAAATATCAGCGTAGAGGTTGAAGACAAAGTTTCGTCGAAGTAGACGTACATCGTCTTATTTGTTTTACGTCATCTTAACAGTTATTTTGCACGAATCAGCATAGCAGAATGGAATAAGAACTTTAGCTCAAGCATAATGGGAGTACTGTTGAATAAAGCCCTGAAGTAAACGTACACCGTTATTGGAAATCAGAAAAAGAGGCTTACACAACTGTGAGCTTGTCTCATGCATCTTAACTGCATATCGCAAGATTTCGCATGGTGGTAATGAAAATTACCACGTTTCTAAGTACTGCAGTCACAGGTCAGACGAAAGTATGGAAGTTAGTAAATCGAACCCCATTAGATGACTTGTGTAAAACTACACATATCAGTACAAACTAAACTGTCATATCAGTTATTTCTTTTTATTTATTTAAAATGCTTATGACTAAGTATAGACCTAGCAAGAGGGGCACAATCAAACATTGTCTAAGGCAAGAAATGTTAAAAACATATTTCCGCGAATATTGGCAGAGAAAAAATAAAAAATAACAATTAGCACAAGGAAGCGAGCTATAAACTAATTGGTGATGCTGTCGATTCTATTAGTATTATAATTATTATTACTGTTCTATGTTATTAGGCAAAAGATAACTGTGACATATGTTTGTTTAGTTTTCGTTTTCTACAAATATTGCGCGGAAAAGGTTTTGATCCGGCATTAAAATACCTCTGAAACATTATTGAAACGTTAAAATTTAAAACTTCACACACACACAAACAAAAAATAACTTTTTCGTAATAACACTTCTTCCTTGTAATACTTTCACAGAATTGCTTGGCTGTTATTTCAGAGCTGATCTCTCCACAATCACTGTCCATCATCGGGCTGTAATGACTGCCCTGATATGACCTGATATGATGGGTGACATCCAGTGACGCGTAGTGTTTTTGTACCGGATTTTCAGAGCCGTTGTACCCTGTCTGACTGGCACTTACAATATTTTGCATTCTAATTCTAGTATATTTCGATAACCAGCTCTGATCAGAAGCCCCAAGCGAGATGAAAAATTACAAGGGTTCAAGGCTGCTGAACCAAATACTGAGCGAAAGTATTAGCTGCGGGTGGCCGAGCGTTCTTCTTCTTCTCTTTTTCTTCTTCCTCAGCCCACATAAAAAGCCCCGCTTTAACCAACCCATATGTACGTGCCTTAGTGGCCTATAGGGGTAACGTGAATGCCAGGGTCTTAGCAGGCTGATTCTGACATAACCGTCCCATGTGAAACGAGAGACCCAAGTTGGCAGCTGCTGCCAGCCCGTGTGTCACGTGGGGTGTGACGTCACAGCGTCACGTGGGTAAGACGAAACTGCGGCCGGGTCACGCGAAGGCTTGAAAGTGCGAGTAGTATTGCTTTCGCAATAAAAATCGCAGATGTATATCTTGGTTAAACCTTGATATACGAGCCAAAGTTCTGTTAGCCTTGGTATAGGCACGGGTTGCTTCTCTAGCCGAGCTTCTCGACCTTAGTCGCTTTCCGCTGCCGATTTAACGGTCTTTTTTCTTAGTGCTTCTTTACGGCGACCTAATCGTCTCGTCTCAATAGGCAAACGCAGCCTAACGCCTACGCCACCAAGTGAAGCACGACCCTTCGCACGTCTCACCAGTCACGAGATCGGAGAAGCGAGCACCAGCGACGTAGCTATTGTACACCGTTCCTAGTCACGTTAAACAGCAGTGACATGATACATCAGTGCCCCGCAGATGGCTGAAGATCAAACTGAGGAAAACTTGAGCATGGGAGTTGTTCTATCTCTGGCTTTAAAAACTTGACGGACACCTAAGCTCCTGCTTAAGGGTTCGATACAAAAGCGTGATTGGCTTCCATCACTAATCCTTTACGTTTACCTCTAGTATCTGACACATACTGATTATACAATCACAAGCCGCACATTACGCGAAGGACTACACGTCCAACGTATAAATTTCCGCTTAAGCAAACATACCGACGCTCCCGTGTGGCGTGGACGCAGCGTGTCCGACTCGAAACCCAAAGGCCTCAGAAGCCTCGACTCCCATCTCAACCACACACATAAAGAAGCTGCCCGAGTTGGTAGCTACTTCGTATACTCGGTCATGTCATGCGATCTTGTGGCGTCTCACAGCCGGCCGATCAATCAATTATCCGCCATGCCCTCGCCAACACCATCTGTTTGGGGCATGGTCGTGATGTTTTTTTTTTCTTTTTTTTTTTCACAGCGCCGACACCGAATTTTCTGGACAGCGAAGCCTTTAACGTTATTTCCCTAATACAAGAACACCTGTAGTTAAAGTGCAGACCCCCTCCCTCCCCCTCCTTCTCCCCCATTTATTTGTATATGGTGGTCCCCTTCGATTTCTGTACAACAGTGAGATCGAGCTTCAAACCCAAGCCCTTTGTACAGTTTCCCAGCCAAAGTTCCTTGCTTTTTACCACTTCAGTTGCCGCTGAAACTGCGCCTAGGGGATTTCACGAACTAAAATAATTCGATTTAAAATTGCGACCTCCTTCAATTACCGGTAAACGCAGCACTTCAGTAGAAAGACCTAGTCGCGTACAAAAAGGCTGTTTAAGGAAGCTACGTCTGAAGCTTTAGTGCTGTTAACCATACGGGCTCTTAAACCAAAAATGGCTAGCTCCACGCTAAAAAAAAAAAAAAAAAAGAAAGAGAAAGTATCCAAAAGCATAACCCCAATGGGCATCCTTTAAAACGTTCGGTCCTAAGGTTCTTCTACAAGAGTACACTCATTGTACGACCAGGCACTCGAACGGCTCTTGGGCCGGCCATTCCCAATCGAGCTCGGTTACTTCAAAGACGTCGGCTGGCTCGACCACTCGAGTGTTCAAGAACACGCCGCGCTCTATTGAGTTCGTCAATGACAGTGCTGAAGAAGAGAATGCGGAGGTAACCAGAAAGGAGAGAGAGAGAGAGGCTGGGACACGAGTGGTGGCGATAAAAGTCAGTACGGCCGTAAGGAAGTTTCGCAGACTTACTGGGGGAGGAAGAAGGGGTGGGAGAAGAAAGAGACGGACGGCATTTACGAAGAGAAAGCGGCTAATTAACTCGACGACGACCGTCCTAATTGACGCCAGTAGAGACGCGCGGTTCAAGTCTGTGGAAGCCCCACGCGCTGGCGACGACGACGATCGAGTCTGAACTCTATGGCTGCCGCCGCCGCCGCAGCTTCGCCGAGATGGAAGAAAAAATAAAAGCCAAGAAGCAAGAACAGTAAACTGCTGCAGTGCGTTGTGCCGAAAATCCGTGCAGCATGACAAAAACTTTAGCGTTAGTGTCTACAGTTATAAATGATTTCCGAATGGTCGGCCCATTATCTTCTCTCCTATTACTGGCTCCTGGGTTAGTGTCCAGTGTACTGGGAACAGCCTAGCACCAGCAGTTCTAACGCATGTGCACTAGGCTTTTAAAAGCTGGAACCAGTTGATACAGGCGAGCTCTCGATCTCTCTGTGCTGCATGGTTTTGCGCCGACCCCACATGCGAGCGAGGTGTTAGGCGTACAGATGTGTACCTAGCTCAAGTTTATTTATTTATTTTTTTTTTTTTTGTGTGTGTGTGTGTGTGTGTGTGCGTGCGTGTGTGTGTGTGTGTGTGCGTGCGTGCGTGCGTGCGTGCGTGTGTGCGTGTGTGCGTGTGTGTGTGTGTGCGTGTGTGCGTGTGTGTGTGTGTGTGTGTGTGTGTGTGTGTGTGTGTGTGTGTGTGTGTGTGTGTGTGTGTGTGTGTGTGTGTGTGTGTGTGTGTGTGTGTGTGTGTGTGTGTGTGTGTGTGTGTGTGTGTGTGTGTGTGTGTGTGTGTGTGTGTGTGTGTGTGTGTGTGTGTGTGTGTGTGTGTGTGTGTGTGTGTGTGTGTGTGTGTGTGTGTGTGTGTGTGTGCTGGCCAATTAAGAAACTTGAAAGCGTTCCTCCGCACGTGCGCGTCTAATGGGCCCTCTCTCTGGATGTACGCTTGACTGTGCTACAAAACGAAGAAACAAACGGACGGATGAACGCGTCAAAAAGTATAAAGGCAGCATTTTTAGGGCAATTAGCAGACGCCTTGTTTTGACGGGGTGCCGAATGGAGTTGCTTCTTGGTGGAAGGTTAACGACGCGTGCTTCGTTTCACGTCGCGGATTGGCTAGTAGCTTGTCGCCCCTCACAAGCACCGAATTTGAAAACGCGTGCCCGACCGTTCAATAAAAAGTGCTCGTAAATGCTCTAGCTTTCTTGTTTGTCTACTGAAAACTAAATGAAGCATTTACTTTCCCATAATTACGATTTTTCTGTCTAAGATAAAGTTTTACGCTGATTTTAAAACTGTTAAGCGTAAATCAGCTGTAAAATGGTGAGTGTCAATTTTTGGTATAACAAGACCTTATTCTTGAAGGCGGTGCAAAAAAATGTTTAAATACAACCAGTCTATTTGCGGCCACATTTATGGCCTATAGGGTATTACGTCCGAAAGCGACTCAACGGCCAAACTTCTAAGTTTTAGCGTTATGAGTGGTACTTGACAAGTTCTATTGACCATTGTTATACTTTAGCGGATTTCATAAAATAAAAAGGGCACTATAAGCAACCAAATTTTACTCCCATGGCTTGAACACTGGCTTATGATAGCGGGCGAAATTCCGGAGGGATAATCTCCAATTCATTCCGCCTAACTACTACGTAACATAAGTTCTCAATCCGCCATGATGTTTGAGCCCACGAAGCTGTTTCCATGGCGGGAACCATACATACACAATCACAAGTGAAACTGGTGCGTACCGCTCTGAGGAAAGCGGTGAGGTTCTCAGGTCGCACGTCGATGATCATGCTGTAGATCCCGCGGCTCTTGATGTCCATCAGTGTCGCCGTGAAGTTCTCCGCCCTCCGGAAGAGGTACTGCACGTTCTTCGGCGGGAACGGCCGAACCAACTCCTGGAGGCTTATGAGAGCTGCGGGTTTGAACCATAAAAAAGATCGTGTTAGGGCGATTCAGGATGTTCCACATCAATTATTGCAGTTTAAAAGTGCGCTGCTGCGTAGTAAAGTGGTTCCTAAGTAAAGAAATTTTTCTTTCACAACAGCAGAAAATAACAATGCCAGCTTGCGAGAGGATGAGACGGTATACCTTCATCAGCAGACAGGTAAGGCGGCGCAGTCATTTTGTTTCGCTGTTGCCTAAACTGACTTGGTTTCCTGGTCAAAGTGACCAGTGTTTCTCTCGCAGCTCAAGTTCCTTTTTAAGAAGCGTAATATGGTCCGAACGGACTATGACATTTGAGTTCAACACGATGTTAATATTGTGAAATGTTTCAAACGTTTCATGTTCCAAATAAAGCATGCATATTCTTTTTTTACCAGCTCCGCCCTCCCTTTCCTGCATGATATTGGTTTTCAGTTGAACTCCGATGTTTTTATTTGGTGCACTTTAAAACACGCTCATAACTCAATACCGAAAGAACAATCCATTCATATTTACAAATCTCAGATATTAATTATTCATCTGCATAATTTAAACATATTATTGCACAGACAAGGTTGGTTATTAGAAATTTTGCCTACGCTTATGATGTCGTCATATAAAATATTACGAACGACTTGCTGCGTTTTGGTGGAGATGAAAATGCAAGGCGCCTGTGTAATGGCGATGTCAGCGCACGAAACCAGGCGGTTGAAATTTTTAGAGCCCTCCATTACGACATCCTTCAGAGTTTACAGTGCTTTGGAGCATTAAGCCATATAAACCAATCCAACCTTACCCTCACACATTAAATAGTCACAGAAAAAAAGAGAATGTAAACAAAGAAAGGTTTTAGCCCTTTCGGTCATCTCAGTTCCGGGAAGAAACCAGTCTTTTGTTATAATTCACAGGTGCGCCCGGTTTCCACCTTCTACGATAATTCTAAGATGATCACTTTCTGCCATATTCGCGGATACAGGAGCATTCCCTAAGTGAGCAAAACAAATCAGATAACAAAACGTATTCGAAATCAGTCAAGCGCGAGAACATGTATAATAAGAAAGGAAAAAGCGCGACGCAAATTCATTGATTAAATAGCTATCAAGCCATCAACTTCACAATTAGCCCGTTCTCTAGACGAACCAGCTAGCAGTAACACCTCGGCATGCTTAGCGCTGAATACGTTCGTCATGACCATAACTGTTTGCGTGAATTACTATATGTCTATATGTTAGTGGAGAAATATGGGAAAGGCCTTCGCTCTGCAGTGGGTATAGTCAGGTTGATGATGATGATGACTATATGTCTGCATATAAGACCTCAGCCTGCAATTTTCTGAAGCTTTCGTCATTAACCAACTGTCGGCTGCTTCAAAATCGCCTCTAACTCATTCAACGAACTTCACATCAGTTGAGCAACTTTATATCTGTTCTGTATGGCAATTAAAGGCAGTGAGCACATTGTAACTGTGCCGTGTCGATAGCTCGAGTCAGTGAAATAACAAAACTTCTACTATCTCACAGGCAAGGGAAAAAATGAGCTATGAATAATTGAAGAAGTTAAAGGCAGGTGTCGCAACAATAGCTCGTTTCCATAGCTAAACGCGCTGTGATAGCAGAAAAGCCCTTTTTGTTTGTTTGCGCATCTTTCAGGCAAGGTACACCGCCATTCACTTTCCAACGGCGATCACGAGTATCTTATCAGCCTTGACGTTATGAGTCTGAATCGATTAGCGGGAAGAAAACGGCTTCATATTACATTTTTGACCACCAAAAAACGAACTGCAAAGAAAGCACCGAAATAGCGCCCATAGAGAGGCGTACGGTCAATTTTACTAAGAACCCAACTTAATGAAGTCGCCTTTAATGTTTGTTGAACGGAAAATCACTCAGATTCGAGTGAAGCCATACTGAAGTCTGGAATCGGCATTATGAAACGGTAGGAAATTGCGCAAAAAGGCGGCAGCGACTCACAAATGTCGTCTTGGTAGAGGACGGCGATCCGCGTCCAGTTGAGGTACTGGACCAGGTCCCGCATCGATTTGCCCGTGATCTGCGGGTCCGGGTGCAGGTTGACGGAGCAGTCCTTGACATCGGGTTCCAGGTCCAGACGACTCTCAATATGCGGTATGTCCAGCGAGTCCGAGAGAGACTGGATGTGCGCGCCGATCATCGGATCGTTGGGCCCGAAGATGGCCGCCACGCCCGAGCTGATCAGGTTGCAGGCTGCCCAGAAGAGAGAGGATACCACTCAGAATATAACACGGAAAGGAATTAGAGCAAGCTGCAGGCATAAGTCACCCGCTCCGGCTCGCTATAGCCTCGGTTTCAATCGCAAAATGTTTCATTGGTCACTTCGCACATCACATGGACATCTACGGGGCATGTAGTGGTGAGCTCCTTAGTGGAGTCGATCCTTAATATATGTAAACGAAAAATGGAGAGAGAACGAGTTATGAAGGCTTATAAAACTAATAATTTTGGGGGACAATTTGGTCGTAAGTGGTCCAAATTACTGTCATTTAGATGCCACTAAGAGAAGCCTTTATCTTGCATAGAGCGCAGTTACGATTATGATGATTAAAGACTCCTGATACAAAACACGGTCTTTGAGAAATTTTTGCAGTGCCTAGGCACTGCGATGCAAATTACTGAAAAAAGGAACTGCTGCAATACTTGGGTGGTATTTCGGGCTGCATCGGTTGCTAAAGCCGAAGTAATTATCTCAGAGACGACGAAGGTGTGTTGGCGTTGTGAGGAATGACGACGCTCTGTTTGTCCTATGAGTGTGTCGCTGACGGCGAGCAGTTGCGGCTACGGCGGAGTGTGCCTCTTAATAATATTGAACCCATTTGCGTGCCTTCCACCCCCCCCCCCTCCAAAAAAATAAGTCTTTATCAGAAAATCCTTTTTTTTTTTTAACTCAACGCTTGGAAATTATTTTTTAACGCACTAGGCGACACTACTTCACCATATATCAGTACGATGATACGACCCACGGACGCAGGATGATATGACATCAGTCTCCCAAGAGGCCAACATAATACGCTACAATCTACACATATGTTTACTTCAAAAATGTTTTCAAGCACTAAAAACATTGGCTGGGATTATCTTTGTTAAACGATTATAGTGTTAGAGCACAGGAAGCTGGAGTTTAATCTGCACATATGGCGCCATCTCGAAGCCACCACGTAAAATGGCGGAGGCTTAATCGCATCCTCTACGGTCAGCTTCGGTGCAACGGTGAGCTTGATCGCGGAGGTCGCTGAGGTCGCTGAGGCCACTGGTCTGTGGTGCCATCTAGAAGCCGCCACATGAAATGGCGGATGTTGTAGCGGCTGTATAACGAGCGTAAGCGACCGCCGAGGTGGTTCAGTGGTTAAGAATTTCGGCTATTGAGTTCGAGTGCCCAGTTTCGAACTTTTTTTGTTTAGTGTGAAAGCGCTACAAGAGGTCATCGATAATTCGTCCGTCACAAGCTCCACCACTTTCTCTACCGGCAGGCAAACTTGAGAGATGCGTCGGGACGACTCGTGACTCGCAGCTGCTATACCTGACTTAGTTTGAATTACCCGCGCGAGGCCACGTGGTTGCGGCCTCATGAAAAAGCTTAGCCAGTCAGAACGATGGCACAAACAAGACAAAGCAGCATTCCTGGTCGGCGATGGCGAACTTATAAGTGTTTTCGTGCCAAAACAAATAAAGGCATCTGCCACGTGTTCTCTGCCAACAAATTTTAAACAGCTCCTATTTCAGCGTAATGGAATTGGTCCCAAATATTTATTACGCACAACATAATACATACAGAAAAATGTCAAACCATATTTCGCATGTTTCGCCTCATATTTTTGCAATCTAGTGCAGGTTTTTTTATGTCTTCTAACGACTTGTGAAAGCCACGAAAAGTATCATATGTTATAGGAGCTCTTCTCAAAGAAAACAGAAAGATTTTTTTCATGGAGCTCAAGGGAACAAAGCTGAAATTCCTTCTTCGCTTTGCTCGGCCTGTTAGCCTTCATTGACAAATAAAGCAGACGATAAAATCGAACATAAAACAAAGAGCGAAGAAGCTGATTTTACGGCCTTACGATTAAAATTACGCAATACATACAACTAAAGTGGTCAGAAAGAACGCAGAACAGGGACACGGGTGACGCTAATAACGAGCGCCGCGCCAATCTGCCTATACAAACGGGAATGTCTTAGGGTCTGTCCAAAGCCCTTCTTCATCCCCAACACCAATAGCCTCCGGCATACGCCAAAGCAAAGCCACAACAGCAGACAAACCAAAGTCCACTTCAGTTGAATGAAGTAAAGGAAAGCAAATCGACGCGACAGAGTGAGCAAGTAAGCGAGTCGACGCAGCGCCCGAAACAAGACACTCACATCCCATTTGTTAAGCTTGGAATCCGCAAATGCAGGCCAATGCTTATTTTTTCGTGTTATACTGCTGGGCGCGTGCCTTGCAACACGACCTCCGGCAGGACTGACGAAACAGGAAAGCAGAATAACGGTTTATAGGCGGAAGAAATGATGTGCTAAACACTAAGGATTACGTTTGGAAATCGGAAGGGCACACACAGAATTCCCTGGGAGCCGCTATCTTCACGGCGCCCGCCAGACGTGGCTTGCAGTCTCAATTGCTTCAATTTCCACCCTGCTCGCGATGCGGATTAAGTTCCCTCCCAGTTACAGAAGCGCGCCTGACTTACTGGCCCATATTTCTTTCCGTAGGGCCAGGTCGACGAGGCTTACGTTTTGGGCTTAGTTGCACGCCCGGCTGTGCCTTCGACAACTCTCTCTCGTTTCATGTATGTTGGCTCGCCGATGGTGCTCAAGCAATTTTTCCTCGATGGTCGTGACGCAAGAAGATGCTCGGAGAATCTTAGGGACACATATAACTTGGATTTAAAAAAAAAAAAAAAAAAAAGAAAAAAAAAAAAAAAAAAAAACAGAAGACCAAAGGTCTTGATGTGAACTCCCCCTTCCCCCGGCCTTAGGCCTATGAGGGGAGGGGGGCTTTTTCAGGTGTAGCAACATTAACTTTATCTCAGCTCGACTTTATCAGCCCGACCGGAATTTCAGAACGTTCGTATGCTGTTACGAACGCTAAGCGTAACATTGCAGAAGTTCTCTGAGACACCGTCATCATGCGGAAAAGGGTGCCGATTATTTCTATATTTTCGTTCTAAAATCAGACCTGTCATAGAGGAAGTTCAGGTTAATTTAGTTGTTAACACAGCAACCCCCCAAATTAACTCCATAAAAACCTACAAAATTTGTGATATGTTATAAGTAGTGGAACATTTTTTCGTGTAATTGTTATTCTTAAAATATATTACTTAATTTGATTTTTGGATAAATTAAATATATGTTTAAAATAAACCTCCTCTGGAGGGCGGCTTTTCCTGAGTGCATTTCGTTGCTATCTACCACTCAGTTTCGCTCAGTCTATGCATATCGAAGATATAATCAGAGTCACTGTACCAAACAAATTCTACATCAGCAACGCTTCTCTCAAAACTGCTCCAAGAAACAATAGTTTTCTCGGGCCACCGCTGCCACATGCATTAGTTATGTGCAAAAACATAATGAAATAAAAGCTATCAGGCTTAAAACACGCGATAAAGGAACGAAATGCTTTTTAGTGGACAACTACAGCCCCATAGTGTTTAAAATTGATGATGATGATGGATTTTAATGGCGCAAGGGCGACTCAGGCCAAAGAGCGCCAAACTCAAGGTTAATGGTGCACTCAAGTTTATATGATGGAATAGTTGTGATTTTTCATGAAGGGATAAAAAACTGGTGTATAGGGCCTAAAAATGTATTCGCTCTGTGATATCGCTAAAAACAATGGTGTATAGGGCCTAAAATTCATTTGTGATATATAATGGATGCGCAATATATAAGTAGATGTGTTAAAATATCTCATCCGTCCTCTCAAGGAGGAGCTGGCTGAGACCCACGTCGATAAAAAATTTCATGTAAAAAGCCTACTTGTGATAAAAATTTAAGCACCTGTTTTAAAGGAAACATTGGGTTGTCGCCAATAAAAATGGATGGGTGTGCAGGTATTTGATGAGTGAACAAGGAGGGAAAATGACGTCTTCTTTCTGGTTCCAGTTGTGCACATATGATTAAAACATGTATGACAGTGAGTCGATCACCACATCTCGAGCAGTGTGGTGCAGGAGAGTTGGTTAAAAGATATGTATGGGTTATGTATGTGTGGCCAATTCTCAGCCTGCACAGGGCTACTTCTTTAAATCTGTGTTGTTTTTCTGTGGTGTACCTGCCTATTTTTGCCTTTATTGTGTGTAGTTTATTTTCTGATGCTGCGTCCCATTCCTCTTGCCATTGTTGTCGAATCATGTTTTTTATGTGTGGTTTGAGGTCATGATAAGTTATCTTATCAATGTCTGTGTCATTTCTAAGGGCAGCTGAAGCAGCTAGCCTATCAGCTGCCTCATTACCAGGTATACAGCGGTGGCCTGGCACCCAACACAGTGTAATTTTAATTTCTTGTTCATGGGCAAACATAAGGGTGTTATAAAGAAAGTTCAGTACTGGGTTCTTATTTTGCCATTTCCAAAAGGATAGGGACTTTAAAACACTGAGGGAGTCTGTGTAGATGATCGACGTCTGTATTTTATTTTCTATAATGTGTCTCACAGCTAAAAGGATACCATTGCATTCAGCGGTAAATATACTAGTATTTCTGTTCAGGGTTTTTGACTGTGAAAACTGTGGTCCATGTGCTGCACAGGAGACTTGAGCAGACTTCGAAGCATCAGTGTAATATTCATCACAAGTGTACTTCTCCTGAAGTGACATGAAATGCTGCTGTATGGCAATAGGGGATGCATGTTTGCCCACTTCAAGAAACGACAGGTCGCAATTAACACCGTGCATTTCCCAAGGAGCAATTAGGTCTTTTATGGAAGTTGTATGAAGACTGGTAACCGAAACATTCAGATATTCAATGTGCGTGGCAACTCTGATTGGATATGGTGGTGTTAGAGATGGTTTTTTTGAGAAAAGTGCTGTGCCAGTTTTGTCAAGCAGGAGCCGACGACATGGATGGTCCAGTTGGCATAGTACCTTCATAGCATAAGTTAGAGAAGTAAATTGTCTCCTTCGTTGCAGTGACCATCGGTTCGCCTCGACATAGAGGCTAGCAATTGGGCTAGTTCGGAAAGCGCCTGTAGCGAGGCGAAGGCCGAGGTGGTGCACGGGATCGAGCAATTTTAGCGCAGAGGATGATGCTGACCCATAAACCACCGAGCAATAGTCAATGCGTGATAGAACTACACTATTCAGAAGGTTCAGAAGGCAGTCGCGGTCTGTGCCCCATGACCGGTGAGAGAGAATTTTTAGCAAATTCATCGCTTTGAGACACTTCAGTCGCAACTGTTTTATGTGGGGAATGAAGGAAAGTTTTTCGTCAACAACTACGCCAAGAAATTTATGTTCTTTTTTAAAGGCAAGGCTCTGGCCATTCAGTGTAATGTTGGGGTCAGGCCTGATGCCACGCTGCTTAGAGAAAAGTACACAAACACTCTTTCCAGAGTTAAATTTAAACCCATTGTCATCAGCCCACCTGGACAATTTGTTTACACCTAGCTGAATTTGTCGTTCACAGATGGCCAAGTTGCAAGATTTGAAGCTTATCTGGACGTCATCAACATATACAGAACAAGAAATAGTTTTTGGCAGCACGCTTTTTAAAGAGTTCATTTTGACTACAAAAAGTGTGCAACTGAGAACACCACCTTGAGGGACACCATTTTCTTGAATGTACTGCTTTGAATATGCATTGCCAACACGAACTTTGAAGGTCCGCTCAGACAAGTAACTTCGAATTGTGCTCAACATGTTTCCTGTGATGCCAAGAGAGAAGAGGTCGCGGATGATACCATAGCGCCAAGTGGTATCATATGCTTTTTCAAGATCGAAAAAGACAGATAAACAATGTTGTTTATGTGCAAAAGCATCCCTTGCATAAGACTCAAAGGCAATGAGCTGATCAGCTGTTGATCGCCCAGCTCTAAAACCAGCTTGGTTTTGATAAAGAAGACCATTGTATTCAAGGAAATGGAGAAGGCGACGATTTACCATTTTCTCAAAAAGCTTGCATAGACAGCTGGTTAGTGCGATAGGCCGATAACTAGCAGCAAGTGTGGGTTCTTTTCCGGGTTTTAATATTGGGATGATGATCGCTTCCTTCCATGCTTTAGGAAAGCGTCCTGTGGCCCATACTTTGTTATACAGGTAGAGTAGGGTTTCAACAGTGTTCACATGCAGATGCCTGAGCATTCCATATGTGATCCTGTCAGGACCTGGAGCTGTGTTACCACATGTGTCTAGTGCAATCTTCAGCTCCTGCATGGTGAATGGGCTATTGTATCCTCCTGAGGATGGCCTTTTATCATGTATGTGCTTCCTCTCCTCTCTTGCCTTGTGCCGCAAAAAGGAATCTGTATAGTGTGCTGAGCTGAATATGTATTCAAAGTGTTGCCCTAGTGTGTCTGCTTGATGTTCAAGAGAGTCACCACTGGTGCTGACAAGGGGCGTTGGGACTGTGCTATATCCTTTAAGTGCTCTTATCCTGTTGTGAACTTTGTGTGCGTCAGAATAGGAGTTCACTGAAGAAAGGAATGATGACCAGCTTTCTCGCTTGGAGATGCGTCGAATACGCCTGCCATTTGCCTTTGCACGCTTAAAGGCTATTAGGTTTTCGGCTGTGGGGTATCGGCGTAGTTTCGACCATGCCCTGTTTTGAGTTTCACGAGCAGTCTTACATTCTGCATTCCACCAGGGTCTTCGTTTATTTCGTGGCTTACTTGACGTCTGTGGAATGTATTTTTCTGCTGCCTCTATGATGTGCAGCGTGATTAAGCGTTGAGTTTCATCAACGCCTAAGTCAGTAACTGATGTACTGGCCAATGATGACTGTTCCCTGAACATCTTCCAGTTGGCTGCATTTTCTTTGAATTTTCTGGGATTCGACACATTTTCATTTCCGTTCCCAGTATATTTTATTAAGATCGGAAAATGGTCACTTCCGTATAGATTGTTAATGACAGTCCACTCTGTAGCTGCCAGGAACATCGAGGAGCCAATGGCTAGGTCTATGGATGTGTAAGAGTTATAAGCTATATTGTAGTAAGTTGGCTGTTTCGTGTTTAGTAAGCATGATCCCGAGGACAATAAGAATTTTTCGATTAGAACACCTCGGGAGTCCGTTCTTGTACATCCCCATAATGGGTGGTGAGCATTAAAGTCTCCGACCAGCAACCAAGGTTCCGGAAGTTGATCAATCAATTTTTCAAAACTTTCGCTACTTAGCTTATAAGTTGGAGCAATATACAGGGAACATACGGTTGTTATTTTGCCATAAACTAAGCTTCTGATTGCCACTGCCTCTAAGTCTGTGTTGAGTGAGATGTTTCGAGAGGGGATTGATTTTTGTGTTACAATGGCAACGCCACCAGAGGAGTGAGAGCTGCCTTGCCTGTCGTTCCTGAATACATTATATTGCTTAAGGAAATTTGAGTCTGCTGGTTTTAAATGGGTTTCTTGCAGACAAAGTATGTTTGGCTGATAGTCCGCAAGAATTTCATATATATCATCTAAATTTTTAAAGAGTCCTCGGCAGTTCCAATAAATGAGGAGCGCCATAATTAAAAGTTATTTAAGGGACAAGTTTAAATTTAGGTTTGTAGGTCCTTGGGACCTGTTATTGGGACTTTTCCCTTTCTTTTTCGCTCCAGTGAGCTTTGCCGCCTAGGCAGCTGGGGTGAAGAAGTTGTGTCCATCGCATCTTCAGATGCGGTGGACGACTGTGCAGAAAGCACAGGATTGTCAGTTTTAGGCCTCGACTCATGGGTCGAGGCCTTTGGGCCGGCTGACCTGGGGGTCCGCGCAGCCAGCTTTGCGGGTGGTGGTGGAGTAGCGCTAGCTGACTCCACCGAGGGCGCAGGTGGCGCTGCCCTGGAAGAACTGTGTGCTTCCTGGGCAGGTGCCAACGACCGCTGTGATGCCGCGCCCTGCTGCGTCACAACGGAGTAGTGTGGCTTTTGAGGGAGAGAAAGCCGCTTTCGTGCCTCTCCGTAAGATATGTTTTCGGTGACTTTCAGTGTAATTATTTCTTTTTCTTTTTTCCAGTATGGGCATGAGCGTGAATAAGCTGGGTGGTTACCTTCACAGTTTGAGCAGAGAAGCAGCTGTTCTTCGCAGTTGTCTGTAGGGTGTTCGTGCGAGGCACACTTTGCACATGTGAGTTGGCCACGGCAACTCTGAGAGCCATGGCCATATTTCTGACATTTGAAGCAGCGGCGTGGGTTAGGGATGTAGGGCCTCAGTTTTATCTTTGTGTAGCCTACTTCGACTGATTCTGGGAGAGTGCTTGCAGCAAAGGTGAGTACAATGTGCTTTGTTTCTATCTCTTTGTTATCTCGTCTGATCTTTATCCGGTAAACATCTGTGACATTTTGTTCCTTCAGGCCTTCAAGAAGTTCTTGTTCACTGACGTACCTAAGGTCATCATCAGAGATGACTCCTCGGGCAGTGTTTAGTGATCGGTGCGGGCTAATCTGTACCGGTATTTCTCCAAATGATTCGACTGCACTTAGCTTCTGATACTGATGGTTGTATATTAATTCTAGTAGCAGGTCACCGTTTCCAAGTTTCTTTATCTTATAGCCCTGGCCAATGGCCTCAGTCAACGTTCGAGAAACAACAAATGGGGACACAAGTCGTGCAGTGATTTCCTCGTGGTCACTGTGGACCACGTGGAAACGAGGAAAGTTGTTTATGTTCTTTGAGAAGAACATGGTGGTCTCGGTGCGCCCCCTTTTAGAAGGAGGACGATCGGGGTTAAGGTGTTTAGATGCCATAAAAAGTGTATTTTTCGGCTGCAGTGCCAGCCACCCACCATGGAGCCCAACGAGGGGACGGGACAGAAATTGTCTATTCCTGCCCACGCCAGCTGTACACCGCAACTATAACCCAATATGGCGTAACTCAGGGTAGCTAGCCACACAAGGTTAACCCTCGCCGCCTGGAAGTAGGAAGAAATGAAGAAGGTAAGAGAGGACAGGACAGTTCTAAGAAAGAAAATAGGAAAGTGAAAGATGGAGGGGAGAACAGGAAAAGGCGACTGCCGATTTCCCCCGGGTGGGTCAGCCCGGAGGTGCCGTCTATGGGAAGCGTGGGCCAAAGTGGTGTGTTGCCTCCGCCGAGGGGCCTTAAAGGTCCAAACACTCGGCATCGGCTCAACCACCAGGATCCCCTTTTCCCCAGACACGACGATGCCACGCACGGCTAAGCGTGGGTGCTCGGGGTCCGTGGTGTCGCACAAAACACACAAACACCTGCTTTAACAGGTGCCCCCTGCGGGGTAGTGTTTAAAATTGAAACCAGCGAAATTGTCGACCATCACTCGTCTTTGACGATAGGGCAGCACAGCGTCGAGCAAGACGAGCGTGACTCGTCATTCACGATATTGGTACAATCACTCATAATAAGTATATCTTGATGATCGCAGTTAAAGAGTTAACAGAGCAGTGGAAATAAGCAAGCTAAAATCCTTATTAACCCAGTGAAATAACTGATATAATCGCGAACACCGAGAACAAGCCAGTGACGTCAGAATGCCTGCGTCAGCATATACAGGGCTCGAGAAAATTGGTCGACAACGCATGTGGACAATATATTTCACATGTTTTTCGTGAAATTTGCGCAATGACACGCATGCTAGAGTGACCAACAAGAAAGACGTGATTCAAACGCACGAGTTTCAACCAATCGAAAACTAATTGGATGCTACATTTCTGCTCTGCATTGTTGCAATCTACGTCTTAGTATCACAAAAATGTGAGGGATCAGAGGTACACTTCACTGTGCTACGACCAACGATAACTTTTCTTAAATGGGGAGCAGCTATCATATTATAATAAACCATAAATAAAGAACATTACAGGCTTCCAGGGACTGGCTTTCAGTGTGAGGTTGTTGATTTCTGACCATAGGGCACTTCTCCTCACCATGTCCCGCTTTTCTAAAAGACCGCAGTACACCTTCATGTCATTTCTTGATTTCTATCACGCTGACGACAACTCCATAATTCACAATCTGGCTGAGTGTTCCAACTCCTTTTGCGCACTCAGCCACGACGGCGATGTTATTGAACTTGGTGTTTTGAAAACATTGTAAAACTGTGAATTTAACGGTTTGTTCCCGTTAAAACAAAGAAAACAAATCCTATTCTCCTTTGGATCAGTCGTGACGTTTTTCACATGAAACGCCATGTGTCTCGGCTGAGGCGCATGATATGCAACAATAACCCTAATGCTGTTGCTCGCTTTCAAGCTGAGAAAAATAAGCTTCGTAAAAAAATGCACTCTGGTAAAGACTTCTACTTCTACGTTCAACAGAAAGGCCTGCTAAGAAATAACACTCGTAAATTTTGAAGCTCAATTCTACCCTGAAACTCATCACCCACCTCATTTGTTTTTGATGACGAAATTGCCACTGACCCCGCCTAAATATATGATGCATTTTATACTTTCAATCAGTTTTGCATGCGTTAACGACACGATTTCATTTCTCAGTCTTCCTAATTACGATCGTTCACTTTCTAATATCAAGGTTAGCACTCAGGGCATTTTAAATCTCATCTTACAAAAAAATTGCGCTGAGCCGAATGGTATTCCAAACACTTTCTTTGTACGTTATTCGCTTTGGGCATCTCGATCTCTCTAAATAATTTTCCAAAAATCTCTTTCGACCGGCATTGTTCCTTCCTCATGGCAGCTTGCCACTTCACTTCCACTCTATAAATCCGGCAACAAGCAAATTCTTTCTAACTATAGGCCCATCTATTTAAAAGCACATTCATGTAAGATTTTAGAACACATCATATATAAATATATGATGGAGTTTCTTGAAACAAGTAATCTTTTGTCTAGGGCTCAACACGGGTTTCGTAGGGGATTTAGTACAGTGACTCAGTTAAGTGAATTTGCACATGACATTCTTTTTAACATCGTTGCCGGCAACCAAATCGACTCCATATTCATCAACTTCTCGAAAGCCTTTGATACTGCCCTCCACTCCAAACTGTCATGTAAACTGAAAGTCATTCTCAATATTTCTATTAATAATGGGAGACCACGCTAGGCAGCTCCGACGAAAAAACTCAGCGATTCTCCGTCCGCCTGGCGGCCGAGGCTGAAGACCTCTTCTCCTAGACGGGACGGGGCCGGATGTCCCCCGGCCGCGGTGCGACAGACTGCCTCCCCGGACGCCTGCGTGCGGACCCGGAGGTGGCTGCCGCGCCATATTCAGCGGAAATAAATGTTCTTCCTCCTCCTCTCAACTGGTTAATTGGATTGACGATTTCCTCTCACAACGCTTCCTGTCTGTTCGCTTCAATTCCATTGATTCTTTTGTAGCTGAGTAACCCCTAGAGTTCCCCAAGGCTCCGTGCTTGGCCCTTTGTTATTTTTAGTGTATATTAATTACTTGCCCACTAATACAGTCTAAAAGCTCTGTTTATACGCGATGATTGTGTATTGTACCATACTATTAACACTGACGGTGATCATTTCCTTCTTAATGAGTATTTTGGTATGTTCTGTGCCTGGTGCAATACGTGGCAGATGAATATCAACTTCAGCAAAACTGTTTTCATGCCTTTCACCAATTGTCTATCACCTTCGTATTACGACTGTTCATCATTGCATAGAGTACATGAATAAATACCTTGGTGTCATTTTTACTATAAATATGTCCTGGCCAAAGCACATCGATTACATCACTGATAAAGCTATTAAGAAGGTTAGCTACCTTAGGCGCACAACAGGAGCAGCTCCTAAATAGGCACAACTTTTTATGTACAAAACTTTAAGCCAGCCTATTCTTGAATATGCGTCAAATGTCTGGAACCTATATAAAAACTGTGAAATTGATCAAATCGAATGCGTACAACGGAAAGCTGTACGATTTATTTGTCGTCGCTACGACTTACATTTTTCACCCTCATCTGCAATGTCTTCTCTAAAACTAAATCCGTTCCTATCCCGCCGTAAAACTGAGTCCCTGAAACCTCTTCATTCTACAGTGTATTCTTCCAATTGCCTTTCTGAGCATATCTCAGAACAATCTGCAACTAGGAGCCATTACAGTCTTAATATACAACCTTTTTATGCCCGTACCAACGCTTTCAAATACAGTTTCTTTCCTCAACTGTGGAGAGTTGGAACTCCTTACATGGCAACATCCGTCCATCATCAATTTCTGAATTTTCCTCGGCAATTGAGTCGTAGCATCAGAAGGAATTATGCGTTATGATAATATTTTTGTTGTTGTTAAATGTCTTTGAGGTGTTCAATTGCATGAAATATTGTATACCCACTCCTGCCATAGCCCTGATTTAGGCTGGGGTATTTTCAAAAATATGAATAAATAAACTAATTACTAGATATTTTAAGCATCGTTCAATATGTGCATATATATATCGACGTAAATGCGCACTCTGATTTCAAAGCAGTAATATTTAACCGATCAAAAATATCATGGAAAGTGTACTATTTGTGTGAGACCATCAGCAGCTGAATAAGAGAAGATTGTTCGTCTGATTTCATCGAGCCTAAGACCAGACATCGCAATGCGCCAATCAGTGTCAGCTGAGGAAATAATGAAGCGTAAATTTTTAACAAAGACGATACAATTTTACTCTTCTCAATCACCGGAGGACGTCCGAGACTAATTGGCACGGTTAAAAATGTACTTCGTTCCATTTCTTTGGGTGCCGGTAGTGTTTCCAAGCGGCAGGTCTGTGCTCAGAACACCACAGCAGTAAAAACTATTTGTCACTTCGCATGACTTTACCGGTTTCCGTACAAACTTTTAAAGCGCCATTCCAAATTAATTTAGCGGACCGCGCCACAGATTAAGCCCACACCATACGGTATACAAAGGTTGACGGATGAATCTTGGGATCGAAATCAACGCCTGTCTCATACGACAATGACGCTAGACCACCAAGCAACCGCACGGCAAAATAAAAAGAATATAAATACGGATTAAATTTTCTCCAACTGAAGGACAAACACAGGTAAGAGTAGACAAGAGCTTGCGTTTCCGTCGGATATCGGCTCGCATACACAGGACACGCGTGTACAAAACAAAATGGGAAGGGTGTTGACCTTGTTCCGGCACACAATAGCCGTCCGCAGAGGACAGTGTTTATAGAGTGTCGGATAGCAAGGTGTCAGCATATTTTCTCGCGAAGAATTTTCTCGGGCGAAGTCATACATTTATTTGTTTGTTTTTTTTTCCTCTCAATTTTACAACTCGATAAGACGTGGATACAGCCGCAGGCCACTGTTTATGTGAAAGTGACAATCTACAAGATTCCAACATATATTTTTTATTTGTATTTTATTTTTCATTATAAAGATAGGCTTCATTTCTGCTGAAAATAGTAAAATAAGATTGGGGAGGGGCCGGACTTAGAGCGAAATCATCAAGGGTCAGAAGTTCCGACAGTTTATCCCTTTAGGCGTGTACGGTTGCGGCATTTTCCAGCAAGAGAAACGAGCGGTAGTAAGACTATGCTTAAACACCTCAGCGTTGTAAGCATTGGAGACCGGATCTCATGGAAAAAACTGTCTGTCACGCGATGCGAAGCGTTGCTTGTAATCGAGGCGAGTCGCGTGCTTGAAATGTAAAAAGAGACGTTTTTAAGGCCATGATATCTCGGATTACGTTCGCGTGCGCAGGGGACGGAGCGACAAATTTACATTGCCCTGAAAATGTAGCTATATCTTTCGAAATGCTGTTTTCTGCTCCGATATCTCTCTGAGCGTGTTGTTACTCAATGCCGCCCAACGAACCCAAACGTATAATGACCTAGCCATTTTGATCGTTTTTCTGTCTTCCCTTTAATATAGAAAAGTGCTTAAAAAACACAACCTTTCGTCTTTCGTTTATTTCCCCTTTCCTTTCTTCTATAGCTGCGCCTGTCAATAACAAAAAAAATAAAATTCTGCACAGCTAAAACGTTTTTGTTGCATCACAGCCGGTTTCTACGCCGAAAAAAAAAAAAATGCTTGTTCGATGCGATCGTCGAGCGAGTCATCCGAAGATTTCGATTGCGCAGAGCATTCAGATCGGTCCTGGAGCGAGTGAGTAAGTTAAGTACACCGCGTGGGCTCAAACGCAGGAATTAGGAAAGCCTGATCGTTGCAGGCCCCATATATTCTCCCGAATTGTGCCTAGACCTTCGGTACGCTGGACTGACCGTACTCAATCTCAAGGCGGTTTTTGCTCAAATGTGTAATCGCTTCTAAAGTGGCTTTCGCAAGTAGAATGTCAGTGAAAAAAAGAAAAGGAAAACTGCTTATTTCAATCGAGTGCCACAGACGAGCCACTTTCGCAAGAGTGTTGCTACTGCTAGTACGCTGCTGTGAATTTCTGCGTCGATACATCAGTGCTATAGGGATAAAAAAGGCGTCTTTATGGTACTGCAAACGTGAAAACAAGAAATAACAGCTACTGGTCACAACGTTTCGTTTCTTAATTATTATTAAGCATGAGCATCTGCTACGTTTTTAACCGGAGAAATTTCAAGTACCAGATTGCTCTCGCTGGAGAACAGCCCCACAAATATCAACAGTCTGAACGTGTATGTTATATAACAAGTCTTCAAAACGTAAGCAAAATAAGCCAGCTCATATATGAGCTGACGCCTTGTAAATTGTAGCCCATACCTCACACTGTGTGCAAACCACGTGGTGCGTGGTGCGAACGCTAGACGCCACGCTGTGTCTTTTGACTCCAACTTTAATTTTTCCAGTGAATCACTTTGGGGCTTTCCTATGAAAGGGAACAACCCTTTTTGTTTTGCGTGTGCATTCACTCATTAAAAAAAAGTATTGATAAATGCCAATTGTACAAGTGTTCAGGTTAAACATGTGGACAGCTCTACACATATAGCCCGAAGGTATGCGCAATAGATCTTGCTCCACGCATTTCCATGGCCTCTCGCCTCTTTCATATGCCAGTGTTCGTTTCTCTTGCTATCTCTATACTAACCGCATTATGCTCGTCCCAGCGTGCACAAAATTTCGATATAAGCCTAGTCAGATGACAAATGCACTAAAGCGTTCGCGAGTTCTGGTCGCAAGACTATTGCATTTCTCCCGGCATCACACGACAGTGCTCCATGTGGCCATGTCCTCTCCCTCGTCGACTTTTTCCTTCTCCTCCTAGCCTACGACCAGGCTTCTTTCTAGCACCTCAAGGCTGCTGGCCCCGAAATGCTCACGCAGACATTAAATAAAGTATATCTACAAACACGAAACGTTATACGCAGGAATGCGGGTCACTGTGAATAGGAAGCCTTCTACCGCCTTCATGCACCCAGGCCGCCTACATTTTTCCGGACGCCTTCACAGCAAACACGCGCAAGCAAGTCTGCATTCTCAAGCCTGCGTCGAGGGGGACCGTCTTCAATCATCCATAATGGAAATTTTTCACCGCTCGTCGTATGGAAGACGTGTGCCAGGAGACGCTAGGAGGGACGAAATACCCTCCACAAATAAAACAGAGAAACGTGACGGCATAGTGACAGCGGTAAAAAATGAAGAATAGCAACGGATAAACACAATCACTGTACCTCGTAAGACGGACAGATACCGGTAATGCGGATGGAATGGAGCATGAAGTGAGTACAGCAACAACAGCGCAAAAGCCGAACTTTCGGTCGAAAAGTTCGAAGGTATAGGGTTCGTAAGGGCGCAGGACCTGAATTCGCCATTTTTCCACAGGCTGCAGAGCACCGCCCCCGGGAAGTCCTTTTAAACGCACGTCATTGCTCGACATCATCTGAATTTTTCGTTCATGACACTGGCCTCTTATTCTTCAATCGCCCGGGTTATATGGAACAACCGTTAGGTGAGATTGCTTTTATTTCTTACATCATAATTTCCGAGCAGTAACCTGAGAATTGCTATAGCCTGCGCCCAACGTAAGCCTTGGGAAAGAATGGAATAGTGAATGCAAAAATAACTAAAATAGAATATGGGCGAGACAAGGAGACTACATACATCGTCTTTGGAATGTGTTTTGGATGCCGAAGAATATTATCGAGTTCTTTGTTGGGTTGTGTTCTGGTCATACATTTTAAGCGCGAATTGATGTCCCCGCCCCACCGAGCATACCTACCTCATTCTGAATTTGAATGCATTCATGGAAAGAAGAAAATTATAAATTCAAACAGACATTATACAAGGAGCGTGCCCTTAACTTCTTGCCTCATAATGGCTAAAATGCATGGTTTGAAAAATAATCCATTCTTGAAGATATATGAATGTGAAATAAACTTCTTGCTGTTAAGAATTTTGGAAAGGTAGAAGCATCCTTATTTACCCTTATTTACTATAATCATAGCGTCAAATATGGTACATGAGGAAGGTTGGAGCAGACGATGTTCGTGCGAACCATCAAATTCACGAACTATTATACATCAACCTGCTAAGTGGGCCAGACAAAACTTCATTTTTACAAGCAAGAGAAACTACAGACCTACTAAACATAATTGTCTATAGCTCGACGTCAAAAAGTCATTCTGAATTTTCAACATAGCTAGTACAGTTTGGTCACAGCTTCTAGAAACGTTAAGACACAATCAAATGATATACAAGATTTTTCTCTCGGCAGACAACATTAAGTCCTACGATTTTGACATCAATATGGGCAATGTTTTGTCGTGTTGCTGTTTTTTTTAATCTAGTTTGTACTTGCGTTTTGTTTTTTAAACTTCCGCTAATAATACTGAAAATTTCTCCACTAAGAAAATATGCTAATGTTTTTCCCATTGTGTTGCAATGTCGCATAACTACTTCGTCCCATAAGCAGATCAGTTAAGTCAACCAGAAACTGAGGCTTTAAAGGCATCGATATGAGCGGCTCATAAACTGTCCTTGATTAAGAAAAAAATTTTGGATATTACTTCACAGCTCAAACATTTACTCGAAAAGCCTTTACGTAAGCATTAGTGAGGAAATCAGACCAGACAACCACATCATATTTTATAAATCCCAGAGAACAATCCTTGCTCAGATCTTCTTTTATTGGCGTGCTAATATTGACATAGTCCGCACGCCATCTTCAATCTGCTGGGACTTCGAGCGGACGAGCTTCATGCGGCGAGAAAGTTCAAGTGCTCAAGTCCAAGCTCAAGTCCAGCAGATGTGCCCGCGTCTTAACTTATCAACGACCACTGTCACCGTCCTGCGGTCCTTCTTATTCAGAGGCCCAGAACCTCGTGTGATGTCTTAGATCACGTGTAACTTTATTCACATCAGTATTGCCTCAGGGGATAATGGAATATGTAAAAACAAATCCAAAGGGGTATTAAATGAAACTTCTTTGTGCATGAAAACGTGATACAAACCCCGCTTCCTCACAGCTAAGTAAGCACATGGCAAAGAAAAGTTCCATGTTGTGCTAAAACTTAAATATCCTCAAAATCGTTGCAAGATGCTGCTATCTTGACCTAAATAAAAGCGAAGGGATGATTACACGTTCCGGCAGCCAGCATAAACACACTAAGGAGGTGGGGGGAGGGTGGGGGCGGAGATCTCGCAAACAGTGCTTGCAGCAGCACATCAATCATGTTGACTGAACCTAATGAAGGTGAATGCTTCGTTAGCGGAATTTCTCTTACGACGCCTCGCCTGCCTCTATAGGCACAGCTGTGCCTATAAACACGAACCGCGCCGAAGAAAAGCGCCGATCACAAGCCAAAGAAACAGGAACTGTAGCTACCTGCTGTCGCCGCTGTGAAAGGAAGTAAGGCTGTCACAAACATGCGCATTTTAACCTCACGCTGGTAGCCGGTGACACCTCTTTTGTTGGCATATTTCTCTTCCGGGTCTGGGGTGCGAAGAATTAAGCTCTAACACAAAAGCAGTGCTGAAGAACAAAAGGGTCCGGAGGCGATAAAAATTAGGCGAGGATTGAAGGGAGATGCCGGTTTCTATTTTCTGTAACGTTGGTCTTGAGCCGCTCAGAAGGGACGGTTTTTCGTTTAAAATGGTTCCTGACGTTTTTTTTTTTTTCTGCTTCGCTTTCAGGTGCCGCTGAAGCGCTCGCCTCGCGTCGCTCGAGCACGAGGTTCTTTTGAACGCATGTCAAGAACAGAACTGTGCTCACCTGCTATAGGAAGAAAAACGTTAGACGGAAAACTCTGATGTTCTAAGCGAAGTGCGCCACGCCTGCGGGAACGTTATTCTGTGCTTGAAAGGCAGAGCTACGCCGGTATATGGAGAAACGAGTACGGTATTGTTCCCTGGTTCGTTACGGAGAATTTCGCGTAATTGTCCGTTGGTTAGCAGCACTGCTTTGTCTAAACCAAAACAGGATGAAAACCATGTTCTTGGTCGTAAAGGTTTTAATTTCGCTTCTCTTGCATGTTTGCCAAATTATGCTCCAAATTCCCCTCACATCCGCAGAAAAGTACGTAAAGCAGATATAAGTAAACGAAGCACAATACACTGTTGTAGTTGGCAAATACGCCTTCCCAATCGCGCATAAAGAAATATTATGTACACGAGAAAGCACGCTACCCTCTACTACTAGCTTGTGCATAACGCAGCTGTTAGTTTGAATTGGGCCGTGTGGGGAAAACCTGTTACAGGGCAATAATGGGCCCCGTACACATTTGCCCGTATCCGTTTCAGTCACATATGTCGAATAAATTTCTTCTCTATTGGAGTAATAATCGACAGTAGTAGTTGTTGTTGTTCTCCTCTAATTTGATGGCACATAACCACACAGGGAGATCAGCCAAGAATTGGAGTGCAGAGATAGTTGTTGTTGTTCTCCTCTAATTTGATGGCACATAACCACACAGGGAGATCAGCCAAGAATTGGAGTGCAGAGATAGTTGTAGTTGTTGTTCTCCTCTAATTTGATGGCACATAACCACACAGGGAGATCAGCCAAGAATTGGAGTGCAGAGATAGTTGTTGTTGTTGTTCTCCTCTAATTTGATGGCACATAACCACACAGGGAGATCAGCCAAGAATTGGAGTGCAGAGATAGTTGTTGTTGTTGTTCTCCTCTAATTTGATGGCACATAACCACACAGGGAGATCAGCCAAGAATTGGAGTGCAGAGATAGTTGTTGTTGTTGTTCTCCTCTAATTTGATGGCACATAACCACACAGGGAGATCAGCCAAGAATTGGAGTGCAGAGATAGTTGTTGTTGTTGTTCTCCTCTAATTTGATGGCACATAACCACACAGGGGGATCAGCCAAGAATTGGAGTGCAGAGATAGTTGTTGTTGTTGTTCTCCTCTAATTTGATGGCACATAACCACACAGGGGGATCAGCCAAGAATTGGAGTGCAGAGATAGTTGTTGTTGTTGTTCTCCTCTAATTTGATGGCACATAACCACACAGGGGGATCAGCCAAGAATTGGAGTGCAGAGATAGTTGTTGTTGTTGTTCTCCTCTAATTTGATCGCACATAACCACACAGGGAGATCAGCCAAGAATTGGATTGCAGAGATAGTTGTTGTTGTTGTTCTCCTCTAATTTGATGGCACATAACCACACAGGGAGATCAGCCAAGAATTGGAGTGCAGAGATAGTTGTTGTTGTTGTTCTCCTCTAATTTGATGGCACATAACCACACAGAAGGATCAGCCAAGAATTGGAGTGCAGAGATAGTTGTTGTTGTTGTTCTCCTCTAATTTGATGGCACATAACCACACAGGGAGATCAGCCAAGAATTGGAGTGCAGAGATAGTTGTTGTTGTTGTTGTTCTCCTCTAATTTGATGGCACATAACCACACAGGGAGATCAGCCAAGAATTGGAGTGCAGAGATAGTTGTTGTTGTTGTTCTCAATTAATTTGATGGCACATAACCACACAGGGAGATCAGCCAAGAATTGGAGTGCAGAGATAGTTGTTGTTGTTGTTCTCCTCTAATTTGATGGCACATAACCACACAGGGGGATCAGCCAAGAATTGGAGTGCAGAGATAGTTGTTGTTGTTGTTCTCCTCTAATTTGATGGCACATAACCACACAGGGAGATCAGCCAAGAATTGGAGTGCAGAGATAGTTGTTGTTGTTGTTCTCCTCTAATTTGATGGCACATACCACACAGGGGGATCAGCCAAGAATTGGAGTGCAGAGATAGTTGTTGTTGTTGTTCTCCTCTAATTTGATGGCACATAACCACACAGAGGGATCAGCCAAGAATTGGAGTGCAGAGATAGTTGTTGTTGTTGTTCTCCTCTAATTTGATGGCACATAACCACACAGAGGGATCAGCCAAGAATTGGAGTGCAGAGATAGTTGTTGTTGTTGTTCTCCTCTAATTTGATGGCACATAACCACACAGGGAGATCAGCCAAGAATTGGAGTGCAGAGATAGTTGTTGTTGTTGTTCTCCTCTAATTTGATGGCACATAACCACACAGGGAGATCAGCCAAGAATTGGAGTGCAGAGATAGTTGTTGTTGTTGTTCTCCTCTAATTTGATGGCACATAACCACACAGGGAGATCAGCCAAGAATTGGAGTGCAGAGATAGTTGTTGTTGTTGTTCTCCTCTAATTTAATGGCACATAACCACACAGGGAGATCAGCCAAGAATTGGAGTGCAGAGATAGTTGTTGTTGTTGTTCTCCTCTAATTTGATGGCACATAACCACACAGGGGGATCAGCCAAGAATTGGAGTGCAGAGATAGTTGTTGTTGTTGTTCTCCTCTAATTTGATGGCACATAACCACACAGGGAGATCAGCCAAGAATTGGAGTGCAGAGATAGTTGTTGTTGTTGTTCTCCTCTAATTTGATGGCACATAACCACAAAGGGGGATCAGCCAAGAATTGGAGTGCAGAGATGTTGTTGTTGTTCTCCTCTAATTTGATGGCACATAACCACACAGAGGGATCAGCCAAGAATTGGAGTGCAGAGATAGTTGTTGTTGTTGTCCTCCTCTAATTTGATGGCACATAACCACACAGAGGGATCAGCCAAGAATTGGAGTGCAGAGATAGTTGTTGTTGTTCTCCTCTCATTTGATGGCACATAACCACACAGAGGGATCAGCCAAGAATTGGGGTGCAGAGATAGTAGTTGTTGTTGTTCTCTAATTTGATGGCACATAACCACACAGAGGGATCAGCCAAGAATTGGAGTGCAGAGATAGTTGTTGTTGTTGTTGTTCTCCTCTAATTTGATGGCACATAACCACACAGGGGGATCAGCCAAGAATTGGAGTGCAGAGATAGTTGTTGTTGTTGTTCTCCTCTAATTTGATGGCACATAACCACACAGAGGGATCAGCCAAGAATTGGAGTGCAGAGATAGTTGTTGTTGTTGTTCTCCTCTAATTTGATGGCACATAACCACACAGGGAGATCAGCCAAGAATTGGAGTGCAGAGATAGTTGTTGTTGTTGTTCTCCTCTAATTTGATGGCACATAACCACACAGGGAGATCAGCCAAGAATTGGAGTGCAGAGATAGTTGTTGTTGTTGTTCTCCTCTAATTTGATGGCACATAACCACACAGGGAGATCAGCCAAGAATTGGAGTGCAGAGATAGTTGTTGTTGTTGTTCTCCTCTAATTTGATGGCACATAACCACACAGGGAGATCAGCCAAGAATTGGAGTGCAGAGATAGTTGTTTTTGTTGTTCTCCTCTAATTTGATGGCACATAACCACGCAGGGAGATCAGCCAAGAATTGGAGTGCAGAGATAGTTGTTGTTGTTGTTCTCCTCTAATTCGATGGCACATAACCACACAGGGGGATCAGCCAAGAATTGGAGTGCAGAGATAGTTGTTGTTGTTGTTCTCCTCTAATTTGATGGCACATAACCACACAGAGGGATCAGCCAAGAATTGGAGTGCAGAGATAGTTGTTGTTGTTGTTCTCCTCTAATTTGATGGCACATAACCACACAGGGAGATCAGCCAAGAATTGGAGTGCAGAGATAGTTGTTGTTGTTCTCCTCTAATTTGATGGCACATAACCACACAGGGAGATCAGCCAAAAATTGGAGTGCAGAGATAGTTGTTGTTGTTGTTCTCCTCTAATTTGATGGCACATAACCACACAGGGAGATCAGCCAAGAATTGGAGTGCAGAGATAGTTGTTGTTGTTGTTCTCCTCTAATTTGATGGCACATAACCACACAGGGAGATCAGCCAAGAATTGGAGTGCAAAGATAGTTGTTGTTGTTGTTCTCCTCTAATTTGATGGCACATAACCACACAGGGAGATCAGCCAAGAATTGGAGTGCAGAGATAGTTGTTGTTGTTGTTCTCCTCTAATTTGATGGCACATAACCACACAGGGAGATCAGCCAAGAATTGGAGTGCAGAGATAGTTGTTGTTGTTCTCCTCTAATTTGATGGCACATAACCACACAGAGGGATCAGCCAAGAATTGGAGTGCAGAGATAGTTGTTGTTGTTGTTCTCCTCTGATTTGATGGCACATAACCACCCAGGGGGATCAGCCAAGAATTGGAGTGCAGAGATAGTTGTTGTTGTTGTTCTCCTCTAATTTGATGGCACATAACCACACAGAGGGATCAGCCAAGAATTGAAGTGCAGAGATAGTTGTTGTTGTTGTTCTCCTCTAATTTGATGGCACATAACCACACAGGGAGATCAGCCAAGAATTGGAGTGCAGAGATAGTTGTTGTTGTTGTTCTCCTCTAATTTGATGGCACATAACCACACAGGGAGATCAGCCAAGAATTGGAGTGCAGAGATAGTTGTTGTTGTTGTTCTCCTCTAATTTGATGGCACATAACCACACAGGGAGATCAGGCAAGAATTGGAGTGCAGAGATAGTTGTTGTTGTTGTTCTCCTCTAATTTGATGGCACATAACCACACAGGGGGATCAGCCAAGAATTGGAGTGCAGAGATAGTTGTTGTTGTTGTTCTCCTCTAATTTGATGGCACATAACCACACAGGGGGATCAGCCAAGAATTGGAGTGCAGAGATAGTTGTTGTTGTTGTTCTCCTCTAATTTGATGGCACATAACCACACAGAGGGATCAGCCAAGAATTGGAGTGCAGAGATAGTTGTTGTTGTTCTCCTCTAATTTGATGGCACATAACCACACAGGGAGATCAGCCAAGAATTGGAGAGCAGAGATAGTTGTTGTTGTTGTTCTCCTCTAATTTGATGGCACATAACCACACAGAGGGATCAGCCAAGAATTGGAGTGCAGAGATAGTTGTTGTTGTTGTTCTCCTCTAATTTGATGGCACATAACCACACAGGGAGATCAGCCAAGAATTGGAGTGCAGAGATAGTTGTTGTTGTTGTTCTCCTCTAATTTGATGGCACATAACCACACAGGGAGATCAGCCAAGAATTGGAGTGCAGAGATAGTTGTTGTTGTTGTTCTCCTCTAATTTGATGGCACATAACCACACAGGGAGATCAGCCAAGAATTGGAGTGCAGAGATAGTTGTTGTTGTTGTTCTCCTCTAATTTGATGGCACATAACCACACAGGGAGATCAGCCAAGAATTGGAGTGCAGAGATAGTTGTTGTTGTTGTTCTCCACTAATTTGATGGCACATAACCACACAGGGGGATCAGCCAAGAATTGGAGTGCAGAGATAGTTGTTGTTGTTGTTCTCTAATTTGATGGCACATAACCACACAGGGAGATCAGCCAAGAATTGGAGTGCAGAGATAGTTGTTGTTGTTGTTCTCCATTAATTTGATGGCACATAACCACACAGGGAGATCAGCCAAGAATTGGAGTGCAGAGATAGTTGTTGTTGTTGTTCTCCTCTAATTTGATGGCACATAACCACACAGGGAGATCAGCCAAGAATTGGAGTGCAGAGATAGTTGTTGTTGTTGTTCTCCTCTAATTTGATGGCACATAACCACACAGGGGGATCAGCCAAGAATTGGAGTGCAGAGATAGTTGTTGTTGTTGTTCTCTAATTTGATGGCACATAACCACACAGGGAGATCAGCCAAGAATTGGAGTGCAGAGATAGTTGTTGTTGTTGTTCTCCTCTAATTTGATGGCACATAACCACACAGGGGGATCAGCCAAGAATTGGAGTGCAGAGATAGTTGTTGTTGTTGTTCTCCTCTAATTTGATGGCACATAACCACACAGAGGGATCAGCCAAGAATTGGAGTGCAGAGATAGTTGTTGTGCCATCAACCACACAGGGAGATCAGCCAAGAATTGGAGTGCAGAGATAGTTGTTGTTGTTGTTCTCCTCTAATTTGATGGCACATAACCACACAGGGAGATCAGCCAAGAATTGGAGTGCAGAGATAGTTGTTGTTGTTGTTCTCCTCTAATTTGATGGCACATAACCACACAGGGAGATCAGCCAAGAATTGGAGTGCAGAGATAGTTGTTGTTGTTGTTCTCCTCTAATTTGATGGCACATAACCACACAGGGAGATCAGCCAAGAATTGGAGTGCAGAGATAGTTGTTGTTGTTGTTCTCCTCTAATTTGATGGCACATAACCACACAGGGGGATCAGCCAAGAATTGGAGTGCAGAGATAGTTGTTGTTGTTGTTCTCCTCTAATTAGATGGCACATAACCACACAGGGAGATCAGCCAAGAATTGGAGTGCAGAGATAGTTGTTGTTGTTGTTCTCCTCTAATTTGATGGCACATAACCACACAGGGGGATCAGCCAAGAATTGGAGTGCAGAGATAGTTGTTGTTGTTGTTCTCCTCTAATTTGATGGCACATAACCACACAGAGGGATCAGCCAAGAATTGGAGTGCAGAGATAGTTGTTGTTGTTGTTCTCCTCTAATTTGATGGCGCATAACCACACAGAGGGATCAGCCAAGAATTGGAGTGCAGAGATAGTTGTTGTTCTCCTCTAATTTGATGGCACATAACCACAAAGAGGGATCAGCCAAGAATTGGAGTGCAGAGATAGTTGTTGTTGTTCTCCTCTAATTTGATGGCACATAACCACACAGAGGGATCAGCCAAGAATTGGAGTGCAGAGATAGTTGTTGTTGTTGTTGTTGTTCTCCTCTAATTTGATGGCACATAACCACACAGGGGGATCAGCCAAGAATTGGAGTGCAGAGATAGTTGTTGTTGTTCTCCTCTAATTTGATGGCACATAACCACAGAGAGGGATCAGCCAAGAATTGGAGTGCAGAGATAGTTGTTGTTGTTGTTCTCCTCTAATTTGATGGCACATAACCACACAGGGAGATCAGCCAAGAATTGGAGTGCAGAGATAGTTGTTGTTGTTGTTCCCCTCTAATTTGATGGCACATAACCACACAGGGAGATCAGCCAAGAATTGGAGTGCAGAGATAGTTGTTGTTGTTGTTCTCCTCTAATTTGATGGCACATAACCACACAGGGAGATCAGCCAAGAATTGGAGTGCAGAGATAGTTGTTGTTGTTGTTCTCCTCTAATTTGATGGCACATAATCACACAGGGAGATCAGCCAAGAATTGGAGTGCAGAGATAGTTGTTGTTGTTGTTCTCCTCTAATTTGATGGCACATAACCACACAGGGAGATCAGCCAAGAATTGGAGTGCAGAGATAGTTGTTGTTGTTGTTCTCCTCTAATTTGATGGCACATAACCACACAGGGAGATCAGCCAAGAATTGGAGTGCAGAGATAGTTGTTGTTGTTGTTCTCCTCTAATTTGATGCCACATAACCACACAGGGAGATCAGCCAAGAATTGGAGTGCAGAGATAGTTGTTGTTGTTGTTCTCCTCTAATTTGATGGCACATAACCACACAGGGAGATCAGCCAAGAATTGGAGTGCAGAGTTAGTTGTTGTTGTTGTTCTCCTCTAATTTGATGGCACATAACCACACAGGGGGATCAGCCAAGAATTGGAGTGCAGAGATAGTTGTTGTTGTTGTTCTCCTCTAATTTGATGGCACATAACCACACAGAGGGATCAGCCAAGAATTGGAGTGCAGAGATAGTTGTTGTTGTTGTTCTCCTCTAATTTGATGGCACATAACCACACAGGGAGATCAGCCAAGAATTGGAGTGCAGAGATAGTTGTTGTTGTTGTTCTCCTCTAATTTGATGGCACATAACCACACAGGGAGATCAGCCAAGAATTGGAGTGCAGAGATAGTTGTTGTTGTTCTCCTCTAATTTGATGGCACATAACCACACAGGGAGATCAGCCAAGAATTGGAGTGCAGAGATAGTTGTTGTTGTTCTCCTCTAATTTGATGGCACATAACCACACAGGGAGATCAGCCAAGAATTGGAGTGCAGAGATAGTTGTTGTTGTTGTTCTCCTCTAATTTGATGGCACATAACCACACAGAGGGATCAGCCAAGAATTGGAGTGCAGAGATAGTTGTTGTTGTTGTTCTCCTCTAATTTGATGGCACATAACCAAACAGAGGGATCAGCCAAGAATTGGAGTGCAGAGATAGTTGTTGTTGTTGTTCTCCTCTAATTTGGTGGCACATAACCACACAGGGGGATCAGCCAAGAATTGGAGTGCAGAGATAGTTGTTGTTGTTGTTCTCCTCTAATTTGATGGCACATAACCACACAGAGGGATCAGCCAAGAATTGGAGTGTAGAGATAGTTGTTGTTGTTGTTCTCCTCTAATTTGATGGCACATAACCACTCAGGGAGATCAGCCAAGAATTGGAGTGCAGAGATAGCTGTTGTTGTTGTTCTCCTCTAATTTGATGGCACATAACCACACAGGGAGATCAGCCAAGAATTGGAGTGCAGAGATAGTTGTTGTTGTTCTCCTCTAATTTGATGGCACATAACCACACAGGGAGATCAGCCAAGAATTGGAGTGCAGAGATAGTTGTTGTTGTTGTTCTCCTCTAATTTGATGGCACATAACCACACAGGGAGATCAGCCAAGAATTGGAGTGCAGAGATAGTTGTTGTTGTTGTTCTCCTCTAATTTGATGGCACATAACCACACAGGGAGATCAGCCAAGAATTGGAGTGCAGAGATAGTTGTTGTTGTTGTTCTCCTCTAATTTGATGGCACATAACCACACAGGGAGATCAGCCAAGAATTGGAGTGCAGAGATAGTTGTTGTTGTTGTTCTCCTCTAATTTGATGGCACATAACCACACAGGGAGATCAGCCAAGAATTGGAGTGCAGAGATAGTTGTTGTTGTTGTTCTCCTCTAATTTGATGGCACATAACCACACAGGGAGATCAGCCAAGAATTGGAGTGCAGAGATAGTTGTTGTTGTTGTTCTCCTCTAATTTGATGGCACATAACCACAAAGGGGGATCAGCCAAGAATTGGAGTGCAGAGATAGTTGTTGTTGTTGTTCTCCTCTAATTTGATGGCACATAACCACACAGAGGAATCAGCCAAGAATTGGAGTGCAGAGATAGTTGTTGTTGTTGTTCTCCTCTAATTTGATGGCACATAACCACACAGGGAGATCAGCCAAGAATTGGAGTGCAGAGATAGTTGTTGTTGTTGTTCTCCTCTAATTTGATGGCACATAACCACACAGGGAGATCAGCCAAGAATTGGAGTGCAGAGATAGTTGTTGTTGTTGTTCTCCTCTAATTTGATGGCACATAACCACACAGGGAGATCAGCCAAGAATTGGAGTGCAGAGATAGTTGTTGTTGTTGTTCTCCTCTAATTTGATGGCACATAACCACACAGGGAGATCAGCCAAGAATTGGAGTGCAGAGATAGTTGTTGTTCTCCTCTAATTTGATGGCACATAACCACACAGGGAGATCAGCCAAGAATTGGAGTGCAGAGATAGTTGTTGTTGTTGTTCTCCTCTAATTTGATGGCACATAACCACACAGGGAGATCAGCCAAGAATTGGAGTGCAGAGATAGTGTTTGTTGTTGCTCTCCTCTAATTTGATGGCACATAACCGCACAGGGAGATCAGCCAAGAATTGGAGTGCAGAGATAGTTGTTGTTGTTGTTCTCCTCTAATTTGATGGCACATAACCACACAGGGGGATCAGCCAAGAATTGGAGTGCAGAGATAGTTGTTGTTGTTGTTCTCCTCTAATTTGATGGCACATAACCACACAGAGGGATCAGCCAAGAATTGAAGTGCAGAGATAGTTGTTGTTGTTGTTCTCCTCTAATTTGATGGCACATAACCACACAGAGGGATTAGCCAAGAATTGGAGTGCAGAGATAGTTGTTGTTGTTGTTCTCCTCTAATTTGATGGCACATAACCACACAGAGGGATCAGCCAAGAATTGGAGTGCAGAGATAGTTGTTGTTGTTGTTCTCCTCTAATTTGATGGCACATAACCACACAGGGAGATCAGCCAAGAATTGGAGTGCAGAGATAGTTGCTGTTGTTGTTCTCCTCTAATTTGATGGCACATAACCACACAGGGGGATCAGCCAAGAATTGGAGTGCAGAGATAGTTGTTGTTGTTGTTCTCCTCTAATTTGATGGCACATAACCACACAGGGAGATCAGCCAAGAATTGGAGTGCAGAGATAGTTGTTGTTGTTGTTCTCCTCTAATTTGATGGCACATAACCACACAGGGGGATCAGCCAAGAATTGGAGTGCAGAGATAGTTGTTGTTGTTGTTCTCCTCTAATTTGATGGCACAAAACCACACAGGGAGATCAGCCAAGAATTGGAGTGCAGAGATAGTTGTTGTTGTTGTTCTCCTCTAATTTGATGGCACATAACCACACAGGGAGATCAGCCAAGAATTGGAGTGCAGAGATAGTTGTTGTTGTTGTTCTCCTCTAATTTGATGGCACATAACCACACAGGGGGATCAGCCAAGAATTGGAGTGCAGAGATAGTTGTTGTTGTTGTTCTCCTCTAATTTGATGGCACATAACCACACAGGGAGATCAGCCAAGAATTGGAGTGCAGAGATAGTTGTTGTTGTTGTTCTCCTCTAATTTGATCGCACATAACCACACAGGGAGATCAGCCAAGAATTGGATTGCAGAGATAGTTGTTGTTGTTGTTCTCCTCTAATTTGATGGCACATAACCACACAGGGGGATCAGCCAAGAATTGGAGTGCAGAGATAGTTGTTGTTGTTGTTCTCCTCTAATTTGATGGCACATAACCACACATGGAGATCAGCCAAGAATTGGAGTGCAGAGATAGTTGTTGTTGTTGTTCTCCTCTAATTTGATGGCACATAACCACACAGGGAGATCCGCCAAGAATTAGAGTGCAGAGATAGTTGTTGTTGTTGTTCTCCTCTAATTTGATGGCACATAACCACACAGGGAGATCAGCCAAGAATTGGAGTGCAGAGATAGTTGTTGTTGTTGTTCTCCTCTAATTTGATGGCACATAACCACACAGAGGGATCAGCGAAGAATTGGAGTGCAGAGATAGTTGTTATTGTTGTTCTCCTCTAATTTGATGGCACATAACCACACAGGGAGATCAGCCAAGAATTGGAGTGCAGAGATAGTTGTTGTTGTTCTCCTCTAATTTGATGGCACATAACCACACAGGGAGATCAGCCAAGAATTGGAGTGCAGAGATAGTTGTTGTTGTTGTTCTCCTCTAATTTGATGGCACATAACCACACAGGGAGATCAGCCAAGAATTGGAGTGCAGAGATAGTTGTTGTTGTTGTTCTCCTCTAATTTGATGGCACATAACCACACAGGGAGATCAGCCAAGAATTGGAGTGCAGAGATAGTTGTTTTTGTTGTTCTCCTCTAATTTGATGGCACATAACCACGCAGGGAGATCAGCCAAGAATTGGAGTGCAGAGATAGTTGTTGTTGTTGTTCTCCTCTAATTTGATGGCACATAACCACACAGGGAGATCAGCCAAGAATTGGAGTGCAGAGATAGTTGCTGTTGTTGTTCTCCTCTAATTTGATGGCACATAACCACACAGGGAGATCAGCCAAGAATTGGAGTGCAGAGATAGTTGTTGTTGTTGTTCTCCTCTAATTCGATGGCACATAACCACACAGGGGGATCAGCCAAGAATTGGAGTGCAGAGATAGTTGTTGTTGTTGTTCTCCTCTAATTTGATGGCACATAACCACACAGAGGGATCAGCCAAGAATTGGAGTGCAGAGATAGTTGTTGTTGTTGTTCTCCTCTAATTTGATGGCACATAACCACACAGGGAGATCAGCCAAGAATTGGAGTGCAGAGATAGTTGTTGTTGTTCTCCTCTAATTTGATGGCACATAACCACACAGGGAGATCAGCCAAAAATTGGAGTGCAGAGATAGTTGTTGTTGTTCTCCTCTAATTTGATGGCACATAACCACACAGGGAGATCAGCCAAGAATTGGAGTGCAGAGATAGTTGTTGTTGTTGTTCTCCTCTAATTTGATGGCACATAACCACACAGGGAGATCAGCCAAGAATTGGAGTGCAAAGATAGTTGTTGTTGTTGTTCTCCTCTAATTTGATGGCACATAACCACACAGGGAGATCAGCCAAGAATTGGAGTGCAGAGATAGTTGTTGTTGTTGTTCTCCTCTAATTTGATGGCACATAACCACACAGGGAGATCAGCCAAGAATTGGAGTGCAGAGATAGTTGTTGTTGTTCTCCTCTAATTTGATGGCACATAACCACACAGAGGGATCAGCCAAGAATTGGAGTGCAGAGATAGTTTTTGTTGTGTTTCTCCTCTGATTTGATGGCACATAACCACCCAGGGGGATCAGCCAAGAATTGGAGTGCAGAGATAGTTGTTGTTGTTGTTCTCCTCTAATTTGATGGCACATAACCACACAGAGGGATCAGCCAAGAATTGGAGTGCAGAGATAGTTGTTGTTGTTGTTCTCCTCTAATTTGATGGCACATAACCACACAGGGAGATCAGCCAAGAATTGGAGTGCAGAGATAGTTGTTGTTGTTGTTCTCCTCTAATTTGATGGCACATAACCACACAGGGAGATCAGCCAAGAATTGGAGTGCAGAGATAGTTGTTGTTGTTGTTCTCCTCTAATTTGATGGCACATAACCACACAGGGAGATCAGGCAAGAATTGGAGTGCAGAGATAGTTGTTGTTGTTGTTCTCCTCTAATTTGATGGCACATAACCACACAGGGGGATCAGCCAAGAATTGGAGTGCAGAGATAGTTGTTGTTGTTGTTCTCCTCTAATTTGATGGCACATAACCACACAGGGGGATCAGCCAAGAATTGGAGTGCAGAGATAGTTGTTGTTGTTGTTCTCCTCTAATTTGATGGCACATAACCACACAGAGGGATCAGCCAAGAATTGGAGTGCAGAGATAGTTGTTGTTGTTCTCCTCTAATTTGATGGCACATAACCACACAGGGAGATCAGCCAAGAATTGGAGAGCAGAGATAGTTGTTGTTGTTGTTCTCCTCTAATTTGATGGCACATAACCACACAGAGGGATCAGCCAAGAATTGGAGTGCAGAGATAGTTGTTGTTGTTGTTCTCCTCTAATTTGATGGCACATAACCACACAGGGAGATCAGCCAAGAATTGGAGTGCAGAGATAGTTGTTGTTGTTGTTCTCCTCTAATTTGATGGCACATAACCACACAGGGAGATCAGCCAAGAATTGGAGTGCAGAGATAGTTGTTGTTGTTGTTCTCCTCTAATTTGATGGCACATAACCACACAGGGAGATCAGCCAAGAATTGGAGTGCAGAGATAGTTGTTGTTGTTGTTCTCCTCTAATTTGATGGCACATAACCACACAGGGAGATCAGCCAAGAATTGGAGTGCAGAGATAGTTGTTGTTGTTGTTCTCCTCTAATTTGATGGCACATAACCACACAGGGGGATCAGCCAAGAATTGGAGTGCAGAGATAGTTGTTGTTGTCTAATTTGATGGCACATAACCACACAGGGAGATCAGCCAAGAATTGGAGTGCAGAGATAGTTGTTGTTGTTGTTCTCCTCTAATTTGATGGCACATAACCACACAGGGAGATCAGCCAAGAATTGGAGTGCAGAGATAGTTGTTATTGTTGTTCTCCTCTAATTTGATGGCACATAACCACACAGGGAGATCAGCCAAGAATTGGAGTGCAGAGATAGTTGTTGTTGTTGTTCTCCTCTAATTTGATGGCACATAACCACACAGGGGGATCAGCCAAGAATTGGAGTGCAGAGATAGTTGTTGTTGTTGTTCTCTAATTTGATGGCACATAACCACACAGGGAGATCAGCCAAGAATTGGAGTGCAGAGATAGTTGTTGTTGTTGTTCTCCTCTAATTTGATGGCACATAACCACACAGGGGGATCAGCCAAGAATTGGAGTGCAGAGATAGTTGTTGTTGTTGTTCTCCTCTAATTTGATGGCACATAACCACACAGAGGGATCAGCCAAGAATTGGAGTGCAGAGATAGTTGTTGTGCCATCAACCACACAGGGAGATCAGCCAAGAATTGGAGTGCAGAGATAGTTGTTGTTGTTGTTCTCCTCTAATTTGATGGCACATAACCACACAGGGAGATCAGCCAAGAATTGGAGTGCAGAGATAGTTGTTGTTGTTGTTCTCCTCTAATTTGATGGCACATAACCACACAGGGAGATCAGCCAAGAATTGGAGTGCAGAGATAGTTGTTGTTGTTGTTCTCCTCTAATTTGATGGCACATAACCACACAGGGAGATCAGCCAAGAATTGGAGTGCAGAGATAGTTGTTGTTGTTGTTCTCCTCTAATTTGATGGCACATAACCACACAGGGGGATCAGCCAAGAATTGGAGTGCAGAGATAGTTGTTGTTGTTGTTCTCCTCTAATTAGATGGCACATAACCACACAGGGAGATCAGCCAAGAATTGGAGTGCAGAGATAGTTGTTGTTGTTGTTCTCCTCTAATTTGATGGCACATAACCACACAGGGGGATCAGCCAAGAATTGGAGTGCAGAGATAGTTGTTGTTGTTGTTCTCCTCTAATTTGATGGCACATAACCACACAGAGGGATCAGCCAAGAATTGGAGTGCAGAGATAGTTGTTGTTGTTGTTCTCCTCTAATTTGATGGCACATAACCACACAGGGAGATCAGCCAAGAATTGGAGTGCAGAGATAGTTGTTGTTGTTCTCCTCTAATTTGATGGCACATAACCACACAGGGAGATCAGCCAAGAATTGGAGTGCAGAGATAGTTGTTGTTGTTCTCCTCTAATTTGATGGCACATAACCACACAGGGAGATCAGCCAAGAATTGGAGTGCAGAGATAGTTGTTGTTGTTGTTCTCCTCTAATTTGATGGCACATAACCACACAGAGGGATCAGCCAAGAATTGGAGTGCAGAGATAGTTGTTGTTGTTGTTCTCCTCTAATTTGATGGCACATAACCAAACAGAGGGATCAGCCAAGAATTGGAGTGCAGAGATAGTTGTTGTTGTTGTTCTCCTCTAATTTGGTGGCACATAACCACACAGGGGGATCAGCCAAGAATTGGAGTGCAGAGATAGTTGTTGTTGTTGTTCTCCTCTAATTTGATGGCACATAACCACACAGAGGGATCAGCCAAGAATTGGAGTGTAGAGATAGTTGTTGTTGTTGTTCTCCTCTAATTTGATGGCACATAACCACTCAGGGAGATCAGCCAAGAATTGGAGTGCAGAGATAGCTGTTGTTGTTGTTCTCCTCTAATTTGATGGCACATAACCACACAGGGAGATCAGCCAAGAATTGGAGTGCAGAGATAGTTGTTGTTGTTCTCCTCTAATTTGATGGCACATAACCACACAGGGAGATCAGCCAAGAATTGGAGTGCAGAGATAGTTGTTGTTGTTGTTCTCCTCTAATTTGATGGCACATAACCACACAGGGAGATCAGCCAAGAATTGGAGTGCAGAGATAGTTGTTGTTGTTGTTCTCCTCTAATTTGATGGCACATAACCACACAGGGAGATCAGCCAAGAATTGGAGTGCAGAGATAGTTGTTGTTGTTGTTCTCCTCTAATTTGATGGCACATAACCACACAGGGAGATCAGCCAAGAATTGGAGTGCAGAGATAGTTGTTGTTGTTCTCCTCTAATTTGATGGCACATAACCACACAGGGAGATCAGCCAAGAATTGGAGTGCAGAGATAGTTGTTGTTGTTGTTCTCCTCTAATTTGATGGCACATAACCACACAGGGAGATCAGCCAAGAATTGGAGTGCAGAGATAGTTGTTGTTGTTGTTCTCCTCTAATTTGATGGCACATAACCACAAAGGGGGATCAGCCAAGAATTGGAGTGCAGAGATAGTTGTTGTTGTTGTTCTCCTCTAATTTGATGGCACATAACCACACAGAGGAATCAGCCAAGAATTGGAGTGCAGAGATAGTTGTTGTTGTTGTTCTCCTCTAATTTGATGGCACATAACCACACAGGGAGATCAGCCAAGAATTGGAGTGCAGAGATAGTTGTTGTTGTTGTTCTCCTCTAATTTGATGGCACATAACCACACAGGGAGATCAGCCAAGAATTGGAGTGCAGAGATAGTTGTTGTTGTTGTTCTCCTCTAATTTGATGGCACATAACCACACAGGGAGATCAGCCAAGAATTGGAGTGCAGAGATAGTTGTTGTTGTTGTTCTCCTCTAATTTGATGGCACATAACCACACAGGGAGATCAGCCAAGAATTGGAGTGCAGAGATAGTTGTTGTTCTCCTCTAATTTGATGGCACATAACCACACAGGGAGATCAGCCAAGAATTGGAGTGCAGAGATAGTTGTTGTTGTTGTTCTCCTCTAATTTGATGGCACATAACCACACAGGGAGATCAGCCAAGAATTGGAGTGCAGAGATAGTGTTTGTTGTTGCTCTCCTCTAATTTGATGGCACATAACCGCACAGGGAGATCAGCCAAGAATTGGAGTGCAGAGATAGTTGTTGTTGTTGTTCTCCTCTAATTTGATGGCACATAACCACACAGGGGGATCAGCCAAGAATTGGAGTGCAGAGATAGTTGTTGTTGTTGTTCTCCTCTAATTTGATGGCACATAACCACACAGAGGGATCAGCCAAGAATTGAAGTGCAGAGATAGTTGTTGTTGTTGTTCTCCTCTAATTTGATGGCACATAACCACACAGAGGGATTAGCCAAGAATTGGAGTGCAGAGATAGTTGTTGTTGTTGTTCTCCTCTAATTTGATGGCACATAACCACACAGGGGGATCAGCCAAGAATTGGAGTGCAGAGATAGTTGTTGTTGTTGTTCTCCTCTAATTTGATGGCACATAACCACACAGAGGGATCAGCCAAGAATTGGAGTGCAGAGATAGTTGTTGTTGTTGTTCTCCTCTAATTTGATGGCACATAACCACACAGAGGGATCAGCCAAGAATTGGAGTGCAGAGATAGTTGTTGTTGTTGTTCTCCTCTAATTTGATGGCACATAACCACACAGGGAGATCAGCCAAGAATTGGAGTGCAGAGATAGTTGCTGTTGTTGTTCTCCTCTAATTTGATGGCACATAACCACACAGGGGGATCAGCCAAGAATTGGAGTGCAGAGATAGTTGTTGTTGTTGTTCTCCTCTAATTTGATGGCACATAACCACACAGGGAGATCAGCCAAGAATTGGAGTGCAGAGATAGTTGTTGTTGTTGTTCTCCTCTAATTTGATGGCACATAACCACACAGGGGGATCAGCCAAGAATTGGAGTGCAGAGATAGTTGTTGTTGTTGTTCTCCTCTAATTTGATGGCACAAAACCACACAGGGAGATCAGCCAAGAATTGGAGTGCAGAGATAGTTGTTGTTGTTGTTCTCCTCTAATTTGATGGCACATAACCACACAGGGAGATCAGCCAAGAATTGGAGTGCAGAGATAGTTGTTGTTGTTGTTCTCCTCTAATTTGATGGCACATAACCACACAGGGAGATCAGCCAAGAATTGGAGTGCAGAGATAGTTGTTGTTGTTGTTCTCCTCTAATTTGATGGCACATAACCACACAGGGAGATCAGCCAAGAATTGGAGTGCAGAGATAGTTGTTGTTGTTGTTCTCCTCTAATTTGATCGCACATAACCACACAGGGAGATCAGCCAAGAATTGGATTGCAGAGATAGTTGTTGTTGTTGTTCTCCTCTAATTTGATGGCACATAACCACACAGGGAGATCAGCCAAGAATTGGAGTGCAGAGATAGTTGTTGTTGTTGTTCTCCTCTAATTTGATGGCACATAACCACACAGAGGGATCAGCCAAGAATTGGAGTGCAGAGATAGTTGTTGTTGTTGTTCTCCTCTAATTTGATGGCACATAACCACACAGGGAGATCAGCCAAGAATTGGAGTGCAGAGATAGTTGTTGTTGTTGTTGTTCTCCTCTAATTTGATGGCACATAACCACACAGGGAGATCAGCCAAGAATTGGAGTGCAGAGATAGTTGTTGTTGTTGTTCTCAATTAATTTGATGGCACATAACCACACAGGGAGATCAGCCAAGAATTGGAGTGCAGAGATAGTTGTTGTTGTTGTTCTCCTCTAATTTGATGGCACATAACCACACAGGGGGATCAGCCAAGAATTGGAGTGCAGAGATAGTTGTTGTTGTTGTTCTCCTCTAATTTGATGGCACATAACCACACAGGGAGATCAGCCAAGAATTGGAGTGCAGAGATAGTTGTTGTTGTTGTTCTCCTCTAATTTGATGGCACATACCACACAGGGGGATCAGCCAAGAATTGGAGTGCAGAGATAGTTGTTGTTGTTGTTCTCCTCTAATTTGATGGCACATAACCACACAGAGGGATCAGCCAAGAATTGGAGTGCAGAGATAGTTGTTGTTGTTGTTCTCCTCTAATTTGATGGCACATAACCCCACAGGGGGATCAGCCAAGAATTGGAGTGCAGAGATAGTTGTTGTTGTTGTTCTCCTCTAATTTGATGGCACATAACCACACAGGGGGATCAGCCAAGAATTGGAGTGCAGAGATAGTTGTTGTTGTTGTTCTCCTCTAATTTGATGGCACATAACCACACAGAGGGATCAGCCAAGAATTGGAGTGCAGAGATAGTTGTTGTTGTTGTTCTCCTCTAATTTGATGGCACATAACCACACAGAGGGATCAGCCAAGAATTGGAGTGTAGAGATAGTTGTTGTTGTTGTTCTCCTCTAATTTGATGGCACATAACCACACAGAGGGATCAGCCAAGAATTGGAGTGCAGAGATAGTTGTTGTTGTTGTTCTCCTCTAATTTGATGGCACATAACCACACAGAGGGATCAGCCAAGAATTGGAGTGCAGAGATATTTGTTGTTGTTGTTCTCTAATTTGATGGCACATAACCACACAGAGGGATCAGCCAAGAATTGGAGTGCAGAGATAGTTGTTGTTGTTGTTCTCCTCTAATTTGATGGCACATAACCACACAGGGGGATCAGCCAAGAAATTAGATTTTGAGATGTATAATTACGTCCCCCCCCCCCCAAAAAAAAGGAAATGATTGCTAGGGAACAGAGAAGGAAAGTAAAATATGAAAAACCAAAATAAAAAGGGTAATTATTAATGCACGCAGTAGGAGAATACTGATATTTGCAGTTACAAATTAAAAAATTCAAAGCATATTGCCAAGGCAGACGTTTTAATTATATTAAAACGTTTTGAATGGCGTTGAAAACAGACCTGTGGATATACCCAATAATGGTGGCACTGAACGATAATAAATTCTGGCTGCTGAAATTAAGACCCAGCTGTTGCAATGGCTTCTCCAAATACCTTTTTCTCATCCTGGTAAAACTGCGGCGAAATAGCAAGAAATGATCTATTGTTGCCGGTTCCCCGCAGAATGCGCAGACGGGAGTAAGCGACCCGCGCATAGAAAGTTGGGTCCTAAAAATTGTCGTTTTTTGTTTTTTTTTTCATTTCAAATGTGCATTAGAACACGCGGTTGACGGCAGTTCTTCAGGAGGTAATTATCGCGTTACCTAATTCGCAACGCAAACCCGCCACTTTTGTGTTATTGAATGTTTGCATGACAACATTGTGTAGTTAAAAAATGTGGGTACTAAATAATTTATTTAGTCTTTCGAAGCCAAAAACAATAGCTGTTGTGCGTAAGCAGGATCAAACTCATAGACCACCAAGGAGTCTCAGGGAGTTTTTGCCGATCTGGCTGCACATCATAGGCATGACGACAATTTTTTCAGCACAAACTTTTTTCTCGGGTCTGTCTTGTATTATTTGCGACTCTTCATGCAGGATATATACTTGTCAAATATTAAAGCAAATAAAGATTACTTCTTGAATATTTCTTCCGACATTCGTCCGAAAACCATCGGAAAACCAAATTCTCGGAAAGCAAAACTGCCTCCTGGGCACCGGTAACGATCGTGAACCCATTCACGAGCAGCGGACAGCCAAGAAGCTGCTGCTACAGCCGCCACCACAGCCGAGGCCCCACATTATGAAGGTGGCAATTTTCACAAGTGCCCGAAAGCTTGCATCGCGAACAAAGACGGCCGGACGTATTTGCTGCATGGCTAATGAATATTCACCTCAGTTAATTATCGTATTTTTGTTACTCCAAAACTAGGCAGTTCTTTGCAGATTTCCTAACAGCTGAACTCCTCAAAACTAGGAGTGTTTTTCGCTGAGTACGATTGATATGATGTGCACCAGTTCCGCCTCAACGTACGGAGTGACACGGGTGAGCAGTTCTTAAACGCGCATAAAAAAAGAAGAAAAAAAAAAACCTTGTTCAACTTCCGCAAACTATCGCGCCGTCCGAGATAGAGACGCCGCAGTGACATTCCAACTGAGCAAGATGAACGAAGCCCGGCCTCTTTCCATCCGCTCGCTGAAAAAGAAAGATAAACAGAACAGAAAAAAAAAAAAAAAAACTAAGAGCGTTAACTGTCGCAGCTTTTGAGCGAACAATTGATGCGAATGTTCAAAACGACGGCAGCAGCCAGGCTAAAAGTTTCAGTCCCCTTTAAAAGCATTTCACCGGTCCGCTTTTCAACCTGCTACTCGAAAAACATTTTTTCTTCTTCTTCCTAACCTGAACAAAGAGCGCAAAAAATAAATCATAGAAGTCGACTAAAAAAAATCAGCACGCACTTTCTTTTCCAGAAAGTATAGGGGGCTAGCGTTTATACTTCACTCTTGAACGTGCGCTCACCGTCCCATTGGTCACGGCAGAAAGAATTGCAGTTTAATTTAATTTCAAACCCAGCCGGAGATCTCTATCGTCGGCTCGTACATCACAATCAGCGAGCGGCGCCGCTCCAGGGCCACCCATTCCTAAAAGGCACTGGGGCGAGCGGCGCGGCCAACCGGGAGAAGGAAACAGATGGATGCGCGCTCTCTGTTTCCGGGTGGATGTGTTTCTCTCTTGTCTTTGCATCAGCCCCTTGCTTAGAACACAAATGTAAAGCGGAAAGGAAGAACTGAAAGGCACATGGCAGAAACTACCATACCTACTGAAGAAAACGAGACGAAAAATACGGAAGCTGAGACTAGCAAACACTACAGCATTAAAACCCTGCCTACCCGAGTGAAGAGAAAGAAATTGTATACAGAAGACAGAGCGAAAACAAACACCTACCTGTCTCGTCTGTCTCGGTTAGCGTCGGACGAAACAAAGATTTATACTTGGCCACCACTAAAACCTGATACAACGGGAAAGAAGAGTACCAAAAGATGACGGCGGGAACCCGTGCGTTTACGCTCAGTCCAAATGTGCTCCGGAAGAAAACATACAGAAAGAACAAGAACAAGAAAAAACAAAAAAGCGGCGTTTTGTGAGATAAAAAAAAATAATAAACTCTCGTGTTTTCGCACTGGCCTCGTGCTTGGTTCATCGTGTACAAAAACAGTCATTTGGGAGCTTTGCTTGTAATTCGCTATAGGTCATGGGCTGCTCGCTGCTACCACATAGCTACCACCATGGTACCTGCCTCGTAAAACAATCAGGCTGAGTGAAACTGATAACGGAATATTTCGCTGCCTTATAAAAAGAGAAGGTACCGTATTGGGGTTTTGCCGCGCCAGTGGTCAACAGTCACTACCAGTTGTTCATAGAACCAATAAAACACAGCGTAGCTACACAGGCTAACGCAAGCGGTACTGCTCTTATTTATAAATAGCATAGGCACGTCTCCTCAGCCCCGAGCGTTTCACTTACACGCGTTATAAAAATTAAGAGGACGTTTAAGCTTTGCGTTAAGAGTAGTCTCGATAGCGCCTTTAATACCACCTTTTCATTCCATGAATTTTCGGCACTGAGTTTAGCAAAGCGTTAAAGATAGCTCTTTTTGTTTTTTAGGAAAAAAAGCGGATTATCTGTCTCACTTCTCGGTGAACACCTACATTTACAATGAATGGCATACGATTGAAGGTGCATATATTGTCGGTTAGAAACTATATCCTAAACTACCCGCCACCTTGTCCAGCAGCTAGATGCTAAACGGAAGTGACGACACACACCTCTCAACGCGGCGCAAAGAGCGGAAGCGTCCCAATTGTGATACCATATCATGTCCATGTTTTTTCTGCCACAATGTTGTTGTTTTTTTTTAATTCTGGGTACTGGCGACGCATTTTATTATGATCGACCTCGACATGATATAGCGTAAGAAAAACGCGAACGTGAATGTTTCAGGTTTTTTTCGTTATTTATGTTGCCAATTTGTTCTAAAGTCTTCTACACTTCTCTGCAGTGGACGAAGCGGGCATAGAGGTTAATTGTTATAGCTAATGTCAGAAAAGTGGACGCAGAAGGTGAGGTAAAATTAGGAGTCGAAAAAGACGTTACTCAGACTCAGAAAACAAAAAAACGTTATCCCGAAAAATAGCTACATGAAATTATGACTAGCCATCTACCAATTTTACTTTCTTTTCATAAAATTAAACCTGCACATAATTTTTTTTGCGCATTTCCTGTGCCTGGGCAGCTTTGGGGTGTTAGATTTATAAAACACGTATCATGATTGTGTTCCATGGTAGAAAGTTTTGCTAGTAGCTGAAATGACGTGCTATGACTCTCTACCTGCGAATTTTTCGGCAGTACTCACACGAGGTGACTTTTGTGCATATTGTCCAGACATATTACCGGCGAGTTGTGTTATAGTACAGTTCAATATGGCAAAGCGCTTAGCTCAATTAACCATAATGTTTCTGTAGGAGATTGGTGAAAAGCGGTTCCTACGGCCTACTATCGTATTTATTTGGCCGTACTATTATAATCTGTCACCGACGAGAGGCGTAAGGAGGCATACCAAGCATGCCCTCCTTCCAGGTAAGGATACAAGCTGGCCGAATTACGTATAAAAAAATGATGGCTAAGTAGGATAACGCAAATGTAGCTGCTTAGTAAGAAACCAACCGCTATTCTAAAGGAAGGCACACTAAAATTGCAAACTTAAAGGCACATTAAATTTAAAGTGTTATTGAAAAAAGAATGCTAGCAGAAAAATATAAAGCTATATCTAAACAGCGACACTCATACACAAATATCTAGTACCAAGAAAAGCATTCTTTTTTTATTAAATATATGTGCATATTACCGTAAAGACAAAATCAAATACGGACAAACCGAAAAGTTAACGTGCTTTTTAATACTACAAACAATAACAAATGAAAAGAAATTAACTCAATATGAGATATTTCTCCCATTCTATGGATGGCGAATTACATCTTTGGCCAATTCTGTGCTCACAGAGACAGCAAAAGCAAACCATGGCTCAATTCTCGTGAGCCGTCGTGAAACGCCATGATTCGCTTCTGAGCCTTCATGATAGTTTGATAATTGATTTCGTTTTTTGTCGCAAGTGAGCACTATTAACATATCCTATAATCCGCGTCCGGGTAATCACAAAGTTGAAAGGCAAAGAAGGATGTATAAGGACTGACCTTAAGTTAACAAGTTAGGCCAGGTGGTAGGGCGTTGCGTCGTCGATAAGAATGGGAGGGATTCCTGCTGGCACCAACTCTGTATACACAGTGGCCTCCACCGCACTGTGTTTTGACAGTGTGTATGCTCGCATTTACTCCTTGTTCTGGCATTCTGTCAACACAGAGGTGCGCGCAATGAGCGGAACCAGCGGGAAATATGCAGCTGATATTCCATCATGCATAATGCATCGCTAAGAATATAGACTGTCTTGCGCTCGAAGTAGGTAGCTGAGAACCCTGCCGTTAGCCTTGTGCTTCGTGCGCTTGTCTACCAGATAAAAGCAACTAGCTTGCGACCGTTGCCATGTTCCTTCCGGGGCACAAATCGTGTTTGCAGGCGCATACATATGGGCTGGTTAGGTTTGCTCGGAGCTTTCACTATTCTGTAAACAAGGACATACGTGACTCGGCCCATAATACAATCGTGTCGATATTATGAGCATGGCTCCCAAGCTTTCTTATGCTTTTTTAATGTCTGCGACGCCGACGTCTCGTCAAAAGCCTTTTTTCAGATTGTTGCAGTTCGCAGGTAAGGAAACATCAGACTACACGAAATCGATCGACAGCTTCTTAGCGAGCGCTCTGTGGGGCTACTTTTGCTTTACCGGCGTAAATATCCGCATACCCGTACAGGATAGCGTTAGTGTTAGAATTTCTTTTACGTACTAAAAGCATATTACTGGATGTCCCTTGCAGTGCTAGCACCCTGATCTCTACGCAGACTTGCATGCTCGCATTTGTCTATCTTACAGCAAGCAGACATGAATGTTTACATCGCGGTACACAGTAAGCCTTTATGTAACCTCCTCACAAGCCATAGTTATTTTTACCATTCTTCCCATTGAATTCTTTGACATTCCCAAAAAAAGGATAGTGTTCTCGGAAAAAAAGATTTCCTCAGACGTCACGAAGACAGAACGGGCAGGAATGAATAGTTACTCACAGGGTGCACGTCCAAAGCTGTGTTTTTATGACGGAAGAATTAGGAATTGGAGGACAAATGGGGGAGGGGGGCGAAATCTCTTTTTGCGTATGAAAGTTGCGGGCTACGTTCGCTGTAATACTCTTTTGAGCAGATGCAGAAAAGGGTGAGCACGTGCTCCTGGCTGGAAAAAAAGCGTGAATTGTCTCAGAAGGGCCACTAAAAAAGAAAAAGTTAAACCCAGAGGCGAATTCGTAAAAGAATACTGCTTTCGACTCGCCGGTTTTAACAGGCTGGCACCTTAAGAGGGTGAATGATTCATTTTTATATGAACCCTCCCTGAAAAATCGTGCAAGATCCTTGTTTACAAAACAATTTTATGTTGTAGCAAACGTGAGCACCAAGGGGTGACCTCGTGGTTATGTCAGCTTCGCGGTTTCTGAACCCCGAATTTCCATAGAGCGTTAGATCAGAGATAGCGTTGCTGATGTTTCATACATCATCACATTTGCTGCATCTCCCACTCATTCATAACACAGAGCTCAATTACGGTCACCAGATGAGCTGACGTTAGTGCGTGCGGTTTCCCTGGCTTATCGCACCAAGTCACAATGGGAAGAACCGACACTTTGCCCTAGCGGGTGTTCCCAGGTGTGGCATACGTGAAGGCGAAGGGTGTCTGAAGTCTACAAGTCGAGGGTGAAGAAAGCCAAGCCCTTGCACAAAACCAGAACAGGGAACCGATCAGAAATGCCCTTAGCATAACGAGCATAAGACGGGTTGGTCTGAGTGCTCATTTTCTTACTGCTGATGTTGTGCTTGTCCTCAATTACAGGCTTCCTTTTACAAACAGAGTGGATAAAATCCCACTTCAGCGCTACTGCGGGATTTGCAGATGCTACCTCCCCAGATAAGCTTGTAAATAGAGCAGAGCATAATAAAAATGCCGCCTTTGAAAACACGGAACCGGCTCTTAGTCTCATAATCTAATTATTACTATCGAAGACTACACATACTGCTAGGCGACATGTTTCTAGCTCTCGGTAGTTCGAGGAAGGAAGCTAAATAAAATTAATAAGCCAGTATTAAAGCAAAGATAAAAATATTTTGGAGAGATAATAATTTGCACTTTCCATTCTATTTCAAAACATAACATAATCCGAAGGCAAGACGTTATACTTAACGAAGATGTTCATTTATTCCACGCCGTACTTGAAGAGTTGAGGTAGGAAGAACAAAAGTTATACGAAAAGTAAAAGGAAACGAAAGTGCACGTTATGCCGCACTGGTTCAGCCCAGGCTTTTTTTTTTTTGTACTTCTCGCGATCTTCGAGAAAAGTTATTATCCGAAGAACTTTTGCTTTCTTCCAGTGTCCCGCGTCAAAAGAAGAAAATATTCCTCATCGAAATAACGCGGCGCGATTTCCGGTTGAGTTTAATTTGTCAAACCGGCATTACATTCTAGGTTCATGATATATTAAGTATTTCTCATGTGCCAAGATGTCACTTGCTCCCCCTGCCTCGCGCATACCATCTGCGGCATCATATTGTCCTTTCTGCTTCAAGATGTCAAAATATTCGTACGTGTGTTTACTACACCAAAGCCATTCCTTGGTACCCCAAGAAAATGTAGGCCTGTCAGAGAAAATCCTACCAAATGTGAACGTTGGCAGGGCGAGGCGTACCGCACGCGTGAATTATAAATTCTCCTTCGTCCTAATCACCTGTCACGTCCCTAGCTTTATCGTGCAATGCTTCTTGACATCCGCACTGGATGAACAGCATTTGGAATAGGACTGCTAACTTCTCTTAGGAAACACATACGATTGAGAGACTGGCCAAAATTTAAAAAAGGAAACAGTGCGGCTAGGAAATTAAGAAATGTCTAGCGCTAGATTACCCAACCTGGAAACATATTACCACAACTTTCATTTTATCCCGTGCTAACAATCCGGTTTCAAAGAAAAAGGGAGATCTTCATTGACATTCCGTGCTGTCGCCTCTTAAGATCCCATAGCGTCTGTATAAGCTTTCCCTGAAATGAAGGTTTTGCCAGTGAAAGAATTTTTTCTTTTTAGAACATCGAGAAACAGGCTTGATGAAAGGCAGGTAATTAAGGTCTTGTGATTACAATTACATGTGCTATGAAAAGTAAAAGCTAGCGGAGAACACAAGTGCATCAAGGGGGAGAGCTAATCTCGAATTGTTCCTTTATCGTGAGTGTATATACTTTCTCATTGCAGCACTCGCGTGACGCACCCGCACCCGCGCACGAAAGTGGGAAGGTACCGTTTTAAGGCGAAAGCCTTATTTGGCAAATCTCATCACGCCTCACTAGTTGCTATATCAAATGTGCCAGCAGCCATTATAGAGGCACACACTTGGACGAAGTGTGGAAATCGGGCGTCATGGCAGCGCATTGTGCAAGTGAGTTTTCAAATTCGTACACATAGGCGGTTCTAAGTGTATCTGCTGAATATTTTAATGCGAAATCCTTACTTGGCTCATGGAGAAAACCTCGCGTGGGCGAGACCTGTCCACGAGATTCCAAGGGATATGGATGGGGTTCTGTTTAACATTTAAGAAAAAAAAAAAGTAATCCTGCTTCGGCAGTCGAACTCCTACACCTCCAATCACAAGCCAAACGTGCTAACAGACTACGCCACGCCAAAGACGTGAGAAACATATCCTAGTTTCCCTTGTCTAGCATTCCTGCCGTCTCCATGGTAGCGTGGGGGCGTGACAACGGCGCCTTATTCCCGATCTCCAGGAGGGAGAGTGGCGCACGCCATCTGTCGTCAGCTATTAAGACCAACTGCCGCAGCGAGCGCGCGCTATCGCCGCTGAGTATAGCTACTCGCCTCGAACCCGGCAAGAAAGAAACCGCTGTCCTGCACTCTGTGTCGGCAGGGTACTGTCAAAGAAACCCTAAGTAGAACCAGTGCCAAAGGCTTTCGCCTTATCGCGATTATGGGATGTCATGGGCCTCAAGAATTTTTGTACGACGATTCATGCCACTTCAGCATCATACTCGCCCAGGGCTGTTCAAGCCTTCACTAATCACATACTTTTATATCTGTACCTGTCTTAATTTTTCGAAGTTCTTTTTATTGTATAGGAAATATTACACCCATGAACGGACTTTCGCGTAATCCCGGACCTTGCCAAGTTTGACCTTTAAGCGTCAACCGTTAATAATCTATGACGTCATACCAGCTGCGAGAGATAGCTTACAAAGTCGAGTCGTCGGACGATCCTGGATCGTGCCATGATGGCCGGCGGTTCTCCCGCTAGAGGCGCCGCGCTCGCTGTAACATCATACCAGCTGCGAGAGATGGGCTACAAGGTCTAGTCGTCGGGCGATCCCAGATCGTGCCACGCCGGCCGGCAGTTCTCCCGCTAGTGGCGCTGCGCTTCCACTTTGAGTGACGGTTAAAAGAGGCGCACTGCTCCTCGTTAGACAGACGTTATGGACAAGGAGAAAGATTGCGCCAGGTCGCCGCATTGCTTTCGCAATCTACCAGGCTTAACCAAAGCTAAGCCTTAGCAAATATTTTAGCGCGGTTTTATTATTCTGCAGCCTCACGAACAAAGTGGCTCGCAAAAATGTTCCGCTTTGCTTATTTCCCATAGTACAGTGATGTGCACCGGTACAGTGATGTGCAACACTAAATTTGAAATTTCGGGAGACATCAGCTGCGCATTAATGGGTACGAAGCAACAACGTTAATGGCTTTCATTTACCTATATTTATTTATTTATTCCTCAAAGGTCCAGGGACATTACATAAAATGTGGGCTGCAATATGCAATTACCATGAATGCAGATGACCTTCGATGGCGGTTTGTAGTTACTGAAGTTGATGATGGTTGCCGCTTCAGATGGAAGACCATTTCAGTCTCGTGCTGTTTTCAAGAAAAAAAAAATAGACTGATAATATGCTTCGGTGCCGGTTTTCACTGACTATAACTCCGCATATATATTTGTTCGAGTAGAAGCACTTCACTACCCGCCTAATCCCAAATTTCAGATTTTGTACCTTTATGAGAGCGCAGAGATAAGGCGCGTGTTTATGGACTGCGCTTTGTAGGCGTAGGTGGCATACGACGCCACCTTCCAACAGTGGAAGGTATAGCAGAACAAAACACCTCCTTCCATGGCTGGCAGATGGAGGAATGGAGAAACTGAAAACCTTTTCAACAGATAGGGGCAAAGGAGAGGGTGAGAGGCACTGGGCGGCTCAGTGACATGGGCTGCTGAGTTAAGGTTAAAGCCCCGTTTTGACTTCTAACCAAGCCGTACGATCATGCATGCGTTGTGTAGATGCAGCGTGCCTAACTCGGGATTCAAGGAACCGGGAGGCTTGGATTCCAATATCACCCTTCTATCTCAAAGGCGAAGACAAAATCGGCAGCATCTGCCAATTTCGTTGTGTCACGTGGCCTCGTGACGTCACCCAACCCGCCTACAAGTGAGTTCACGGCCAGAAACGATACCGAAATATTACAAAACGACTAGAGCTTTATTAAATCCTGGTGCGGCAGAAAAGGCTCATGTCTCTACACACGAATAAGACGTCACTATTTATATTTCACCGTAGACAGTCCTTTCTTTCAACTAAACACTACATAATGGCTCTACAATTTCTCCTGATGACTATTATAAATATTTCGGCGTAACGATTTCCTTTCCCTTCATTGGTCTAACCATGTCTCTAAGTTAAAAAGACGGCCATCACACGAGTGTTTTTTTACGCCGTAACCTGCGACTTGCACTTCCTTCTGTAAAACTGCTGACCTATTTACGCTCATCCGTCCCATACTGAAATACGCATGCGCAGTTTGGGATCCGCACCAGTCTAACCTTACCCTCACCCTCGAATCTACCCAAAAATCGCGCAGCAAGGTTCATTCATTCAGGTTACTAATTTTATTCGTGTTAACGATCTGAAAACAAATTCGAATCTTTCTTCCTTAGAATCAGGTCGCAAATCATTCCGACTATGTCTTTTTCGTACGTTTTACCACTAAACACTTCCAAACTGTGTCATTATCCTAGTCACCGTGTATCCCATCGACTTAATCACAGTAAAGTAGCATATCCGCAATCTGCAAATACTACTACGTTTCTAAATATCTTCTTCGTCCAGATAGAAAAACTGGAATCATCCACCTGCGAACGCCGTTCACCACGCTCATCCACTTCAAGACATTCATTGGAATACTCGTGGAAGAACTGTAACAGCCCACATCTCGTGTAATACCCTAACAGGGGCATTTGATAAATAAATAAATAAATAAATAAATAAATGTCACCGGCCACCTACCACCCGCCAGCGGCGCGCCACCGATTTTTCGCTCACAACGTCGGTGCTGGATATTCTGCATAACGAGTCGTTAGAGATTTATAGTTTACCGTGTACCGCGATCCTCCACCGTGACCCTCTGCCGCGCGTGGGAGGGGCACACACGATGATTGGTCCCAACGCGGCAGATCTATGTGCGAACATCCAGTATGTGTCGCCATCTATCGGCGTCGAGGGGATCTGGGCATGCGCAGTAGAACACGCGGTGGCGTATCACGGTAAAGTAGAACTCTCTGTTTAAGGTTGTCATGTTAAAAAGGAACGGTACAAAAAGCTGACACGTCTGCGTCCCTAAAGCATGTTCCACGCAAAACATAAACGCTCCATGGTGGAGACAAATGTTGTATGCGATGAGCGCAAATGAAATTATGGAACCACAAATTCCTTAAGGCCCCACCACATGTCGCTCAGAGGTTAGCGCACCCTACTGCTAAATCTAAGGGTGCAGGATCAAATCCTCGCCGTAGCGGCCACTTTTCAGTGGTGGCGAAAACAAAGGCTCCCCTGTAATATGCGATGTCGGCGCACGTTAAAAGCCAGGTGGTCGAAATTTTCGTAGTCCTCAGAGCCTGGGTCGCTATAGAACGTTAACCCCTCTAAACCAAAGCAAGGTAAACATTTAAAAAAATATAATTATGAACGCTTTCAATGCGTTTCATGGTTTTCACATTTTAACTACAATCTGCATGACGTGCAAGAATGTTCGTGCGAATTTCAATTTTTTCGTATGCGCCATCCAAACCGCATAGCATCCTTGCATTCCTTATAGCTTGCGTAATAAACATGCGGAAAACGTGAAATTATAATAATCGTCATATGAAATTTTTCCACGCAAATAGCCCCTTCCCCTCCACAAACCCCGCCCCCCTCCCTATTTTTGGTTTGTTTATTGCAGAGCAAGAAAAGGAAGCCTGCTCTCATTTTGGTTCATTGCAACACTCCCAACAACCGTTTCTCCAAACTTGCTTGATTCAGTGCTCAGACCCGTGAAACAGCGGCGCACAGAAAGCCTGACACAATGGTCACACGCGCAGAAACATCAACCGTGCTAAACCAAAGAGGGCTCCGGAAAGGCTTTGCCCAGTTCCCAGAGCCCGTTAAACCACCTGTGCGCCCAGCCGAGACGCCGGCGGCGACAGGGCCGTTACGCGCAGTCAGCCTCGAAAACGTACTGAGCGGTGACAGCTCGATATTCGATCCCCACCCAACACCTCGTTTCCTCCTCAGACTCCCCTTTCTTCCCCCGCAGCCGCAACTAATGGCTATTCGCTAACCGGCGTAGGAGGTGACGGCGGCGCCGCTTCTTCCCGTCTTTCCACTGCGCCGACCGCGAAGCGGGGAAATGGGGAGCGGCTTTGCTCGCCTTTAGGGGCCCCGCCGTCTGAGAAATCTCGAGTATAAGCGTGCCTTCAGCGAATCATGCGAGGTATCGGAGGAAAGACGGGAAGGAGTTTCCCAACGGGAAGAAAGGATCCAGGGGTTGTAGGTTGGCAGCATGGCACGGGCTCCCAATAGTCATTATCTTCAGAGCTGTGGGCGAGCGACGCGTTGCGGTCGGGGGTATACGTTTGTCCTTTATGCGGGATCAAAGAAGCTCGCCGCTCTTGTGTGAGCTCACATTTCATTCCTCTGCACCATTTTTCTACTCTTTTGTCTTTGTCCGGATCGCATCGAATTCGTGAAATTCTCCATTCTTTTCCATCTTCCAATTTTGAGAGCCGTCCTTTAAGCAGCCACTTCTCTTTATTTTAAGCGTTCCTCGTTTCGTTTTGCTAAGTTATTCATAGTGCTCATACCCCAAACTTGGGCGCAGACTGGATCCAAATAACATGCTGTTTCCGATAAAAATGGGCGTTATTTAGTCGCGTCCTGGGACAAACACTACTCGCGTTCAGAAAGCATTCGTTCATTTTCTCTGCTTCTGCAGTGTTCCTATTATTAGAAAGTGTACGCTGATAGCAGCCTGCAGGCCTGCTCGCATTATCAAGGTTGAGATTTGCCACAATCTCTCCGATGCTGCACACTACTCAGAGCGTAGAGACGGATGAGTTGGACGGAAAGCGGGAAATACTAATTTCGCGGACCACCTCAGCACGGTTCATTCAAAAGTATATAGGAAAATACCTGAAAAGCCCTTGGCGCCTGCGGCAAAGAGAATGCTTCTAGAAATGACACTAGACGCCGCAAGGCGGTTAGGAGCAAGGATCCGCCAGTCGTAGATGATGAGAGCCGAATGTGAAAGACAGCTAAATTAGCCGGATCTCGAAAAAAAAAAAATGATACCTGATAACAATGGTCCTCATTTTTGTTTTGTTTGATGTGGAGTTCAGGGAATGTTCATTTATGCTTCTAAACAGCTTTGTCTTTCTTGTTTCCGCCGTCCTAGATTATTCCAGGTGTTTGAGCGCTTGCATGTTCACCTCTTCGACATTTTGCGCATCCACGTTCGCAGTGTTTCATTGCTGTTTGTTTTTGTTTTTGTTTTTTTTTTTATTCGTAGTACCTATGTTTGTTTTTGTGTTTTTCATTACGGTATTTCTTAATGCTGCATCGAATCTCTCTATACTTTCTTTTCGACTCGGCTCGTTTTCGCCGTTGTTTGGCGATCGCCTGCGCAAAAAGAGTGCCCAAGGAATGGCGGAATACAATGGCGCGCATTTTAGCGCAAACCATTATTGCATATGCAAACAACCTAAGCGAGCCACGCATGAAGTGCGCTTATTAATTTTATGAATTGATGTAACTAATTTTATTAATCGTGCTGGTCGCCGCAGCTACAAGTGTTTTCATCCACAAAGGGAATTAATCCCGACTTAGTCTACCCTAGGGCATGCTTAACCAAAGCTGGCATCTAAAGATTTGCTTCGTCTAAGCTATATGCTATATTGAAGGATTAAGGTAATACGAAGAAAACACTGTTTTTCACATGAATAATGAATACTAAAAGGAGAAAGTTTATTTTACAGCTGTGAAGTGCCACGAATGCGCAAGAAGCTCTCGCGGTATGACTTGCTGAGTCCAACAAGGGGCGCTGTAATGATGCGCTGGTTTTTACCCGTTAAAAGCGCGGTCGCCGAAGCACAAAAGGACTTACTGTCCGAGAACAGCCATTCTTGCTGCATATCTATTAGGCTTTGGCTTCAAGAACAAACAATAATGACCCAAGAGATATCAAATGTTCGAGTGTCTACGCAACAGTGCTTACGTTACTTCTTCGTAGCAGGTATGATTATTCGACTCTGTATATAATCGGTTATGATTCCTTTTAATAACTAATTTTTCTACACCCAACGGATAAAGAAAGCAATGACTCCGCTTGTGATGGCAACACTGCATAAAGCCTATGCACAAAAACATTTTAAGCGAACGTTTACTCCCTAAGATGGACGCGTATGGTACTAAACGATGATCCTTTCTGTCGAAAGGTGTTATCTCATCGTCGCATTTTAACAAAATTCGACAAAGAAAGTTTCACGTCAATTGTGACTCGACCTTCATAGTGACGGCGCGAACAATTAACAATAGCATTCGATCACTTTCGCTGTTAATGAGTATCTGAGGGAAAACGTATACCCTTATAAGCCATCTATTGTCAGAAGAACAACTTTCTAAGTGATCGTGTGATAAACATATTGTATTTTTCTCGTTCCTTTCCCACCGAACACGTTTTTTTCTTAGAGCTGTTACAATGAAAGAGAAATTATAGCTAAGAAGCGTTTGTCGGGTGATTGTTTTCTAGTAATTTGTATTTTACCGAAACAAAGATTGTCGCGGAGATAAATAACAGCTAGATTATGTGAGGATTGTGATCAAGGCAATTCGTAAAATATTTTGTTTTAATATAATTCTGTATGTGGAGAATGGCGACAATGTTCAAGTTTTCACATATACATACATCTTAGGCTGGCTTGTCTTAACTCTCCTGAAAGGCGGTTTCTTCGGATGAATCCGGCCATGTTACATCCCTTTGCGCATTCACTATGAAGAACTTCCGCCTGCCATTAATAAATAAGAAAGCCGAGTACATTTTGTCCTCTTTCAGTGAATGGAGAATGCCCAGGGGGAAAATACAACACAGGGTTGGATGTTTCTTAGCTCCATAGCTTTGAAAAATTTAAGGAGCTACCTTATACCAGGCGCATGTGAGTCTTAATAAAGGAAATTAACCCTCACACGACATTAGAGAGTTTTAGTTTCACGTACGTGGGAGCTTCACGTACGTGAAGCGCCTACGTGTGACCAGTGCGCATGCGCAGAACGTGAAGAGTCCGCGGGAGTTTCACGGACGTACGTGAGATTCGGATTTTCACGTTGGCGTCTTCACGTTGCTGGCGTACGTAAAGTTGACAACATGGCGACGCCCTGCCCGCCCGCTTCACAGCAATAACAGCTTCGCCGCTAATTCCTCGGCGCGATATCGTGTTCTAAACTGTTGTATTCGCTTTAAGCTTACCCAATCTTACCCTCGCGTAAAGTTTCAAGTGACAAATAGCCTTTTCTTTTTAGATAGAAGGACGATTTTTCAGCTGTTAAGCCTGACGCAGAAGCGTTTGTCGTCGTCATAGCAACGATCTCGCGAGGTCACGCCAGAAGAGTTGAGCGAGAAGTGGCTAGAGTGCCAGATGCAAGCCGTCAGGCAACCAGAGCCAATCCGTTGTAGGGGGAAGGTTGTGAAGTTGTAAGCATGAGTTCTGTTGGTTCTGTTGCCCAGCGAATTCGCTTTTCCAAAAGCGACGATTGTATATGCTTCGCGACGTGAGAGAGTGCAATCCATTCGAAGACTGCATGCGACACGCTGTGCGGTGGACGCATATAGGTATGCGCCTTGCTAATTGTTCACTGTGGAGCAACGACGTTGAGAACAGATATTTCCAATTCGACCGACTCTTGGCTACGACCGTAGCGTGGCTCGGCTCAAGGCAGCTCGACTAAACAAAATTAGTTTGGTTCATCTGTACTAGATGGCGCGGCATAACACGTACGCACAGTTTTTCGAGGCTTGTGTGAAAGGTCCATACATTTTGCTTCACGTACACCACGTTTGCACCACGTACGTGAAACTAAAAGTAGTCCTGGCGAAATTCGCGCAGCGCACGTAGAAATCTCACGTTTGCGTACGTAACTCTGTACGCACGTGAAACTAAAACTGTCTATTGGTTTTCGCGTCGTTTCCTTTTTTTGGCTACAGCAACCACTTCTACTCTATGAACCATTTCTACAGTATTATCGCGCCTTGTGCCTTGAGCTAGGACGGTGTAGAGAGGCTCTTATTTAAAATAGCCCAGGATACAGTCTCTTTCCTGAACAAAGTTATTTCCTGGTATGAAGAACAAGGCGTCCCCGTCCGAGCTACATATTTACCTCCTGAGTTCCACTGGCAAATAAACACCGCAAGACCATTACACGGCTCTAATAATCGTCACCTGTTCCCCGACCATAGCAGGTACTCTAAGACCCCTATTTTCAGTGTCATGTACTCCGACAAGACAGTTAAAATACCAATAAAAACGTAAGTGTACCTGCCACGTGAACAAGCGCAAGCCGGCAGTCAGGCGAAAGCACCCACACCGATTACTTAGCGCAAGCGCAAAACATATCCGGCGTGGAATTAAACCGACGCGTCGGCCATAAGCGCCGCAATTACTCGAGCAGGGACTATTCTGCCCCCTTGGAGCGGTGATAGAATGCCCGATAAAAGCCCTGGTACCACAAACAGGCGCCTAGGTGACGGTAACTAAAAAGAAGGACCGAATCACAAAAAGGCAGAAATTGGTGCAGTAAAAAACGGAAGAGGAAGCAGCTACTAGAGCGCGGGAATGACAAGAAAGAAAGAAAGAAAGAAAGAAAGAAAGAAAGAAAGAAAGAAAGAAAGAAAGAAAGAAAGAAAGAAAGAAAGAAAGAAAGAAAGAAGCAGCGAGCTGTACAGAAGAGGAATCAGGCTATTGACATATCGGGTAGTTAACGCCAAAATAGTTTTAGGGAAAGGGGGACGGCAAGGGTTGCAGCCTTAGTCGTCTCGTACTTTTTTGTTTGCCTTCTTTAGCTTTATTTCCCTCCTTCGTTGCACTTTCGAAGAAGCGTCTCTTGAACAACGTTATATCTCGCGCCAGAACACCCCTCGAAACGCACACAAAGAGCGCTGCCTCCGCCTTCTGCCACGCCTTTTTCTCTACGCCACGAAATTAGCAAAAGAAAAAAAAACAGCAGCGCGGGGCCGGCGGAAGAGTGACAAAAGGGCTCTTTATTTCCTGGCACCCCTGAGCACTCTATAAAACCTACCCGCGAAAGCGTTCTATGCTGTTGCCTCCCCCCCCCCCCCCTTTTTCTCGTCCAGTTCCGAACGCCTTTGCAAGTTGTCAACGGCGCCCCGGGGCTAGTATACGACACTTCTTGCCGGACACGAAGTACAGGGCAGAATCTAAAAAGGAAAAGGGAAGCAAAGCTGCAATGAAGCACGCCCGTAAGGTGAGCGTGGAGGTGGTCGCGACCTTTAACGCGCGTGGCTGGCCACTACACCGACGTTAAGGGCAACAAAACAAGAAAAAAAAAAGGAAATAGTTGCTACAGTAGCCACCCTGGATGGGCCGTCTGTTATACGACGAAAGACGCAAGATACCTTCGCCGTATACCACACGCTCCCGAAGAAGAAGCCTGAGATCGTTGCATGCACACCCTCTCTTAGGTTACGCCTCGTAAAGAAGGCCATTTCTTTGTTCGAAGGGTGTAACGTGTTCCTTGCCCCCTGTCCCGCTTCTTTTTTTCTTCCTGAACCTTGCTCCCTTATTACAGTTCCCACGACTTTCAGGGCCGCTTTAACTAGTCCCCCGTCACTGAAGCTCCGGCGGGAATGACGATCAAGTGAAAGGGAGAAATACATCCACTTCGGCTGGATCCCGAAGGAGGCGCTTTCTATGCAGCGACTCGGTGGGATGCGGAGAAGCTGTTTTCAGCGCCTCCGGCACGCTTTTATCGCTTCAGAGCTCAGCCGCTCCGCCACCTCCTCCTCTCTCCCCATAGTGCTCAAGTGGCGGGCTACGGGCGGCGGTCGATCGCTTTGTTTACGAGCTGTTACACTATTACGCGCGTCGAGCCGTTTCTCGGGTCGCAGTATATTTTGCAGCGGGGTCACCGCCTGGAAACCTGCCGCTAGATTGCACCTGCCACTGGTGTTTGTTGAAGGTGGATTCCCAAGTTTTTGCAGCGCTTTAATCTTTTTCGTTGCCGCGGGTTGTTTGAGCAGGCACTGCTTCAGCAACAGGTGTGTTATTGATATCGTTGTATAAGCATCTTCAGGAACGTTGACGATAACCATCATTATCATCATCAGTCAGAAAAAATATAATCTCGTTAAGGAGAATTGGACGCTGCTAGCAAAGTTTCCTAACAATATTCGTGCCAAACGTGAGTGAACCGGCAAGAATAAAAATATCTGTCATAACAGTATTGTTGTTACCAAACAAAAAAGTAAATAAACTAACAGCCGTAACGACGTTATTGGTGTTTCTCCCCCAGGAATATTGTTTCGGTCAGAGCACAGTACCATTCCTAAGTGTTTCAGGGAATCCTCGCCCCTGAATGGGTGATGCCTGCAAGAATGAGAAAAATGTGTGCCCTGAGAGAAGCGAGAATGCATCAGATTGAACGTCACGAACTTTGTTATAATAACAAAAGATTACTGGCTTAAAAACCAATAGTGAGTAAAGCGGGCAATGAGAGAAGAGAATGCCGGCCTAAACTGCACTGAACAACATTCAAATCCTTTACCGATTATATTCCGATGTATTGCTGAGAACGAGGACAATATCTGCGGTGGTGACAGTGCGCAATTGGACAGCTGTGCTCACCACAGCTCGTGTTTAAAGGCAGGGTTAAATGCCACGAAAACCAAACACCATGACAGTATAATGCCAGGAACACTTGTATTCTGTGTTGATATTTTATTACCAGTTCTGTTTTAACGTATGGAGTGTTAGTCAGCTACTCGAGCGAAAAAAAAATCTTTGAAATCTGTCGTTTGGTGTGCATACCGCAACACCTTTCACTACCTTTCAAGACGCGACAGAACATGCTTGAGTCGATGACTGCTGACTGATTAGTTACATACATTGGCAGTTGAAGAACCCTGCCATTATTATCCTTCACTTCATTTGGAGCTGAAATTTTGTTTGAGCACGCTTGGTTATTGTTGATGAAAGGTTATTTTAATGATTCAGAAGACACCCGTTGAAACTTTTATTCGGCATTTAAATCCTCCTCCATGACATTCATAACACGGCTGAGGTTGCACGCATATATCATGCTAATTAACACTAGGAACTTTTACACGCGAACAGAAAAACTCACAAGAAATGAACTTTCAAAACTTGCCTAATAATAAGTCATCTAAGAGCTTCCCGGTCCCTAGTCACATGTTGCAGTCCAGTTTACCACCTACAGTATTTGGCGACTGAGTCACAAAGCGCTGCGAAGGATTAAATTCGTAGTGATGGGCATTTTACAGAAAGAGTATTCGAATAGGTAGCTGCGGTTGACTTCTAGAGGTGTTCAAATATTTATATAATTGATTTGTTGCAGTGAGTGTCTTTTCTTGTTCTTTGCATACATCAAAGAGAAAACTGCGTGTGAATACGAGTCGGGCTAGGAGCACTTGATGACCGTGCAGCAATGGTAAATAAACGAATGAACAAACATGGCACTGTGAACTGCCATAAGAAAAATGCATTAACAATAAACAAATTACGCTCCGAGACCGCAGAGTAAAGAGGTGTTGCAACGGAACGTGCGCTGAACCCTGCTCATTAGGGCTCGGCGGTGGTTATCATACGACAGGAATGGCGGGAATCCGGCTGTCAGAAAGCGCGCGCCGACTGGGAGATCTCCACTCGCCCAGCACTTTGTGCTCTGGACAGGGCGCCAGCTGCAGCGACTGAGCGGCCAGCTGCTGCCTTCTGGGAGGCCCTTTCTTCCCTCCCTGCCTTTTCGCCATCGGTCCAAGTTCATTCCGAGGCCCTGATGTTCTCCTCCCGCGACAGGTATCGTTATGGGATTTCCATTGAGACGTCTGTCCGCTAGGATACGACTGAGCAGAGGAACGGTACAGAACGAACCATATGGATTTCTAATTCGTGTCGCTTGAGACGGGATTTAGTTGGAGAGAGTTATATTTGGCTGCATGGGGACTGAAATGGAGATTATGAAACACTAAGTGTTATAAGCGCATGTGTACACAACATTGCATCAGGAGTGCTATGGCTTGTGCGTGGATGGACGAGCAGCATTAAACAATCTTGTCTTGAACGTCTCATGCACATCACCATGAGAAAAAAACCCTACATCCCCCTTTTCTCACTGTCTTTTCCGTTTTTTTTTTTTTTCCGCTAGATAGTTAGCAGGTGAACAATATGTCATTCTCCTGGATAATTTTTCACCCTCTGTTGTCTGTTGCACACAAAGAAAGAAGTTCTTAAAAATTAAACAAAAGTCGAGGATACGAAACTAAAGCAGAACTGCTGAAGGCTGCCTAACATGAGCGAAAGTATTGTTTTCTTTATGAGACAACAAAACGGTTTAGCAAACACATATCAACATAAATTTCGTTTTGGACGTTCAAGAGCCAAAATTACCACAAGCTGGCGTTAGGTTGACTTAAAGAAGCGCCTTAAATTTGCCCATTATTTCTTCGCGCTTCTGAGGGCAGCGTAACATAAGAAAATGCATACTATAGAACAACAGTAATTTTTATCATGTTCGTGAACTTGTCGTGTCTACTCAAAAGAAAATGAGCAATGTCTAACCACACCTATCTCCCACACGTATATGCGGTGCGTATATATAAGCAGATCAATCAAGGGGAAATGAGGGTGCTCGTTATAATACATGAAGGAAAGAAGCCAACAGTCGGCGAGGCCAAGGAAAGCGTTGGGGATGGTAATTCATGTCTTTTTTTTATGTTTACTTGGATAATCACAGAAATTAGTAATGTAATCTGTTAAGGGGAAAGATAGTTAGACACAAAGTAGAAGAAAAAACAACGTGCCGATGGTGGGATCCGAACCCACGACCTCCGAATAACGCGTCCGGTGCTGTTCGTATACAGACAACATAAATACCCAAGAAAGTAGCAGGGGGGACAGCGGCCGATGTACCTCAGTTGGAAGAGTTGGCTTCTTTCCTTCATATATATATATATATATATATATATATATATATATATATATATATAATATGAAGGAAAGAAGCCAACAGTCGGCGAGGCCAAGGAAAGCGTTGGGGATGTTAATTTATGTCTTTTTTTTTTTTAATGTTTACTTGGATAATCACAGAAATTAGTAATGTAATCTGTTAGGAGTAATCTGTTAGTAATGTAATCTGTTAATCTGTTATATATATATATATATATATATATATATATATATATATATATATATATATATATATATATATATATATATATATATATAACCGCTGGATAGCTTTCCCTTCCCACTCAGTGCTATTTTGTCTTCGCATTCTTGCCTCCACAAGTAACTGTGAGGTAACCCACTATTGTGCTCGGTGCATAAAGCAGTCAAGGCCACCAGTGGCCAGTTGTCTAATCTTTAAACAGGATTAAAAATTCACGGCACATATAAATGTGCCGTGAATTTTTCGAAATCAAAGCTGAATTACTGCTTACCTAAATTCTTTTCCAGGACCGCTACCTCCCATATATACGTACATTCCCTCCCGCTCTCGGTACAGCGCCCAAGTAAGCATCACTAGCAAATTTGTATCCGTCTATAGTATATATCTGCCGCCGCATAGCAACGAGGCACAAGTACCATCGACTCACCCATCTTGGCCGCTCGGAAGCTGTTTCCCTTGGGGATGTGTTGGATGTCGAAGTTGAGTGTTATGTTGGGCAGCAGCGTGCGGTCCTTGTTGATGCGGATGACGGCGTACTTGAACGCAAGCTCCATCGCCGAAGAGCGCTGGTCGTCCGTGAACAGCGCCCCTGCATCGGAAGAGGGAAGGACACACGAAGCTCGCTTACGACTCCAACGGTGACGCCGAGCATTCATTAAAAACACGCAAAAGAATGGCATATAGATGCTCGTTTAGCCATCCGCGATGCGCATTTCAATGTGTGTAGTGCGGCCTTTCTGGAGGATGTATCCAGCGTGCGTCATAATTAAGACTTTTTATATACACAACGTTAAAAATAGAAACCCTCAGTTAAGCATCATAGTGACATTTGAAGTGAGAGAAGAGAGTAATTTTCCTACTGAACACTTTTTAAAGTATTCGGTAGCAGTCGAAGGCGCAATTAAAAGACCTCGAATCTGGGTACTTCGCATCAGTCAGCCTCCTGACTTACAAAGAGACAAATAACTCAATCTTGTCCCTTTTCACAACGACAGCACCTGTAATTTTTATTAAAACACCATCTGCCATGTATGCATTCAACTAAACATTCGCAGTGGGGTTTGCTGCATCTTGATTCGTACGTAAAGGCTTGTAGCAGAAAGGGTGGAGAATGTAAAAGAAAGGAAAAAAAAGAAACAAAAGAATTTGTATGACGATTTTTCCTTAGAAAGCATGACCCTTGTTTCATTTGGATAAAAGAGTGGTAAGTTTACTAGGAATATAGATTCAGAAATGTTTGAGATTCATCCAAGCACATGTTCGGACTCAGAAAAGGTAAGAGAAAGAAACATCAGTCGAGCGAGCGGCACAAACAGGACATAAAAGCTAGGAATATTAACTGAACAACCACCTGAGGTGTTCAAACATAGTTGCGCTTAAGAAAAACCGACGTAGAAAACGATACGAAACACAGAAGCGGAAACTATCAACTGAAATTTTATGGCGGTGAACATACATACATATTACACATAACATCACAAAAATCGACAAGTAAGCAAAGTAGCTATCGTATCAAGGGTGAACGTGATCAAACATCATTGCACTTAAGAGAAACCGATGTAGAACCACCTTAAAAATTCCTAAGAGACCGTACAGTAAAATATCAAATCAGTGACGAAATTAGTTTTAAGACTTCTGCGTGCCCCTCGTTTCCAAACTTTGAACACGGAAACAGAGACTGCCAAAACGAAACATGCATTTCTTGCGAAGAGTCAATCAATATCCAGACATTTTTACTTAACTGTGATTCAATATTCAATTGCTACCTAGCCAACACGGCACTGCGTCACCCCTGCCGATATTAAACGAACGTTTGAACGAATAAAATGTAGCATATGCAACGTCGTAAATGAGAATGCATCTTACCGATGCCAGCGGTAAAAAAGTAGTTATTAAAGTAGTGGTGGAAGATCAAAAGTAACAAGCCATGTGCACTTTTAAATTCGACTGTTATGAAATATAAGCTATTAACAACGTGATAATAACGAAGTCTCACGTGAAGCCTCAACCAACATTTTATAAGCAGTATGCAAAGCTACGCAAAATGCGCAGTGCCCGGTCTTGCCGCTTGGGTTGCCAGACCATCACAGCACCGAGATCTTGGCAATGTCAGCCCACCCGGGCAGCAAGTCAAAACTGCGGATGGGCGATAAACTGCCAGCAAATGAAGCTGCAAGCGCGGACCTGAGTCCACTTACATGACTTCTCATCACCCCTCTGCTCATCCCAGTGAGCGCAGATTCAATTGCTGACACTGTCTCACCTATAGGCAGTCGTGACGTTTGCAGCTGGGAAATAAGCCGATGTACTGACCTTGTTAAATTCGCAGTGGTGGCGGCCTGACCCGTCATGTTTACTCGATCGAGAAAACGAAACCACTGAAGATTATATCTTCAGCAACTTCAGCAAATTCAATCAGGTCAGCTTTCAGAAATGATTTCTAGTAGGAGGGGACACGAAGGCTGTGTTATCAAGGCAAACGCCTTTCTAGGCTCAATGTGAATACCTCGAGTCTGCGAGATATTTCCGCTAGATTCCGCGAGATCTGTCAGCGAGACATCGCAATAGGTTCCGACATCGACATAAATTCATCGGTAAGGACGTCGCAATACGTTCTGACCTCAACATAATTTCCCCGGCAGGAATTCAAGAAAGTTTTAAACAGTATGCGCAAACACTCTAGATATAGAAAGAAGATAGACAGTAGAGGAAGAAGAGAAGATGGAGGAAACGCTTTCGCCATTAAGCTCTAAAGAAGTGCAATCCTGGTCATTTTTCATTACTCCAATGCCGTGCAAACGAATCGCGATGCACCACAGCAATGAATTTTTTTCCGACTGGCAGCAGCCTGACAGATTTTGAAAGAACGGTTGTTCGCACGAGAATATGACACATGCCGAAAGAAATGGTCTGGCAGGTAATGCCGTCATTTTCCCTATCTGCGAATGCGCGTTTTAAAGACCGATACTCGCTTTCAGTTGGAAGAACTGAAATTGAAGGACGCCTCGCAGCAGACAGCCAGTCTTAGTTATGTGTTCATATATACGTTGTATTCTGTATGTTGTATCTTTCACAGACAACCCGATTGCGGATGCAAGTTTAGTGTCCGGAATACGTAGCGTAGCGACGACTATATCGAAGTAAATTTCAGATACAGCGCTTCGCTAAATCTCTATGTCGCCACTCGCGGCGTCTCTTCGAGGCTGTTACGCTCCACACCGTGAAGCGCGGCGTATAAAACGATGCGTTGAGTGCGATAAAGATTGGACGATAGAGAGAAGTAGGTGATGAACGGGGTGGTGCCAAGAAAATTCGCTGACATACAAAATAATCTACAAACGCGCGCCAATTTCCGACACCCACTGCCGGCGACGAGCTCGAGACGCTCTCAGGGCTCAACGGAGCGAGTTTCTAGCACCATCGTCGACAGCGGTTATCTCATGCGCGCGCCTGGACAAACCATCGTCTCAAGTCCAAGGAATCGCCCCGATGCTCGAAGAGGCCGAAACGAACACGCAACTGACAATAGAGATAGAGAAAAAGAAGGAAAATAAGGAAGAAGAAATCCTGCCTCAACGAATTCTTTTTTTCCACCCGAAGATCGTCGCGACAAGAATTCGCTCGCATCGCCAAAAACGGGGCACGTCAGGACGTCCCCTTCCCCTCTTCTCGTTCGACATGGTATTTGTGATTGCGTCGCTGGGGCGTGAAAAACGTGTATACGAAGCGAGGAAGTTTCTTTCCTCGCTGTCTAGTGGTGTTTTGAGGTTTGTTTGAATCTCTGTGTGCCTGTTGTGCTCACGTTTTGTGCGTGTGCCTACTAGTGCGTATGTGTCAGTTCTGCGCGCGTGTGTGCGAGTGCGTGTCAGTACGTCGCCTCCATGTTTCTACGCGGCGTTTTCAGTTCCTTCTTCGAGCCGCTCTTCACAGCAGGCAGGCGAGCGCGCTCGAAAAGCTGCGCTTGGTGCAACGCTGCGCGGCGAGCGAGATTTCAGTTCTGAGTTTGTTTCGTTCACCTGACTTCTCACCTTGGCTTTATGTCCTAAAATCAACGGATTATTGAAGAACCAAGCGCTAGGGTTTAGCGCCAGTTAACGCAAGGGTTCAATAAACACCAGCAGTATGACGACTACTATGATCCTCAAGGACGCTGTTCATTTAGTGCACTATATAACCAATATAACTCGATTTTTTTTCTTCATTTTAATGCATTTCTACAAGAGAGATCTTTTAGTTTGATACATCCAATGAAATCCATCGGTGAAATCCATATCAACAATACCCAGCCTACTTTTATTAACCAGTATATCACATCTTACGCATTATTTTTGCTGCATACACGTGAAGCAGTTGGACGTATACAAATTACTACAAAAAGAAGTAAAAGAGTAAAATACAATATTCGAACATTTCATGACTATATTGTGAGATGGCCCACTACTGCAGCTCGATTTTGATTTGCTACATGAAAGAACTGAAGGGAGACAGCTAATTTAAAAGAAGAAAAAAAAGGGGGCGCTAAGAACCTCAGCACTTATTAGGCCTAAGAACTAACAATTTTAATGCCGGTAATAAAATGCTGAACAGCGCTAAATAGTTGCTCACATAAACATCAAATGGCGATACGGTAACTGCACAAAACGCACTAATTCATATTAGCTAAATGCAAACGCTCCTTTTTTCTATGCAATGTCAGCAGAAGTTAAAGAACCCCAGGTGGTGTAAATAACCCAGTAGCCATTCCCAGTGCGTAGAAACATAGCGAAATGAGACTGGGTGTAAGGAAAAATATAACGACGAGCACTGACTTTCAACTCAAGTTAATATCCTGATATCCCTCACAACATGCATGGGCAAGCTCATGGAGAAATCAGTACAGCTCCGCCTCTGTCGCTACCTTGAAGACAACATCCTGCTGCCTCACAGTGTGTTTTGCTTCCGAAGCCAATTATCAACCTAAGAAGTCCTCCTAAAACTCAACTATAAGGTCTCCGACTCCACCCATAAACGAGGCTTACGCATCATACTGGCACTCGACTTAAAGGGTGCATTCGATATTGTCAGGCACTCAAAAAGCTTAACCAACCTTCAAAGCATGCATTGCGGAGTCCGCACCTATAACTACATCAAGTAATTCCTGTAAAACCGTCAACTACACGTACGAGATCCAACCCCATCAACATGGGCACGTTGGGCACAGCACAAGGAGCGGTACTCTCCTCGCTTCTTTTTATTCTGGCCCTTTTGCCCCTCCCTGACCGACTTTGCCCCTCCTCGACCGACTCAACACCATAGAAGGCATACGCAATGCCCTGCATGAAGAAGGTATCACCATTTGGGCAACAAGAGGTTATGCAGGACAGATCGAGGATACTCTAAGTAGTCTCCAACACTGTGCAGAATACGTCACCGACTGCAGACTCACCTTCTACCCTGACAGGCTTCTACTCATGCGCTTCAGTGGTAGAAACGAACCGATCGCAATTAAGATCCACGATACAACCATTCCCGAAGCAGGCATCATTCGCATCCTCGGCCTGCACATTATCAACAAAGAGGTTCAACGCGACAGCTATCACTATGCTCCGGACGACGTGTGAAGTCAGCAGAATGATTTCACGTACGAACAAGAAGAATGGCATGATAGAGAAGGAAACCCTCGACTAATTCAGGGTTTTATTGTCAGCCGCACAAACTACGCAACCCGTACATGAAGGTACGAAATAATAACCTCTAACAACTCGACGCCACACTTCGAATGGACTATAAGCGGGCGCTAGGGCTACCTCGCACTGCGTCTACTAACCGGCTGCTTGAACTTGGCGTCGACAACACCATCGACAAATTCGTAAAGGCTCACCTGTTACGCAAACTTTCCGCCTCTCTGGTACCGCCACCGGACAGCAAAGTTCTTCAACAGCTCGTTATTAGCCTTCCCAGCATCACGCAGCATAGATAGGATTAGTACTACGAGACAGGAGGGGCAAACTCCATACCATGGCCCGATTACGCAATATACATCCCAAATATCACGAGGCACGGCACAAAGTACGAATCAAGATGATAGATAAAAGCTACTTTAAGGGCGAAGGAGTCTTCCTTGTGGATGCTGCGGGTCCCTGCGGAGGCATCGCAGCAGTAGCCGTAGGCCATACGGTAGCGGGGCGGACGGCTAGAAATTGAGACATCGTACAAATAGAGGAGGCAGCGATCGCATTAGGCGCAACACACAGCGATTCCAAATACATTATCACTGACTCCCAAATCGCCTACAGAAACTACTTGCGAGGCCTGGTTTCTCTCTTGGTCTGTACCAGGCCTCAGAAAAAAAAATAATAATATGAGTACCTGGTCATCAGAGGTAGAGGGAAACGAGTGCGCACACGCCACAGCCCGAGCATTCTTCTCCCGGGATCCCTCATCACTCCCTTCACATGACCACCCGCAGCCCCTCACTACATATCGTGAGATACTGCAACATGTCCGCCTAGCAAGAGAAACAGTCCCAGCACCTGCTAAAGGACTCGATAAATAAGAGGAGTGTCACCTCAGGCGGTTACAAATATTGTCCTACAACAGCCCAGCTAGACTGCACGCAATTATTCCGGGTACTTTCTCGGCATAATGCACATTTTGCGGCCAGAAAGCGGACCTTCACCATATGGTATCGGCTTGCCAAGAACACCAAGCCATACCTCGTAAAGAAAACGAAATGTGGACGGATTGGAATGTGGTGCTGTCTAGTTCCGGCCTTGCGGAACAAAGGACCTTGCTTGCGAGCGCTCGGGCAGCGGCATCAGCCAATGGCGTCCTGGACAAAGGATCCGAGTGCAAAGGATCCTTAACCCCCATAAATCATTTTCAAAACTAAATATATTATACTATTGCTACTACTACTATTCGTTATCAACTCACTAAGTATTCTGTTTTGCCGTGAAATACCGCCCTCATCATTGCCTACGAGCAGATTTGTACAACACCATCACAACATCAGAAATCGGGTGGCAATCAGGTAAACCTGTTTCATTAAACAACTAAAATTCATATTTTATGGACGCAAACCCGCTAGAGCTTTGCTCTAAAGTATCTCTATTTCTATTGCTTGTTGGGCCCACAGTGGAGGACGTCTTTTTGTGGTCGCCTCTGTAACGGGTGCCAAGAGCTAACTCTTCGAGGTAGGACATTGTTGGTCATGTTTCTGTTTCTTCCCATTTGTTTTTACCCGAAAATAGGCCAGTTAGATTTGCTTTATTCTTAGGTCGCTGCAGCACCCATCCGACGAAGACTGGCAATACCGCAGAGTCGCTGCTTCGGCTGTACCATTGCCACGAACGAGGCCATCGGTCTTCTGACGCCGTCGACAGATGAGCGCAAGATCTACGCGAAAGGTCCGCCCTCACGCGGTTGCGCCAGAAAGCAAACACGTCCCTAGGCCCTGCTTGTCTTCTTTCTAAGCGCTCATGAGTACGCTATCAACAGCCTCCAGAAACAGCGAAGCCAGCCGTCCTGACGACACAGAAATTGATGGTCGACGGAGCAGCCTCTCAGCCATCTTTTCATATCACTCGCCGGGACACAGTGCGACTCGTCGAGCAGGTCTCTCTGATGTGTGTGTACGACGCCATGGAGACAGATTCATACGGACACGGACGCTACGAGCTGGAGCATAAGAACGAGTCCCACGCTTCGGACAACGCCATCAATCGTGCGTTCAGCCGACACGGCCCGCTGTGTCGCGTGTCTTGTCCTTATAACGCCTGAATGATGAGCTATATAGGGCCGTGCGATCGCGACTGGCGCCTTTTCCTTGCAGGATCCATGCCTTCGTGGCTACTGAAAGAGGAGCAAAGCGCTATTAGAAAATTTAGACTCACCATAACTACTGTCCATTTTACAGGGCTGGTCTTACTAGAGAGGCTTGCTCATTTTCTCCACGTAGGACAGGGTTAGACTAAACGTACGTGATGTCCTAATTCCGAGCCACTACCGAAACGATTTTAATATTCTCAGTCGTGACTTGCACAGTTAATCGGTGGAACCGTGACTCATAAGCAGGTCGCCTGAATGCCGCTCTACTCTTTCTCTAAGCGAGCTTCAACTAGCGCTGAAACTCGCTGCAACTTTGATGTTCCTCGCGTCCTTTCTCTTTTGTTTATTTACATTCAACTGTTGTCAGGTGGGCGTACAGTTAAGGCTGGTTTATAGAATTAAATACAGTGCCTACGTTACTTTGCTTCTTTGTTTTTCAATATGAAATTGTTTGCTACCGCAGCTCACACAAATCTCAACTTTGTTCGAGCTGAAAAAGGTAAGAAGTCGCAAATGCGTGACGAAAGGACTAAAGCTATATATGGGCCTGACAACGTCTCCGCAGTGTTCCACTCGTGCTGTGTGCAAGAATACAGAATATACATTATGTGCTGTCCGGGGTACAGTGCGGAAAGGAATGTGTTGTTCGCTTCCCTCAAGAAAACAGGAGTCTCCTATAGTTAACTTCAGGACATTGTCTACCCATGCAGAAACCAGTCTTGCAGAAAAGAGATTTCATATATTCTTTTAGTTTTCCTACATGACTCTGATCTTGACTCCCTATGGTGACAGCAGTCGTGGTTATTAACTATTGCGTTCGATTGTGTGTATGTACGTGACTTAATTGTGGACACTATAAGTGCTATTTAAGTGGTGTGACGGTGGAGCGATTGCCGGGAGAACCCGCAAGGCTGACTGAACCCACCTGTAGTCAGAAACATCATCAGCCTCTCTCGCAAACAGAAAGAGTGTGGTCACCACAGTCACGTGAGAAATAAAATTGTCTTTCGGTGCCTATTCAATCCACCTTATTCGTCCACACTTACGCCCTGTCTCGAAATCTATACAGATCGTTGGCACTTGTGGATGATATTGCTGTAGCTGCTACTGCTGTAGCTGCAAGGGATGAGGCCAAGTTTGGAATGACGTTGGGCCTGGCGACTGCATGGTGCGTGGTTGTATTGTGCACACATTTTTTATGTGTACCCTGGGTTGCCACGATTGCCGATGAGATGTCGTGGCAATTTTAGTAACCAAAAGTGCCCAAAAGCGCTTAGATCGACTAGTTACACCTCGTGACGGCTTTACAGGCGAGTGTGGGCATGCAGATTAACAGATTAACCGATAACGCCGCACTTGAGACATTACGATCCTCGACCTTTGACCGCATCCATGTTCCCACCAACCTCACCATGTCCGTGTCATCTGCAACGACGGCTTGCGTGCATCACATGCGTTACTTTGCTGCACACGCGCAGGGACAACAATGCGTAGTATTCAATCTTTCTGGCAGCAGCGAACAAGCCTAGCTGATTCTGCGCACGCTAACAGTCAAAGTTTTCATAATATGCATACAAACAAGAATGGGACATACAGCGCCCTTGAGGCACACAAAAATCAGTTTTCTTAGTGTGAGCAGAACATCACAAGACAATTCATAAATCTCCCTGCCTGCCATATTTGTCTTTTTCCCTACCTCCCCACTCGTGTTATTGTGCCTCCCAACGCACTCTTCCAGTGCCGGCAGCAATCCATTCCTTTATAGAAGACATCAAACAAGCGTCCGTCATCAGGCTCTTCAAACATCCACGAACAGACCTCACCACACCCTGGAAGAGTAAACGGGCTTATGCCGCTCGCATGGAGTAGTCGATAAATAATGGAAACGGGAGAGTTTTCCCGTTTATCATCAATTTCTCCGCTTTCATTTCAATTCGTTTCTTTTCCCACAGTACACGCAAAGCAGGCTTCCTCCAACAGGAAACAAAGAATGTCCGTGCACACACACACACGCACGCACCCCGAACGAGGAGCATTGTTTACCCATCTCCTGCGGCATCCAAACGCGACTTGCACGCGCATCCGTCGCCAAAGCGCGAAAACGCACCACCGAAGAAAAAACACGGAATGGATGGAAAAAGCCGACGGCTGCAAGGCTTCGATAGGATGGTGGCAACTCAACGGCTCCCCCCCATTTGTTTTGCAGATAGAGAGAGCCGTGCACTCGCTTCTCTGTCTCTCTCTTCCTTTCCTTTACCGCGACAGGCACCTCCTGGCCTACGCTGCCTGGCCCGCGGTGTGGGCATGGGCCGCCTGCTTGGCTTTTGGCCCTTCGTGAGCCATCCAGCCAGCCCGGTACCGCGGTCGCATTCATCCTGATTTGCCTCCGACCTTTGCCACGCGCGAGCGCCAAAGGGGCCATTTTCTACCGAATAATGGCTCTGCCTCCACACGCCACGCATGAGACCTCGCGCCACTGCTGTCCCGGTCCGTGATGTATTCATGAGGAACATTGCGGATGGACCAGAAAAAGGAACGAATGAAGGGTGCTCTGCTGCCATGCTCAAATCTTCGTTTCAAGAGGCTCTTCGATCGCTGTCATGCGAATGAAAATTCTTTCTCTCTCTGCTTCTTTCTTCACTCTTCGCTCGTTACCCTCAGGCGACAGGGTCGATAAATAAGCCATGCTTTTATGACGTACGGCGTGTTGTCAGGTTAGCTTGTCGCGCACGTAGCTTGCAGCTGTAGTCATGCATGTCAGGTTTACGACAAGGTGAACGGGAGGGAAAGTTTCGAATGCATAGCACACGTGACGCGTCCTAAAGGATACGCCAATTTTTTTATTTATTTTTTTACGTTCGCTGCAAATATGTGCACAGTACACTGAGTAGGGCCATATTCTTCAAAGTGTACGTTTATATTTCATAGGTTTGCTGTATAGCACGCACAGTCACTTTCCTAGTTGAAAGCAGACAACAGCGTCGGAAACGAGACGGCCAGGATGCGCCTGCCGTGGGGCTCTTCACAGAACTCGCATCATTATTGCCCCAGACGACAATTTCTCCAAACACAAACATACTAGACAGTCAGTATTTTCAGGGTTTCGATTCATTTATACTTCTAGACGTTTGCATACAATTACAGGAAGATAATGTTTGTGTAGTACTAAAATAAGCGGCGGGTAGCGTAAGTGAGAAGGGGACGAGAGGGGGTGGCGGCCTAGCGCCACCATAACGAAGGCCCGGGATAAAATCGGAGACCTACTCACACTGTTCGTTAGTTCATGCAGCCACCATGAAAAATAACCATAAAATGTGTGAGTACTCAGCCTGTTGAAAAACTAAATCCCTACACCATACTGACTACCAAAGTTTAAATTGATGCCGTCTTTAAGAGCTGATGTTTTTTTTTTTTTTTTTCTGTTTTCGAATGCGAGCCTTATCTTTCATCTAGTTTTCATTCTATGCGTTCTACATATTTCGCATCATAATTATGCATAACGCTCAGCACACCAGCAACGAGTTATTGGGTGAGAATATTTCAGACTCTAGTAGATTGATTTTATGGTAATGAGAGTGAGGGGAAAAGAAATTTGAAACAAAACATCTCTTTTCTTATAATATAGGCGACTAAGCCAAGCCAGTAAAGTTTATGATAATATCAGTGAACTCTGCGAGTTTAATATAACCGCACAAACCTAAAGGCAGATGACAGCGAATGTAAAATAAGGCTCGCGCAGCTTTTATTTAAACTTTTGGAGCAGTGTGCGAGGACACGAAAATGAGCATTACAAAACAAAGCTAAGTACAACAAAGAAATGGCGAAATTTGCGCTCATTCGGAGAGCAAATTCAAACCCCCGAGATCCGGCCATTTTCTCGGCTGTTCCTTTTTTTTTTCTCCACAAGCTTACTTGATAAACTGTATGAGTTCCAAGACGGACAAGCTTTCGTCGTAACATTTGACCGTGGTCGCTGTGTACAACGAATACCCTTTCGAAGCGACGCCATGAGCAGCCTGTCATTAAGGAGTGAACGCAAGCAAATAGGGTGCGATAACGAACCAAGTAAAAAGAATTCGAAGGAGGCACAAAATGGCGCATTCCGGACAGATTCCTTTCACGCTCGAACTCCTTAATTTATTTGCGCTCGGCCTCGCTTTCTGCGTCACCCTTTTTCTGCTGTACCAGCTCTTCTTCGCAGACCTTTTTCTTTCTCTTCATCCCGCAGAGTTCGCGTAGTGATCGCTGGACGATTTGCGAATTGCCCGGGCTTTGGGGAAAATCGGTCCGATTGCCGCGAACTGGTAGGAGGTCTCTGTGTAAGTGCCGCATTTACGCGGTCATAGTTCGGCCCTTTTGCTTGGCGGTGCCTCCGTGTATCGCTTGGAAGATCTGCAACGTGAGGGGCTGACGATTTGCGTTTTTTTTTTTTTTTTTTCATTTGAGTTGAAAGTCAGACAACGCTTACATTGGTCGTCAAAGTTCCTGAAGACCTGCCATTCGGATAGAATGTACATTTCAAATGAGGCTATTACTACCACGTCGTATACCGAGTGATTTTTTTTTTCTCTTTTTTTACTGTTCACAGATTTGAATGAAATAACTATGACAGATCCCCCGGTGAAGACAGTGCAAGTTCCTTGAAAATTGAGGCAGAAATTATTACGTTACAGAGCAGATAATTTGGTGATTAATGAACTCAAAATAGATAGCGAATAACTTTAATTTTAATTTTAGGGGCAATAATAGTTTGCGAGATTGAAGGCCGCCCACACACATACACCTAAAAAATAAAGAACTACCAGCCTCCCATTTTCTTAATCAGCAATGTAGTATTAAATACATGAGTAGAGCGTGAAAACCACGCACCTGAACATTCGCTGAATCGGCTTTCACGCTTTGCACATTTCTAAAGTTCAATCACTTGCATTTTTACGCTCCAAATAGGGACGTTATTTCTGCAGTTGGTGATGAAAAAGGAAGTTAACGTGGTTTTAGCGATAACACCCCGCCCAACAAAGCCATTTTAATAAATGAAAGGTTGTTTTTGAGAGTCTAATAAGCTCGCAAAAGAGAACTCTGATACTAAACGGCTGTTGGATCTCGAATTTCCACTTAAACCTCGCTTTTGAAAAAAAAAAAAAAAAGAAAAAAAAAGCTACACATCAGCCTTAGGTTCAAGCGCTTACAATACAATATTTTAAAATTCACACGTTGCACTGCTTACATATTTACACACATCAAATGGCTGAACGAAGCCATGAGATACTGGGTTGTGTATGTCAAAGTTTGCAAGTTGCTGATGAGTAGCCTGCAGGAGAGGATGGAAATCAGACTACGGACTTTATTCCGCAAAACTCAGGCCGCATATGGTGTAGCCTGTATAAGGGGAGTGAGTACACACGCATTAAAGTACTGCCCTCGGCGTATAGGGAGCTACTTCAAAATTGTCGAAGTAAGCACTCAAGGGCCCGTTTCTTGCCGCATCACCAATAGCAGAGGAAGTCTTATGAACAGGAACGAATAGGGGAATGCGTCCACATTACGGATACGACTGTCAATTCCGTCGGCACGCTGTAAGAAGCTGCCCCCAGAAATGAGGCAAATACGCGGCCATTTGCAGTACCTCTCCGATCTCTCTGGTATTCCTGACACTGTGTTTCGTTTTTCTGACGTTAAATTAAGGTGCAAAAGAGAAAGTATATGACCGCGCATAGGCCTGCGTTTCCCAGGAGACGACAAAGACGGCTGGTGTGGACGAGAAACAGAACAAAATGAAGTAGCTCGTAGGGTAACGGAAGAGCGCGAGCACCACAATCAGGCAAATGAGAGCCGGCTAAGCGATACACGCGGGTGCCTCCAAATGATCTCCGAAAGACGTTCGATGACCGAGAGAAGAATTAAGGGAAAAGAAAGTAGGAGCGGAGAGCGACGAACGGTCTTCTTAGCTCCTCCCCGCCTTTCCACGACTGAGGGCGGTTAAAAGCGTGAGATCGACAGCAAGGCACGTTGCGAAAGAATTTCCCAGCGGGCGTGAAGCGACTAGCTATGCTGATAGCCTGGGTAGACTGGTCGTTCTCGGTGGGTGGAAAAGATTGTGAGCGGAGCGAGCCTTGGTCGTGGAGTGAATTGAGAGGGGGAGGCGAAGTACGCGCTTGGGAAGCATTCTCTGTATTTCCCCCAACTGAATGTGTGGTGATGGGAGTTATGAAGCCTGGTGCCAAATGAAACTGTGTCCCGTTAATGTGCGGTTGCGATAATGTATGCCTCAGCTCCACCGACCTTTTCTCTCGGACACCATAAGTACCATTTTCGGTACCTAACAATGCACACTAGAAATGCGAGGATGAAAAATGAGGAAAGATCGAATAGGCACGAGTTATTTTGAGGGTGGTGGTGGAGCATATATTGACGCGGTCAGGCTAGAAACGCACGGGACGCCAGATCTAGTCAGCCAGCTAGCATGTCAAGTCAATATGCATGTCGACGCCTGACTGAGACAGAGTTGCGAGAAAAAAATTTTTTTTTTCTCTAGTGCTAGAACTCTAGACGCGATTAAATACTCTGCGATGCACCATACCATATCATACCATACCATACCATACCATACCATACCATACCATACCATACCATACCATACCATACCATACCATACCATACCATACCACACCATACCATACCATACCATACCATACCATACCACACCATACCATAACATAACATAACATAACATAACATAACATAACAACATACCATACCATACCATACCATACCATACCATACCATACCATACCATACCATACCGTACCGTACCGTACCGTACCATACCGTACCGTACCATACCGTACTGTACCGTACCATACCATACCATACCATACCATACCATACCATACCATACCATACCATACAACTACTTCGTTTGGTTAATTGCCTTCATTCCAGCTCCCGCGGTTAAAATAATAGATGATTTGCTACCAATGCAGGCACAGAACCTTAGGTTGTGCGATGTGAACTGAATCAAGGTTTAAAAATGAATGGCAGTCCAGACGCGTATTGAAAAGGTTACATGATGCTCGCACTAGATTTGCGCAACACAGGATATATTGATTTTTCATTGAACTGATTCACTATTCTCATTCGCTGAACGTTTTTTTAATAATGGCTGCAGACCTCAAATGTTATACTCAAAGTTGTAGATCACCTTTAAAAGCCTCTCATTAAACTGTTTTTTGCGGGATACATCTTACGTGCACCTCTTTTCCGAGCTCCAAAGAAAGCCCGCGAAATGAGAAATCCCCACCTAATATGACATTTACGCACTACTGTTGTGCTGCCCCCAAGCGTGCGATAGATGAACAAGGTCGGCTGCAGTGCGACTGTAGCTATAAAGCAGCGACAGGGCTTTATATAGATTTCGACGACTAGACCTCTGGCTTTCCACGCTTGACGTCACGAATTGAAAACATGCTGCTTGCCGAGGGCTTCTTAAGTGAAGCAGTTAAAGAGAGTTCCTGTTTAAATATTTCTTTTAGCAGTAATAACCTGCTTTGTCGCTTCCACTACGCTCAACCTAGGGCACATATTCGCTTTGTCAGGTGGCATGCCCCAGAGGCCCCAATACCTACAATCGGTAAAACACCCTGTGGCTTCCCCGTGGCTACACTCAGACCACAGCCGGTCTTGTTGGTCAGTCGTACGCCTTATAGCAGCACAATAGCTGTGCGAATGCAGGCGCTGCGTGAAGCTACTTTGTTCATTGTTCGAAGGCTCTCTTTGCGACGACACAAAAAGGACGACGCGAGACATATCGTGTGAAACCCAATTTGATCAGACGTTTCTCAGACAACTGTTGTGCGTATCAAACTCGGGGTCTGCATCCAATGTAAAAAAAAAAAGAAGATATTGAGCAGTTAAAAATAATTACCAGTTAAAGGAGAAATGAAAACTAGCCTGAGTTACTCTAAGTTAAGGATAATACAATGGGTTCGCGATATTAAGTGCCCTTCATTTTCTAAATCTTGGCTCAAATTTCGTGGGACAACCAGTGTTGTGGTCTCTACGCATGGTTATTTACCGAGTGGTGTATACGCATCTGAAGCCATGGACGCGCGTTACCGGTTTGAAGGTTTCGCTTGAATCGGGCTGTTTTTCATTAGAAATATTTAGTCTTTCCAGATCAACTGGGCAGCGTTCTTTCTCTCTAGGTGTTGGCGCGCCTATGGACGGACGGACGAACAATATGTATGGACATGTAGATGTTTTCAATCAGACATGTAGTGCGTTCTATGCAATATACTTGCTCAAGAATCAAAAAGACATACTGTCTGAGTACGTGTCCGTTTTTCTCAGTGTGCCATTACGACTGAGGACTTCATCATCACTGTCATTATCATCATCTCATTCACCAAGTCATAGCAGAGGAAACCACGTCAATTCACGCAATAAGCGCTATACGTTCGTACTGCAGCATATCTGAGTGAAAACGGTATTGCAAAGCAGTGGAGGCAATGGATTCTTTCATCATCATTTATAATTTTGTGCAGAGGACTTTAGTCGAAGTTCCTCGCTATTGAGAGTGCTGAGAACTAAAAACAAAAACTCGGATCAAGAAGACCAGCTAAATGTATTACGGGGCAGAGTTTCGAGTGACTACAAAATTAAGGGAGCTAATGACATGCTCTTTAGCGGAAAGTTGCGATAGAGAAGGCCTTTATCTCCACTGTTAGCACAAAGTGGCTGTTTTGGCGAAAATCATCACCAACGCCTTTATTTGGTCATGGGGATTTCGCTTTAAAAAGGGAAGCGGAAGTGCGATAAAGTTGTATGAAGCGGTGATGATTAAATTCGGCGCTGATACAGCCTGGGCGCTATGCTCTGATAAACTCTCCATTCACAGCTCATTTTCGACAGTCGTATCCCGGAGAGCCTGTACTCTGTGAAATGAGAGTACATTGATGGTGCATCTATCACGGTCGATATTATTACCATTAGTGTGCAAGAAGTTCACATTTTAAGAACATACTTTTCAAACAGAGAATGGAAATGATCCGTGAAAATGATAGCTACGCGGAAACCAGAGCGCGTTTTATTTTGTTAGCCTTCCCGGATTGTTTCAATATTTTAAGCGCAGTGCATTCAACTTTGTGCAGGAACGCTATCAGCGTTGAATTTTGAGATTTACCCTTATGAGCCCAATTTTATCGAGACATCATTAAGGCAGCATTAACGAATTTTGCAAAGAAAGGGAAACCAAGAACTACATAGCGCCTCGACTAAGTTGTCATAGGCGTAAAGCATTCCTCTCAGGCAACGGCTCAAATATAAGAATCGCTGTAGACGTTCCTTACGTTGGTTTTCATTTATGGAGGGAAGCAGAAACAACTTGTTAGACGAACCACTTCGAGATAACAACGAGTGCCAGTTTGCGAGCATGATTTAGGCAGTACCGCGGAGACAAACTGAGCAAATGTCCATATGCGGCAACTACAATCGTCTGGGATGCGTAAACCAACAGTGTTGGCGGGAAAACGCACTTCAACGCAGCACCTTCGTGCAGGTACCGATATATATGCCAGGGGGGAGAGGGAAGGTATCCACTCCATCGCCGCGCAAATACGGCAATTGAGCCGAGGGGAGGAAGGGGCGAAGTGTGTGCGTGCCTCAAGAGAGAATCGTGGCTTTGAGGACGAAGGGGAGGAGGGAGTCGCATTGCTCGTGCAGCACTAATTCCTGGTCGTGCTCCACGAACCAACCCTTTGCCGTAATGGCTCAGTGGGGAAAGAGGGTAGGCGGAAAGGGAAGGGGAACCCCGCGGGTCAGCAGCAGATCGGTGCTTGACCCAGAAGCGCCGTACCACTCGGCAAATATTGCCCGAGCACTCGAGCGCAAGGTGCCTTCGAGGCTGCTTCAGCGGATGCGGCAAAATGCGCCCCCGATTGCTCCCCGCGCGAATCCTTGCGGCGCCCTCTTATTTCCCCTCCCTAGCTTGCTCGAATCCCCTTACTCTTTGCTCGTTCCCTCCTTCATTATCTTGTTCAATCCTTAAGCTGCTGCTGCTACTGGAGCAATTTTGCTGGTCCTATATATACCTGCACATTTCTATCTCTTTACGCAACCTCCTCTCAACAGATAGCTAAGCTCTGACTGTACCTCCTTCCTGTGCACTCCAGAGTCCTTAAGGTCTTGACATGTCAGCACTGGCGTCTGTCTATACATCGCTGAGCTTACACGTAAACATCGCTATGCAGGCCGACGCCGCGCACCCTCGACAATCTTCCACAAACTCCCTCTTTTTCCCCTTACTCCCTTCAACGTCTCGTCATTGCACTCCATACACCGGCTCGCGATCTTCGGGACACGTGTCGACACGAGTACGATCGATGTCGGGAGCTCCGCGAAATCACTTTGCGTGTTTACGCCGCCGTCGACGGCTGTTCCTGCTATGAGAACGGCATTCCCCATGGCCTGATGGCATCGAGAGACGCACAGCTACACCCTAAACCCAACCTAGTAGAAAATGACCTGACCTGGTATTCCATACCGCCCCATTAGCTGTATTACCATTTCGCGGGTCGTGCTGCATATGCCCCAACCCATCGCGAACAGAACTGCGGAACTCTGCAGCTCAGCCCCAAATGGAGGACAATCACACCACGAATATTTTCCACGTGTCGCAGGGATTACGGCTAATTGCTGTCGACGGACACTTGTTTCATTTATTTGTTTTCCTGACGAAGAAGAAAGCGCACTAATCGCACTAATTGCGAGGTGTTAAATGTGTTCCAATCATTGCACCACGTAAGTGTGCATGAATGCATGCTTCGCGTGCGCTAAGACGCTTCAATTTGAAAGGAATGAAAGGAAGTGATGCTCCAATAGATAAAAAAAGTAGCTACAACAAAGGTGTTGCAGGCATATAGTGGCCTGCATAGCCGCCTAATTGAAAACAATTATTTACTGTGGCCTCATTCAAAAATTGATTCTTTAGATTTCAATAAGTATGCCATGTGAGGAAATGACCAGATTCGATCTTGTACTTCGTTATCGCGCGCGGGAAAGTTCGACCGCAAAGTACCATCCTATAACAAGATTGGTTTGCTTTGTATTTCCAAGTAACCCTTTGCGAGCCCGTGAACTGTGGAGTGGTGTCCTCTTACGTAACTGCGCACACATTCTACATCTGTTCTTCACTTTCCAAGACAGGCTAACGCTACTGAAAAACATTTTGTGGAATTGTGTCACTCCAAGTTATCAGTGTGCGCTGCGCGTAAGTGTAGGTCTCTTCATCAGAGTAGAAGTAACCGCATTTTTTCACAACATTTAATAATCAAAGCAAACCAGGTCTACTACTACAAGCTCGTACAGTACATTAACAACAATAAGTTATATAAAGCTTCTGATTCAAACCCAAGTTCACAGTATTCTTTTCGCCGAGTACTCAGAAGGACACCTGCCACAAGAACAAACTACGGCCGGCAACACACAGACTACCAGATACCGTTTCTGTTGAATCGTGTAGATACGCTCGTAAACTTTAACAAACCTGTCACCAAAAAGTTTCTTAAAGCCCTATTACTCAAGCATGACATCGCAATTGCATAGTTTAATTTTTTGTTTTGTGCTTTTTGTATCAGAGGTTACATGTGCTTTTCTTTATTATTTTGCAAGTGTTCTATACTGTATCACTAAGTTCAACAAAAGGTTTTATTGATATCGTCTACAGCGGTATGTTTCATCAGTTTCATTAATTGCAGTTGGTTTATTACATAGCAATCCGCAATAAAATGCCAATCTTTTGTATTTCTTTTTTCCTATCCATAGTTATTTGGAGTGACTCAGTTTCATGCAATCAAATTTCTGTATTTGCGCGTTGTGTTTATGATTCAAAGTGCTCTTTTGTATGTTTTGTATACGTTTTTCAAACTGCACGCTGAACGTCATCCGGAGCGGAAGCCTTTGTCAGGCTCTGTAGCCTTTAGCTTTCGCTCCGGCTTTCTGTAATAGAAAGGAACAAATAAAGAAAGAAAGAAAGAAAGAAGAAAAGAAAGAAAGAAAGGAATCATCTTATCGCAGCTTCATAGCTGCATCTGAAACCTCACTGTTGAAATTGCACAATACAAACCCAAAGGAATGATATCAGCTAAATGCAAGCGCAGCGCTGTTTAACGAAAATACTTGTAGAGTAGAGCGAGACTTGACTTTAACATTCAAAAGACATCTACTGTTACCTTTTCAGCATTGTTCTGCCCTGTGCCCCAGAAGGAAACGTGTATACGAAGCATAGTGATGAGGCTTACTGCATTACTGAAATCCGCGAAACATTTTGTGCACGACGAGTCACTGTTGAGATTCCAGCGGGCATCCAGGTTGGGGATCAACGCCACATACGCGGCACCAATGCGTATTATGAATGACCGGAGGCATCAAAAGCGAATCTCTAAAGTATTCTTCTATGATACTTAATACGTTTTCCCCTCACGTAGACTCTGTCACCATTGCATGTTATCACATTCAATTATTCACAAACTTTCTTCTTCGTTCCTTCATTCAAATGTCTTACTGAGCTTTTGAAGCGTGCGAAATTAACTTCAGTCAGCACCTTTCCATCCCCTCCTGTCTCAGGGCAGTTCAGTAATTCATGAATTTAAGCAGCAGAAAATATTGCAAGGGAAAGTCATTTACGTCAGACGCCATATCGGCTTTCTTGGGATTTTAGCTGTCTTCGTAGGGAAAACAATGTCAATATTACTAATTTCTCTTATATGCGGACTGTTGCAGCTGCATACGCTTGATCAATATTGGTATTCATGCCACGAAGCCTACTGCCCGTTTCTTTCTTGGGGATCCCATCTGTCCATATTACCGCCACAACTAAGGCTCCTGGCTTGCAGTGCATAGCGAGCGACTCGGTCTCGAAGATTTTCCTACCAAGAAGGATTTGGCTCCTTGGGTGGGCTCCGCCACCGAAACGCTGTCGCACGTGGCTTACGCGCCGGAGGTAACCGCACTGCGGAAAGTATCGAACGAACCTCTATACCTATTTCTTTGTGGGTCCCCACAAGGGCCCATAGGCAAAAAAAAAAAAAGAAAGCGAAAAGATCCAATATCGTAAAACAAACGAGCCATAAACGAACGCCATAGTTGTGACGCTCTTTCATCGACGTGTAAGAATACTCTAGATATTATTCTCCGCTCTGAGGCTCTTGGCGTCTTTCGCGTTCACGCGTTTTCTGTACTTGGCCTGCCTTCTCCTTTCGTGGACGTCGTTATTCAAAACGAACGTAGGGTAGCACGTTCATCACGCCTTCCCGGGCAGTCTCAATACCAAAGCCAGGCGGAGGTATGGGGAGGGAATGAAATATCAATAGAAGGGGCGAAAGCAACCGAGAGCTTGCCGTAAGATGTCCGCGAGAATCCTCTTTGGGGAGGCCCGCGAGCCACCGAAGCATTTGGAGAAGCGGCAAAAGAAAGGGACACACACAGGATCATTCGTCGGTGGACGCGCGGTCCCCAACCGTCTCCTCATCCCGCTTTCCATTCTGCACTTCCGGTCTGTCCGCTCACGCTTGGGCGACGGGCGGAAGCACACACAGAAACCGGAAGGAACTAAACACCCTGGGCAGCGAATACGACTCTATGAAAAGGCTGCCGAAGCGAAACCCTTGTGCTTAGCGCGACGGCAACAGGAGAAGCGTCCGGATAAGATAGATATACAAGGAGGACGAACGCAACCAAAATAGAAGGGCGCATAGAGCGCATCGAAAGACAGCTGGAAGTAAATAGTCGGATTCTCCTGCCGAGACTTGGGACCAGGGCTTAAGGCGGTCACTGGTCCCTGAGCAGACATCACTCGAGTTTTCTTTCGGCGTACAGATTATTGCTGGCGGCAAGTGCGTGATGCGTTAAGGATCGATAAGGATTTCTAGAGGTTTTCGTGCTGTACAAGAATGTGCAGCCTTCGTCAGAAGTGCACCGCCCGCAGCTTTCGCTGTTGATGCGTGTAAGAGGCCACTTACAGAACCCTGGAAGCTCCGAACACCCTGAAGAATGATCGAAACCCTGCGGCTCACTTCTAAGGAGGCGAGAAGCTTCACGGTAGCAGCAACTCGCCGTCGTATAGCCAGTCTTGTCCTATTTCACAAATTTATTTATTCAACACTAAAACAAGAACCATACATCTGCGCGTTCCCACAACGTAGGTCCCATCGCATCGGTCATTCCCTTCAAGTTTTGCGTCCACGTGCCCGTACCACTGTTTTTGCCGACTCCTTTTTTCTCGTGCAGGAGCTGACAGGAACGGCCTTCCCCACAATATTGCTGCCATAACATGCCCATCATCATTTTCAAGCACTGTTGATTCCTGCATTTTGTAAACCCCACCCCTTATGTAACACCCCGAAAAGGATCTTTAAGGTAAATAAAGTGATGTGATGATATGATGTGATGCTGTGTGGCTCAGAAATAAACACTGTAGACCGGAAACCTTTTAAAAGCTTTGCACATTACAATCGATGGCGATGCACGGGCTTGCCTGTATATTTTTTTAAAGTTGAATGTAGGGTTTTTCGACCACCTGGGGATCTTTAACGTGCGCTAACATTGCAGCGCACGTTAAAGATCGCCAGGAGGTCGAAATTACTCCGTAGCCCTCCACTACGGCTTCCCTTTCTCTCTACTTTCACTCCCACCTTCATCCCTTTCCTTACGGCGCGGTTCTGGTGTCCACATAGCAAGTGTGACAGATACTGCGCCTTTCCCTTCCTGTGAACCAATTAATATTATATTATTATTATTATTATTATTATTATTATTATTATTATTATTATAATTATTATTATTATTATTATTATTATTATTATTATTATTATTATTATTATTATTATTATTATTATTATTATTATTATTATTATTATTATTATTATTATTATTATTATTATTATTATTATTATTATTATTATTATTATTATTATTATTATTATATATTCACCAATTGGAATGAGCAGCACTAACATGCAACCGGTGTAGTACATTTGGTGAGAACTGCTCAGGTGTGCTGACCGGAAGCAAAGACACAAACCCCAAACGCTGAAAAGCAACTGCATTTTTCTTTTGAAGTTTGCAATGATTTCGACCTAGTGTGGCTTAATATTTGGCCATAAAGAGATAATTCTTTCCGGGCACAAGTCCTTATAATTTGCTTCTAATCACAGATACACTTTGACACTGACACCAGGAGATAGCACATCTGTGTTCGATATGCTCGGCTTCAAGCATTTACTAACTTTATAATTATATGAAAACAACTTCGGATGACTAAATAAGTGCCTGTCACAGAAAAAATGCGCAACAAACATGATAGCACAAGCTCGTTACCTTCCTACAGGGTTGGTTTAATTCTATGACCGGGCATCTTTTTGACAAAGTAAGTTCTCAGAATTATTAAAAAAAATAATAATAATATGCCATCGTAGTGAGCCATTTATGGCTTTAAGCTTATTTTCAATAAGAAGTTCGCAGGGGTCCAGTGGATGCAGCTCGCACAGGACCGGGTTAATTGGAGGCATATGGGAGAGGTCTTCGCCCTGCAGTGGGTATAGTGAGGCTGAGGAGGAGGAGGATGATGATGATGATAAGAAGTGATCAAGTATCCGCATCGCGGTCTGTCAAAGAGCGCTTTAGTTATTTTGTTTTTTTTTCTTATCTTGGCACCAAAGTTGAGCATGTACCCGCCTTAACCACAATCGAGGTTTATCAACTCTTGCTGCAACGGAATAAAAGAACTCCAGACAAAAGCGAAAGGGGACAAAAAGTAAATAGAAAAGTAAGGCTCAGATGCAAAGGATAACAAAGAGGGGAGCAGAAGAGAGAGGAGGCGAAAGACAAGCTTGTGCCGGCAGAATGCCAATGAGCAAAGGCTTGCCACGGCCGGCACCTCCGAACGCCTTGTAAACAGTTCGCAAGGCGCTGCCGGCACCGTTCTTCCCTTCCGGTCGAGCCTTAATGGAAGGCAGCAAGAGCAAGCAAGTAGGAGGAGGCGGCAAAGGAGCTGTAGATTCGCTCGGGCAACACATTGAGGGCGAACGTTTGTTTGACGGTTCATCGAACATGCGAGACATTTGGGTTGGACACTGAGGGACCGCTGACAATGGAGATGCAAGGTTTATGGTTCGCTTCTGTGGCTCGAAGCAGCAATGAGGATAAATTGACATTGGTCTATAGCGACTGGCTACCATGTGATAATGTCCCGCAAAGAAAGAACCTTTAATGAAAGCGGGGTCTTTTTAGGCTGTAAAATGAACAAAATTGAAATACGAGTGCAGCCAACACAGTGCATTTTCAGAGGCTAATTGCGTTGAGATCAAGGGCTTTCCTGGGTGCGAATCTCTGAGGCTAGAGCGCAAAGAGATTCAATTCCAGCGAGGGACCGCGGCGACCGTAATGCCTTCGGATTAATGTTTGATGTAGTGAAAAATAAAATGGTCCGTTTTCAACTGAAATTTGTCAGCAGTAAGTTGATCTTTTGCTGCCTATCAAGCATGAACAGACACATAAAGTCTAAAACAGCCAAAATTCACTGAAAAAAAAAGAAATGAGAAGGGTTCAACGCTCCTGAACCGAATGTTGAGCGAAAAGATTAGCTGCGCGTGACCGAACGTTCTTCTTCATCTTCATTATCATCATCTTCTTATCATAGCTACGCCTCTTCACGATGTAGCTGCGGCCACCCGAGGTCTAGCTTTGGCTGTCGTAGTGTTGCTTTCGCAACAAAATAAAAAATAAAAAGACTGGGTGGTGATATCATCGGCATCCCTTTGTCAGAGGTACAGCTTAGGTCAAAAGTCCTAGCCAAAGTATTTTCGTCTCAACTTCAAAATGAAGCAGTTATGCCATTTAAAGGGCCGTGAAATGCTATGAGACAGTTCCTTACTGGGATATAAAATCATTTATCAGCATTTTAAGTGCCCTTGGCCACTTTACGACGGCGTGATGGTGCATATTGCCGCTGAGATGAAAATCCTTTCGCTTCAGCACTTTTGAGCAAGACTGTACCTCAAAGCATATACCGTACGCAGCATGCTTCAGTCACATTCATAAATATCAGACAACAGTGCTAATTTGTTAATTTTTTACACTCTAGTAAATAGCACAGGGTAACATGGAGGCCTATATATTACCGCTCAAAAGTCTCTCTCTCTCAAACTATACGCGCTCGGTTAATATTGACAAGAAAAATATATAAACGAGCTTCACCGAAGCGGGAATGCTGAGCGAACAATTCTACGTTATGGTCGAAAAGTATACATTTCATTAAAACATATCACACATGTTTTCTAAACCGCAAAGTATAATTCGTTTGAGTTTCATGAGATATAAAACTTAAAACGCAGAGAAAGTAACGGAAGTATCGGGCTTGGGCGTTTAGTAGTGTAAAATGTAAACACCGGTATGAACGAAACGAAAGTGTCTGGTTTGGTGCAGTGCTCCAATTATGCGGGAAATGTTGAAGCCTAAAATAAGGAGCGGGCTCCAATTTTACTAGGAAAAATAAATTCAATTTTTGTCAATTTGGCTTTTGATCAATGCATTTCATCCCAGATGGAATTGAATAAGGCAGTGGCTATTCTGCTGATATCGGGAAGAATTTTGTTCTGAAACTACCAGGGTATAGTCACCGCTCATGCGATGCTCGGCATGCGCATGCGATGCTCGTGTCTTGTTTGACGGAACTTCATTCACGCCCCAAACCAAAAAGTTAACATGAATGTTTGATTTTCTTGCAATGACCAACATTATCGCCGCGGAGCGTTTGGCCCCCGAGTCCAAAACCACATTGCAGAAAGTTCGCGATGGCTGACTATCACTGATGTTCAGCAGCAAGCTGTCATATTTGCATTTTATAGCAGCAGTCAGTTTCACTCCGCTGTGGATGCAGCATTACTGCACTTGACAGTATCATATTTGGAAGCCACCATTGAGTTGGTCATACTGAAATTAGGTTAGACACCAATTTTGGTCAAATTCTGAAAGGGTCGAATTTTGAGGTTGGCTTACCAAATTTCGGAGGTCATCATACAGTTTGAATTACTCTAATTAAACTGGATACCAAATTTAGTACTATTACTTACAACAGATGATTGACAGTTCGTGCGAGCACATTCGCCGACGCGCGCGCTCGGTCCACGCCACCCATGAGGCAACAAAGGCTTTTTCCTCAATAAGCGCATTTCATAGCCATGCACTGACCGCACAGTCTCTGCTTGCCAAGCCCCGAAAGCGTCAAAACGGTGTTCCAAACATGTTCAGAGCATGGCGTCAACAACCAAAGCCGCCGGGAAAACAACTGCAGTGTCCTACCGGCAGTTATCACGTGGTGAAGGGGAGCCAAGAGAATTGCGGGAGCGCAATTCTCCCAGTTGCCAGAGGTATAGCGTCGCATGCAATAGGAAGTTTGAAATAGAAGTATGAAGTAAAGAAGTTTGGAGAAGACGACGAGGAAGTTCGAAGTGCGCAGGCAGGCATCGAGATGGCGATCGAAGTGCTCAGGCAGGCGTCGCTGGCGGCGTCGTTGGCGGCGTCCTACAAGCTCCCGGTCAAAGTGCCCGTGGAGGCGATGCTGGCGATGTTGGAGTTGTGGGCACCACTCGGCTGGGCAGTAACAGTGCTGGAGGCACCCCTAACTGTGGCAAGTGGTTGCGTCAGCCATTGAACAGCCCCGGGACAGGCTCAGGAACGGCAGGAAGTCTACGGTGTAACGCCGTAGAAATCGAGATCACCGGAGCAGTAGCCGGCGTTGCTCTCGTTTAGCCAAGGTGTCCCTGACCCGCCGGCACTTCTGAATTTCTGTTTTTCCCCCTGTGCTATGCTATCTCTCGTGCTTGGGGTTGGTAAACGTCATGCCTATCGTCGTCGTTATCGTCTTCTCTTCTCTTCTCCATCAATCACCTCCTACCACCTCACCGAATACTTCTTCTTTGTCTTCTTTATCCTTGGGTTAATACACGTCATGCTTATCGTCATCCTCGTCTCCAAACGTCTTTACTCCATACTTTTATTTCTATTATATGTGACAAATAGCCACTGCCGTAAACAAAACTTAGACAACGATGCCCAAAGGTCATATTTGTGACATAGATTGAGTTTCATAATAGGGCTTTGTCAGACATTTTAGGGGGACGTTTCGTATTGGCAATCGCATCTCTGCCCAAAAATGAGAGAGACACTATAAGCTCGGTGCCCACTCATAGCCCGAAATGATCTCGCTGCTTGCTTTTCTTTCTTTTTTTTTCAGCCACATACACTTCTTCACACGTTGAAATGTAAGGTACATCCTGCACATAATATGGCATAAACAAGTTATTAAGGTCTTGCCCACAAAAAACAATAGACCTGAGATATGTACAACCGTTATGCAGACTTATACGCGAACAATTCAAAAGCTCACACACGGGCAGCGCGGAGAAACAAGCAACCGCTGAAGTACTACTGGGACAAACGAACAGTTGCAAATAGCTAAACCAAACGCCCAAGTCGAGATAGAAAAAAAACTACCACCTGAAAATGAAATTTCCCTCAGGAGATGCACTCAGAGTCATGGTACACACTTCGGGACTAGTTTTAGTTGTCAGTCTATATATTTGCCACTTGGGTATTGGTAACAGCAGCCAGGTATATCATGGTTCTCAACAAGCAGAAAAATGCACGCCGGGGGAACAGGTGTCAGTCACCAAAACGGCAATGTCTATTTACACATACGTATAATTCCTGCATCGAAGAAATTAAAGAAAACATACACAGCGTTTCCGCTGTTTTCGCTGTCTGCAATAAAAATAAATGAGAAATTAGTAGTGTAACGAACTGCATGAGGTCAGAAGCCTCGTCAGACACCAACTGCCGTTGGCTGCTGTCCTTGCATTGGGCTTAGTGTATTTTTTGCCGTTGAAATTGAAACAAGTGAAAAATGAAATGACGACGCTGAAAGAGTTAATTAGAAATCGAAACGTCTATAAGTAGTCGAGGTACTTTAGCAATTAGTAACACTATTTGAAGTAGTGGCGCTTTCTTTATGCAACATTCTTAAACACGCGCTTTATCTGCGGGGTTGGGCGTTGTTCCTCGCTCGCGGAATATAAACCATTGTCGCTCTATTTCGGCCACGAGTTGAACAAGTGGGCATCACGGAGAGCCTACAACGGGAATGCTAAGGAAGGATAACGGAGATCTGCGCACCGCGTGATGTGGCACGTCCAACTTACGTCAAGCGGTCGGCTCCAGTCTCCTCTTAGGATTAGGCGGCTCCGTGTCCCACCTAATCCTTTCCCCCTTTAGGCTCCATTTCCCGTCGAACTAATCCTACTTAAGCCCCTGTCAAAATTAATTGGAACGGATCCGCTCTCGCCTCTCATGCCCCCGAAAGCCTTGAGAGCCTTGAGCCAGAACTGGAAGCTGTAAACTCGAGCAGTGTACAAATATGCAAATAACGCCAGAATGCTTACAGATTATATTTCCCAGGTCGGTATAGAGAACAGAAGATCGTTTGCATGTAAGTGCATGTGTTGATTTCTGCACTGCTGTATTTCATTGCTGTAAGTGGAAAACAATGGTTTCGAAACCTCTTGCTCGACCTTATTTCGCTGATCCACTCTCGTTATTAGCGTAGCACTTGCTGCTTGTTCTGGAGGTGAAAGGAGCGCTTAATAAAAATAACTATGCATTATACTGTAGGCCGGCTTCTGTTTCATTTGCAGTACATAAGGGGCGAGCAAACCTTGCTGAACTCTGGGCCCCTGAGCTAAATGCCGCGACGCGCCGTCCGCCGAATCACGATTTTTGATCGCCTGCAAGCCAATCGTTCTTCTGAATAAAAGCCTAGCTAGATAATGACAGGCTTCTATGCGACATGAGACTCTATAAGTGGATTTGTCATCGCCACTTCCTAAACTGCGTACTTCGAAGACATTAAAAACACGGCAAGGCATGGTACTACATCCATTTTGAAAGAGTACTTCGTAATATTCGCGTCGCAATGCAGTGAGTTTAACCTCGCTCTGATTCCGTAAAAGTAACATCTAAAAATACGTATATTGATGTCTCGAAGAGGCTACTACACTTATCTGCGGGCCACAGGCGAGCCGGCGCTGAAGCACGGAGTTCAGTTTTCCGAATTAAACCGTAAAACCCTCACAACCGCTGTGCCCCAGGGAGCGTTCCAGCTCCTGTTTTATTCATAATACTCACCAATGATTCACCTGCTAGCGTTCTTGTCAATACCAGCCATTAACTCACCTGATAATCAAAAATCGGTATCTGAATAGTGCCCTGAATGGCAAATGAGTGTTAATATCAAAACATCAGTATTTTACGAACTGCTGGGAAACGTATTCATGCAAACTAATCCACAACCCGCACCCCGCAGTTGCAAAGCAATAAATGCATGGGTTTAATTATACCAAGATTATAAATGGGACGCTCATGTGAACTTGAGTGAGTTGTCAGCACGGAAACGGCTTTCCTTTCTCAAGTGCGGCTTCCGAAAAGCGCCATCAGACAATAAGCCAAACTTATACAATGTACTATAGTCAGACCCTTACTTGAAGATGTCAATGTAGCCTGATTTCCGTTTATAGAAAAGTTAATGAATCAACTAGAATAATATAGAGAAAAGACATAAGGTTTATATATAGAAAGCAAAACAAGTTAATGAATCAGCTAGAGGAATATAGAGAAAAGACATAAGGTTTATATATAGAAAGCAAAACAAGTTAATGAATCAGCTAGAGGAATATAGAGAAAAGACATAAGGTTTATATATAGAAAGCAAAACAAGTTAATGAATCAGCTAGAGGAATATAGAGAAAAGACATAAGGTTTATATATAGAAAGCAAAACAAGTGAATGAATCAGCTAGAGGAATATAGAGAAAAGACATAAGGTTTATATATAGAAAGCAAAACAAGTTAATGAATCAGCTAGAGGAATATAGAGAAAAGACATAAGGTTTATATATAGAAAGCAAAACAAGTTAATGAATCAGCTAGAGGAATATAGAGAAAAGACATAAGGTTTATATATAGAAAGCAAAACAAGTTAACGAATCAGCTAGAGGAATATAGAGAAAAGACATAAGGTTTATATATAGAAAGCAAAACAAGTTAATGAATCTGCTAGAGGAATATAGAGAAAAGACATAAGGTTTATATATAGAAAGCAAAACAAGTTAATGAATCAGCTAGAGGAATATAGAGAAAAGACATAAGGTTTATATATAGAAAGCAAAACAAGTTAATTAATCAGCTAGAGGAATATAGAGAAAAGACATAAGGTTTATATATAGAAAGCAAAAGAAGGAAACTCTTCTATAAAACTAATAAACAAAGCTTAAATACTCAAGTTACAAAACGCCGGCAGACCTGCAAACCACTTTATCGACTAATTCAAAGTTATATTTTAAAATTAAAAACAAGAGTAAAACGCACAAATATTCACAATTGCTGGAAGAAAATTGATCTGACGTAAACTGCTGTAGAAGTCCCTTCCGCAATTACAAACTTTAATAACCTTACATCACGTGTAACCAGCTCATCCTTTGATACATCTTTATAGTCTCATAAAACGGCCTAATTTGGCAATGCAAATTATAACAAAAACATCTGAAACGAATAAGTGCTATATCCTACAACCGTCGGTTTAGATTGTATTAGCCCACTCATTATGTTTTGTTTTTAAGCATTTTTTGTCTCTTTACTTTCACGTCTTTAGTGATATAGTTATTATTTAAGTGCATAGACTTTGTCCATACATTCTCGCGCTGTTGTATTTTCTGAAAGTTTTGTTTGGTTGTTTCTAAAAAAGTTGCGCCCTTTTTGCAAGCATACCGAAAGGGCCTAGCAATGTTTTTAGACAATAAAAGAGGGCATCATGAAGTATGTCAATGGACGTCCGAAAATTTTCAATTTTGTTTAAACGGTCGGTATCGTTTAAGTAAGAACACAACTTAAGAGACCCCATCCGCCGATTCATCGTTTATCTGCGAAAATCTGATTGAATAGGTTTACTAATTCTTTCATTAGTAAATTATTATTTGGCCTGTGAATTCACCGCGAGAAAGCTATTTCATCAACGAAAAGGAAATTTTTTTTTTGGAATCATATTTTTATCCCGCTCTCGTTCTACCGCTAGCTTTTCAGTTATTAAATAGAGATAACTTGGGCGCCTTCGGTAAGCCTAAAAATTTATATATCTGTCAGGACCTTAGAGTTTCTTCTCAAGTTTATCATGACAGTCAAGCGGTGTAATGCGAAGATGTGTCGGCTGAAACCTGTTACGCTGTATTTGAAGCTTATTTTAAATAATTCACGTCAATATGGTATGTTTTATTTTTTTTTTACATATTTTTAAACCGCGGTTAGCTGTTCGCGTTTGTATACTGCACAAACCCGCCATGCGCGGAGTCTGAGTAAACATCATTCATATTTCACATCTCAAACGTAGTTCGCGAAGGTCAGACGTCGCGGTCATTGCAACGTTAAAAGCTCTCAACTTCAGGCGCTCTCAAAATTTTAGTATGCAGGTTAGTCGAAAGTTTTATGTGCTGAGTTTCTGCGTTTGAATATTCCATTGCAAAAAAAAAAAATCAGTTTGCTTCGGCAAAGTGACGCTAACGTACGACGCAAATACCATCAGAAGAAACAAAAATAGGCAGACTTTGACTCAAAATGCAGGTACTGAATAAAATAGAACAGCCGAAAAAGAAAATTCTGCAGTCCCACTTTAAACCTATTTATTTTCATTTCAGCAAGGAGGTCCTTTTAGCACTCAGCATCCATTTCTCTATACGCGCAACTACGTACTTTCTTGTTTTTTTTTTGGACAATATTGCGTGACAGAAAACATGCAATCAATCATTACCTCAAATCTAGAGATGTGAAGACAATGTTGTGAAAACACCTGCCCGTTCTTCTAGATTTTCTTTCATTTAACGCGTTAATAATATCCTCTTCATAAAAAAGTGAGAGAATATCGATATGTTTTCCCTACATCATACCCAAACCTTTCAGGGTTTTTTTTTTTTTTTTTTAACGTGAAATCGTTAAACGCTCCGTTCTCCAAAAAAGTCTAGTTCCGTCGTTGTGAACAAACTCCCGAGTCTGCCTCTTGCATGTGGTAGTTTCCAGTCAACATGGCTGAGCCCTGTGGCGTCACCGGTTGTGTGACGTCATGAGGCCACTTCAGATGAGCGAATTGGCAGGATATCCCATCTCGCGCAGCTTCTTTAAAAAAAAAAAGCAAAACAAATATGGGGGACACGCAAGCTACGCCTTTAAGGGTATGACGCCATAGCGTATGCTACCAACCCCCATGTATATCCCCGCTTTAACCATGTCAACGTACCTGCGTCGCCAACCGGTAACGCTAATGCAAGATACCTGACTGGTTTATTTTGATATCGCCCTATCCCATGTGTAACGAGAGACCCGAGTTGGCAGATCCTATCAAATGTAACGTCAGGCAGCACTGCGTCCGGTCAGTGCTCGGCTATGTCAGCTGCCAGCTACTCAGTGCACACCAGCACCATGCTCGCAATTTTTCTCTCACAACGCCAACGCCGGTGCCGACGATTTTCGAATGAATAGGAATGGAGTCCTACGGGGCTCTTGGATCCCAAGTCCTGCACCTACTTTTAGGCAATGGAGGTACGTTCGTGCGGCTTGGGGGGAGGCATTAATTCAATATCGAATGGTCTTTCGCATTATGTAGTAGCTTACCGCTGTGTGCTGACGTGTCATAACAGAGGGGAAAAAGTAGGAATTAATAATAGTAGCAAAATGCATGCACGTGAAAGTTATACGCAAGGGCAACCACCCACAGGAGCTATAATTACCACTGTAGAATCATAGTCTTGAAGGCAGAGCTCAAGTGTCCTGCACTTGTTCGCTTAAAATCCAGCAGCTTCCAGGAAAGAAATGATTTCGCTTATATATTTCAACTTTCCACTCAGGCTATGAGAAAAGTGGTGGTTACGGGCCGGTAAAATTTATACCACTTGGGTTCCTTTACCACGCACTGACATCGCAGAGTTCACGGGTGCCTTGCTTTTCGACTCCATCAAAAAGCTGCCGTTGCTTTCCTGTAATCGCTTTTTTTTTTTTTTAGGTAATCTGTGCTAAAATTTCCTTCATGTTCCGTTTCTTTTCCATGATTTTCAAATGAGAGCAATAGTTCAGAAACGGGAGGTATCTTGAAGTGTGTTTACCCAAAGTATTAAAAAGAAAGAAGGCTAACTTCATTTTTGCGAAGTCTTGTTTGGCTATCCTCAAGGAGTAAATATGCGCTAGAAAACTATTGTGAAAACATACTTCTTGCTCATTTTTCAAAGTTGTTGATGTTCCCCCAGAGCATCGCGTTTTATAATGTCCTTTTTTTTTTTTTTTTTCCTAGCTGAGGATGATAAGCACTCAAGCGGTGGGAGCCACTTATAATCTTTGCATTTCCGACGAAGCTGAAGCACCCGCTTATCTTCACCGTTTAACGAGGTGTCTCGGCAGCGTACATAGGAAACTAGTTTTCAGACTGAACTATATAAAGAAAACCAGAAAAATAAAGCTATAAGAACGACCACTCTGAAATCCCATTAGGTATGTATCTTGTCTTCCTACCCCGGGGTTTTATTCATTTTGTATTTTTCGACTTAAAACACCAGCAATATATAATCCGCTAAGTCCAAGATGACATTTCCTAAAGAAAAAAAGGAAGAAAAGGTGTTCTCAATTTGTTTAAAAACGCGCCATAAAGGTATGTTTTCAGTGCTACTGGTTTTAGGAGTTATTGAGGATCACCCGTGCTGCTTGGTACATAACGATAACGTTAAAAGAATTATAGTAACAGAAATATCACGATGCTTGAAGTGTGCTTCAAAGTACAATTACTTTGCATTAAAAAAAAAGCAAGGTGGTCTCATAAAGGGTAAATGTTTCGATAATCTAAAAGGAAATCTAAAACAGCACCGTTCTTTGTACTGTTCAAATATTCGCTTGTGCTTTTATACCTTAAAGATATGTAAGTTTTCATTTCATCGGTGATGCTCACACCATATTCTGTACGCGCAGGTTTTTACTCATTAAGCCCCAGAACGTGGTCGCTCGTAATATATTAAAAAAGAAATTTCAGAAAAACTCTGCTTTCGATATATCTCAAGCTACAATGCCCATTCAGAAATTTTAAATACCGGGTTTGGCCACGATGTTGAATGACTTCAGTTTCCCCTTGTAATATTGTGCTCTAGATGTAGGAATTACAAACTAAAAAGGTAATAATATTTAATAGGTAATAATACTTAATAGTTTTTAATTCAGTAACTACCACGGATATCATGCCCACTATGCTACTCTTTGCACGAGCCGCAATATTGTATTCGTAAAGGAAGCTTAAGAAAACGCCTGTAAATATTGCCAACCTTCCCCCCCCCCCCCCCCCCAAATTATATGCGTTGATAAAGTATAACGCAAATGGTGATGAAAAATAGCATATGTAGAAACCTGTCTTCCTTAAAGAAAATAAATTCAAGTGACCGACATGCTCTGCACGATACTACAAGGTCTCCATTTCGTATGGAACTGTTTCATGCAGTACACGCTGATGAGGTTTTTCTCGTCATTTTTTTTTTCCATCCATAGCATATTTCGCACCACTGTCATGACAACTATCATCATCACTGTTCTTTTCGCTGGTGAGTTTTTGGATCTCATGAATTCTGCCTTCGTCCGGCGTATACTTTTCGCTCTGCCGGGGACAACACTTCCTTGCTCGATAATGTCGGTTTTGTGGGCAGAATGCTCCCTTTTGTCACGCTAGCGATTCTACTTAAGGAGGACCGAAACAAAAATGCTACTGGGACATTTTCGAATAATTTAAGGCCGCTGAAGACGTCCCCCCTGAGTTGTATTATAAAAAAAAAATGTTTTCGCGAAGATCACAAAGAAAAGAGGCAGGTTTACAACTGATTTATATGATAGCAAAGCTATGAGGAAGATGTGAATCTCCTGAGAAACAGCATTGGGATCATGCCGAAAAAATTAAGGAAAGGTTTAACACGGCTAAACCTAGGTAGACAAAGCGAAAGTAGGCAACTCCTCCGTGTATATCTGCAGACCTCAAGGACACCATAGCCGGGTATATACGGCACAAAGGTGTCGACGGCATTTTGAAGGGGGAAGTCCCAGGAGGCGAGCCAGATGGCAACGGTAGCGGTAGAGGGAAGGGTAGACAGGGGACTGGAAGGCTGTGTGGCATTGTGTCAGGTAATGTTGTATATTTGCAGAGATTTGTACAGTTATATATAAAGTTAGCCAGGTGTGCGAAGTAGAAGAGACAGGTGTTGGATGTAGGAAAAAAAAAAAAGCGAAGCAGAAGAAGAATCGAGCACCGCCCACTCCGTGCACAACACGTGGCTGAAGGTCGGTTGAAGGTCAAATTGCGGCGTATGCGAAACGCGCCATAGCTAGCCCCACCGAAGCTATCGGTTCAAAAGCTTTCAACCCTGTACATTAAGTATTCCACACTCTCGTGATAGTCGGAGGAATCAGAAAAGGTGTTTCTTACCCGCACCAGTTTTCCTTATCATTTTTCAGTTCTGTACTTCTGAAATGGTGAATGATTGAGGATATCGATAAGTAAGGTGTAGCGGTGGGTTGAAACGAATAACCTGTTTGTGTTCTCAAAAATCGGATGAAAAAATAGTGGCTCAAGATAACCACTAATGGAATTTGGACGCCCGCCCATCTACTAAGCGAACTAGTCACGGTAAGTCGATTTTAGGAGAAAGGAAAAACCTGTATTTTGCGAAAACTTTCGAAACAATAAAAAGTAGTTTGAAAACGACGCTCGAGAGAAAAAGCACAATTCAGCTCGTGTTAAGGAAAAGGCGAAAAGTAACTTGAAGGAAGATCGAGGAAGATTTAGGAGGCTTGGTATAAAACCAATAATAAGACGCTAAAGTAAGAAGACATAAAATATTGAGCATGTATTAAGAATGTACAAAACAGTCTCTAGTTCAGGTTACCTTTAATAAATGGACTAGCGTAGTCAGGTGTGCGGTATAAAGATAACCATGAGAGTAGCATCGAGGTCACCGAGTGAAGATGAATGTAGTTGGGGACGGTAAAGAAGCAAGTAGTTGTAATAAAAAAGGAGGTATATTCACAATAATTACAGCACAGCAGCTGTCACTGGATCGCTGACTTAACGGGGGTGATAGTTATTAGAGCAGTATTTATTCTCATCGGCTGGCGTGTCCACCATTACTTTTCCTTCTTATGTTCTACATATTTTTGACGCCCTTTTAGCAGGACTTCCTACACCGAGCTTGTGCTAAGAAATCTTTAGCCTGTTCAGTCTCACGCCCTTCAGTAGCTCGCCAACGTGCTTCACGGCCGACGCAGCTAACAGCAGCACAATGTACACGGCAGCTCGGAGCTTTTCAGGATGGGTGATGCTAAGAACAGTGTTGTTGCCAACGTCCCCAATGGGCGCTAAGCGAAGAACATAGCCTGGGCGGGGTTTCTACATCGGACAGCAGACAGGATCCCATTGTCGCCTTGCCTAAGTAAGAGGGGGTGACAAAAGTGGACAAGTCTCTACGATGACAGCAGAAAGAAAGGACACTAACACACTAGGCGCAGCTGTGAGGAAGTGTGATGCGGAAAGCTGTGTGAACTGATCAGGGATAGAAACTTCTGAAACTTCTTACTTGGTACATGCAGAGCCACGATAATCACCAGTTAGCTCTCAATAGAGCGATGAAGCCAATGTAACGGTTATTCTTTTCGTTTTTGTTTACATTTACGTCGCCAAGCTCAGTTTCGAGCCTCCCCCCCCCCCCAAAAAAAAAAAAAAAAGTATGCGAACTTTCTTTTTAATCTGTAAATATGGCTAATTAACTTCATTAGAGGCTGTATTAGGAATTTGAAAATAATCTAGCGTACACTGCGTACAATTTGGAAAGGCAATTGAGACCGAATTCAATATTCTCTGCGCTGTTATACGTTAGCGGGTTCTAGAATAATCGAACCTATTGGTTAAGGGAGTAGGGTTATTGCACAGCGACAATGTACACGCCCAGAATGAAAGCCGCACCATTCGTCTTTTTAGCTCAGTATTCCGCGCTTATGCAATGTCACCCCTCAATTACCCTACTCTCTAACCGACAGGGTCCCCATAGTTTGAACCTCACTGTTTATTCAGGAAAACAAGAAGTCCTAACCGCGAACGCCATGTGGCTCTAATGACTTCCCTAAAGCAGTCACTAACCGTGCACAAAAGGCAACTACCCTAATCAAGTAGCGCTGCAAACGGTGAACTTCATACCCTAGGAATAAAGGAAATGTGGTTTAGAGCACGAGGTAGCGCGGGGTCTATGAACGTGTCCCAGATGGTTCTATACCCTTTCGAGATACGTGGAGGAACGTTTCCTAACTAGCAAGATGAGCTAGTAAAATACGACCGGCATAGGAGTGTCTATACCCTTAAACGGTTACACTGCAAATCATTGGTCACTGGTGCAAAACATTCAGTCCATGAACCGATTCGTTACAAAATTGTACATATCTAAAGCATTCAGTCTAAGAGCGCTCATTTGGCGCAAAAGTGCACTAATAATGAGTCAAATATTGCCGACCATCAAGAACAATCACGCTTCAGGACGGTCATGTATACAATGCATTCAGTCTGCGAAAAATTACACTGCACGAAATTCGTGTGAATGCCTTCAGTTCAAGAGCATTGGCAGCATTCTTTGGCAACCATGAGGCTGCCGTGGGCGCAGTTGAACGTTTCGGCAAAGTCCGGTACGTGCGACAAGGGCGCGTTGGTGGACGCGGCGTCTATGGAGGAGTTGGCGTTCCAATTGCAGAACATGGAGGCGAACATGGAGTAGAAGAACTGGGCATGCGACATGCGTGCACCCTTCGCGACCTGCTTGACGACGTGCCAGTCATCCCCATCTCGAACGGCGGCTCGCACACTGCGCACGGCCAACGTGGCCGCGGCCGAGGTCAACGCAGTCTCGACATCTTCGAACCACAGCGTCGTGCCGCTGCCATTCCTGCTCCAGTGTGCCTTGCCGTAGCACTCCGTGAATGCACGGATGTTGCGGGCGGTAGGCGCGCTCCAGCTCGGGTAGTCGAGCAGCAGAGTCCAGAGCGCCATGGCGAGGCGAAACACGGATACGGGCAGGTTCGAAAGCGCGCTGGGCTTGTACGAGTCGTGCAGAAACCTGCATGGTGGTCATAATGGTCACGAGTAGCATAATTATGTTGATTTAACACTGACCTCTGTTAAGGCGCCGTTTCTTTATGCGGCGTCGGTGTCATCAGAGCAATCCATTACTTACAACGTGCCGTGATCATTGGTCGGAACGTAGCGATGTCACCAATGACTTCAACACGACACTTCAAGAAGACCGACCAGAAAACCAATATTTGAATTGCCCGAACACCCAGAAGTCATGGGGCATTTATGATAGATTAAGTGGCGCGCTAATTCGAGTGTAGCGGCATCCTGTATCAGTATCTAGAGTTTAACACTTGACTGGAATCTAGAATTACGCGCGCCATCTCAACTGTCACTTGTCACTTAGTTTTGTTTTAATGCGATAGCATTTATACAGTCCAGTGTCAAAGAAAAGCCGGTGTCGGTGCTGTGGTAGTAAAGCGCAAATCGGAAGAAAGTAAGCAAACAATGGAAGTTTTGCGAAAATCCGTGGAGACGAACAAGGTTCCTTCGCAGTGCGAGGCTTGCAGGCAACCTCTCCGCCATGCTTCTCCTCGAATAAATGCAGGTATAATATATGGATTGACTTATGGCTGTCAGCTAATGTTTAGGTGCGTCATTAGAAAGAAACTAATTACGGAAGTAATAGTTAAGCGAGTTGCAAGAACATTTCCGCTTTGCTTACCTGCGATGCGGCGCACACTGGAAAATTCCTTCGAACATATGGCGCTGCCGCAACAGATGGCGCGAGCCGCCGTCCGATTAAAAGCCCGATTCATCCATCGCCTTCAAAGCGTTGTGGTTTAAACGCTTTTGCGTTGAACTATTAAAGTCGCAGCTTAAGCATCCTCTAATTTTTGCTCAAAGGGCTAGCATCTGGTCCCGCTTTGAGGCATCAAGTGTCATGCTTACTCCCAATAATTTGTTAGTGAAAGAGTCCGTGGTGGTAAAACTGAAAAAAAAAAAATACGTACAGATAAAAAACTGTGGGACACTAAGCTCCACCTTCAAGGGTATGATGCGTCGATGGGAATGGCTTCTGTCTACGTCTCCCCTTCTGGCTTCCCGTTAGCGTCCTTTACTTGTGGCTCTAATACTTCACACATTCTCATCGGCTTAGAGTCATAACCTACCACGTTATTCAGCTACCGGTCGTAGGTGACCGCGCGACAGAGGTACAAAGACCCGCTCTAACCAAACTGTACGAATGTGTCTGTATGGCGTAATAGCAGTGTGGCTGGCTCGGCATCCAATACTATTTTATTCGTATCCCACCCTCTTTGTGAGAGTCTGTGGCATCGTTAAGTCGCATGCCCCGTAGAAAAATATTGCTCGGCCAAGTCACTTGTCAACAAACGCCTGCCAGAGTCATGCCCGAGATTTTCAGCCGAACGTTATCGCGTTGATATGGAGCCAGGTTTTGAGACCCACGTTCGTGCACTCGATCGTCATGTGTGCTCACAGGTGCTTCCAGAAGCCATGATGTCAAATAGATAGATAGGAATGAGGGTGGAAGGCAGGGATGTTAACTAGAAAGGCCTCCGGTTGGCTACCCAACACTGGGGAAAAGGGATAAGGGGAATAAAGAGGGGAAGAGAAAATGAACGTGGAGCACAGTCAGAGTTTGTCACACAAGTCGGTGGTTGTTAGAGAACTAAACAGTGTCCTGTATGGCCATAAAGGCGGTCGACTGCCGTAGTCACGAACCAAGGATCTTATCCGCCGTTAAAAGGTGAGGATCGAGGTAGTCCAGCGCACAACGCAGCTTATGTCTTTCACTCACAAATGCAGGGCATTCACATAAGAGATGTTCGATTGTCTCTTCACAGCCACAATTTTGACAGGCAGGATTGTTGGCCGTTCCAATCCTGAAAGCATATTTGTTTGTGAGCGCAACATCGAGAATTAAAGTAGCGATCAGGCTAATGATGAGTTTTCATGTCTCTGGATATTAGGTGTTTGAGCTCATAAGACTGGACGCCGGTGAGTATAATAAAACTCATACTACAGTGAGGCAAAAACCTTATTTTATGGAACCAAGCCCTTCGTCGGCAAGGAAACGAGGGTAGATAAGCGCGTCGAAAGCAAGGTTCGCGGTCGGCGGGAGGGCGGCGATGGGAGTTGCGCGGCCGACGAGCACACGGGCCAGCGGGATGTGTACGGACGACGGAACGGAGACCTACCTGGACGAAGACGAAAACGCTGCCTGCAAGGATGACTTAGGCGTATTTGCAAGAGTTGCTGCTATGCGAGGAGCAATGCTTATTGTACCGCCGTTACCGCTTTGGTCGTATCGCTCGCCCTATTCGCGCCTCACTGTGTTTTGTTTTGCCACGTTAAAGTCCTGACCCTTGTTCTGTTTTATCCTCGGTGTTAAAGTGTCGCGAGTCTCAGACGCGTGTTTGCAGCGCCTTGGCGCCCGATGGGTTTTATGCTTTTCCGTTTATCCGGAATAAACCGGTGTCTTTAAAAAAGACCGGATTTGTCATTCGTCGGGCGAGACCATGACTCGCGGACCCGTTTCCTACATGGCGGGGCCTTCACATTGATGCCGATATTTTATAACATTTGCCGTAAATCCCAGCATTGCATATTATGGTTCTAATCGCCGGAATACGCCGATGTTCATGCGCACAAACCGGCAATTGTTCTGTGTGGTCGAAAACATGGTATCTCGATGCTATTATCACTACACGACTAGTACCTGTAGAAGTCCGAATCGATGGCCATGTGCTGTCTGGTGGTCCAGACTGGCGGGTATTTTTCCGGGATATTCCTGCGGGCTAGCTCCATCAGGACCCGGTACTCGAACTCGGAGATGGATAGGTAGTTTTCCACCAAGAACTTGCTGACCATAGGTAGCTCGACGTTTACAAAGTACCGTTCGTGCGGCAGTATCAGTTTGACGCCGTATAGCAATCGGTCGGCCATCGCCTGGTCTTCGTGGACTACGATGGTGCCCGAGCGGACCTAGGCCATCATCACGAAAGTATAAAAATATCTAGACATTGCATCTGTGCTTGCTAACGTCGATAGCCATCAGAACACATGAGACCTTCCTAGCGCGTTGCATCCTTGTACTTATTGTCCTTGCTTGCTATTTTATGCTTCACTTTTTTTTTTCGCTTCAAATGAGGTAACCACTGAAACCCCTAATTCGTAAAATGGGTGATCAATATATCGCTGTTTAGTTTGTAATCTAATTTCTTTTAAAGATTTTTTGGCGCCTGTGGGCTGGCGAGTCAGGAACATATCTCATGCAAAAATATCCTTACGAATCGAAAGCCGATACTGTGCTGAATCTCACATTTTTGAGTACATTTGCACTCTAAGATCTTTCGCAAGACTACTTTTTTTTTTTTTAACGTTTGTAAGTAATGATGTTATTTCAGTATTGAATCGCACACTTTGCAAATGCGTTTACTTTATTATATACGCATTGCCTTTAGGATGGTTCGTACAACTAGACTCGTCCTGACAGTGCGCTGTGTCATTTCTTTTATTTTTGTTTTATTTAAAAGAGATATTATACCACGAGCGAAAGAATGCTCAATCCGGGTGTGGAATGGCGGCGTGCGAAAGTTTCTATTGCCATTTTGTTTATCAGAAACACATCACTTTTCGATGTGGAGCGCCGTCAGTGGCAGTGTCCTTCTGTAAGTGCACCATCCAGACAGTGTAACTCATGGGAAAAAAGGCAAAGCTTATCGGACAGGCTGAATTTATGCTCACGCTCAGGAAACTAATATCAGAATCCTATGGCCAGAACGAATCATTGAATTCTCATTGCTCTTCTAATTGTTACTACCTCTTGTTGGACCTTTCATAGTCTTATTGCAACTTAAGGTGGGGATACTCTGCTTCTCTGTCAAGCACGAGAGTGTAAATGAATAACAAAACAAAGAATGGAAGGCTACAGACGCCATTCGGTAATAAAAGTCACAATTTGGAATGTGTAATGAGGGACTGACCTGTGTTCTCACAGCTTCCCGGGCTTCGGAGAACGCTTCCCGTACGAACCTGTCCTTGGAGGCGTCGGTGAGCGAGATCGCATAAACCATGTTCCAGAGCTGATCGTGGGACAACACCCGTCTTATGCACAGGCTGCGGACCACCTTCTCCCGCATTTCAGTCGGCTGTGCCTTGATGTACAGCTCAGAGAACGTCGTATACGTCGTGAAAGCAATTAGATGAGCCAGTGACAGCGGTCGATTCTCCGGAGAAAGAAGGTAGTTGACGACGTCGAAGATGGCCTCGTCTTCGGCGTACGACACACTCATATCTTCGTCCACATCCAGCACCGTGCCGTTAAATGTGCTTCTCAGCGAGGTTTTATTAAGGAAAGGTAGGCGCTCGTACAGCTCCTTCAGCGTGGCCACCTTTGTGTAGCGCGCTGTGGTAGTACCCGGCGTGGGAAAGCCGACCGAGAACGAGGGCACCACACCGGGTATTTGCCTGTCGAACGCCAATACCTCTTCTCTCGATATATTCAACAAGCACCGCCGGTTGAACATGGTCAGACTGATGGTGATGCAGTAGTTGCAGTCCTCCCTTCCAGCCAAGGTCAAGTAGTGCCGGTACATTCGGAAGTGTCGGCGCTCCCGGCCTGAATTAGATTGCGGATGAAGAAACCTCGGCTCTGGCCGGGGAACCTCGAATCTGAAAGCGTAGACCACGTCGCGTTTGACGCCCAAGTCGAATACAGAGCTGAAAACCTCCATCGGCGACAACCTTTCGGAGATGCCGATGAAATCCGTCAGCGCAGTGGCGATTTGTTCGATCAGTTCGAGCTGGCGACCGCCGTCTTTCGTGCAGGTTAGAAAATAAGTGTTGAAAAACTTTGCGGCAGGGAAGTCGGGCGCGGACGAACTTTGGATAAGCGATATCAGCACAGCGCCCTAGAATGAAAAGACGATGTGCACAGATGAAAACACCCTGCATTGCGTCTGAAGCACGGATGATAATGATAGTTTTAGAGGCAGAGTTTCAAATTGAATGGGTGATGTATATTGAAACGCTGAGGACGATTGTAGCATTTATAAAGTTAAACTAGCTTTCACATTCAAACGCTCGGACATCGATGGTACAAGCTATTTATAAATTATATAAATTATATAAATTATATGTATATATATATATATAAGCAGATCAATTAAGGGGAAATGAGGGTGCTCGTTATAATACTTGAAGGAAAGAAGCCAACAGTCGGCGAAGCCAAGGAAAGCGTAGGGTATGTTAATCTATGTCTTTTTTTTTTATTGTTTACTTGGATAATCAAAGAAATTAGTAATGTAATCTTGTTTAGGGGAAGATAATTAAACACAAAGTAGCAGAAAAAACAACGTGCCGATGGTGGGATCCGAACCCACGACCTCCAAATATCGCGTCCGGCGCTCTTCCAACTGAGCTACATCGGCCGCTGTCCCCCCTGCTACTTGCTTGGGTATTTACATTGTCTGTATACGAACCTTGAGAGTGTTCACCAGCGCCACCCTCAGCCATAGCGGCGGACGTAGAACGTCCTTTGTAACCGCCAGCGTCACGTAGAACGTGATCAAGAGCGAGGGCGAAAGCTGTGCTAGAACCCTCTTACGCTACCTATGGCTTCAAGACTGCCAGAACCGAGACCCCCGTAAGCTACAAGCAGATCAATTAAGGGGAAATGAGGGTGCTCGTTATAATACTTGAAGGAAAGAAGCCAACAGTCGGCGAGGCCAAGGAAAGCGTAGGGTATGTTACTCTATGTCTTTTTTTTTTTTTATTGTTTACTTGGATAATCAAAGAAATTAGTAATGTAATCTTGTTTAGGGGAAGATAATTAAACACAAAGTAGCAGAAAAAACAACGTGCCGATGGTGGGATCCGAACCCACGACCTCTGAATATAGCGTCCGGTGCTCTTCCAACTGAGCTACATCGGCCGCTGTCCCCCCTGCTACTTGCTTGGGTATTTACATTGTCTGTATACGAACCTTGAGAGTGTTCACCAGCGCCACCCTCAGCCATAGCGACGGACGTAGAACGTCCTTTGTTACCGCCAGCGTCACGTAGAACGTGATCAAGAGCGAGGGCGAAAGCTGTGCTAGAACCCTCTTACGCTACCTATGGCTTCAAGACTGCCAGAACGGGGGTCTCGGTTCTGGCAGTCTTGAAGCCATAGGTAGCGTAAGAGGGTATATATATATATATATATATATATATATAGGATGCGAGAACATTTAACGTGCTTAAAAATTATAGAGCGAAGTGTACGCTTAATTTAAAGAAACATAAAATGTTCCTTTAAATGAAGCGTACACTTTGTTTTCTTTATATATAAACATGTAATATATATAAATATATAAAATATAAAAATGACGCGGAAAGCTTCAGTGTAAAATCGGACACTGATACAAAGTGGCCACTTATAAAAAAAATTTTCTTTACCAATAGATAGCGAAAAAGATTGTGAATAAATATAAAGAGCGGGGGAAGGGGTGCAGGGTGAGGAACGGCGAGCTAGCCGTGCGACTGCAGTTAGGTGTTTGCAAATTAGTAACTACTGCCTTGATCCAAACTTGATCCAAAGAGTGAATTTTAGGAGCTTCCCTCAACCCATGGGATGCATCCTGCATAATACGCTCAAATTCACGGGAAGCTATTTGAGCGGTATTTGTCCCTGAATTTGATAAATTGACTACGCCTATTCAGCTGCTTGCAAAATAAGATCATTGGTATTTTGTTAGAAAATGAGGAACACAGATTAAAAACCAGAAACTTATTCTGAAACTTTTGAACAGTCCTAGCTGTGTGTATACCATATGACTTTTTTTATCGTTTGAAAATATATTTTTTTTTTTCTAAAAAAAGGTAGGTCTGTGAGGTCAGTGCATGTAAGTCATACAGAATGGCCGACATCACGTGATACACCTCAGTGATTATACATGAATAATTAACTTGAATTGACTTATGATCTTTTTTTATTTATTTTAAAGGACAATATTATATTGCGGAATTGAAGGCCATTATCATCCAAAGGTGAGCCCCGTTTGTAAGTTACGTAAACGGCTATGGTGCTCGAATTATGAAATGAAGAAGAAAAAAAAAACGTGTTTAATGAGAAAGCACTGATATGCTCAACACCTTCAACCGAGTATCTTGTCCATCTTTGATTCTGGGGAATTTTTGTAGAAAATGGGGCACGAATCGTTATTGCGTTAAAAGCAACAACAAAACATCCAGAGAACAGTGCTCGACGCGTCACTATTTTGCCAAGATACAACTTTGCTATATCACTCAAATACCTGCATTAAAAATTGACACGCATTTGCTTCCTTTATTAATGGCAGAGCATCAAGCATTTCATGTCCAGTTTTGACCTTGGTCTCATCAAGGTTGCGGTAAATGCCGTTTAGGGCCCTGCAGTTGCTTACGAAATTTGAGAGGACGCCGTAATGGAAGGCACCGGGCTGATTTAAAATGTTGCGGTTCATCAACATTTGGTGCCGTCGCATAACACATCGAAAATGCCTTATGATTCTAATTTTCTTACTTTACCATATGCCATATAAAGAGCATAGCCGGCCGCTTGGGCTAGCGTTTGCCCACGTCCCTCCTCACACTTGCATCTGCACACGCTTCACACTGAGGGCTCTTGTACAGGTACGAATATCAGCAAACCAAAAAAAAAACCTTTGGAATTGTCATTGAAAGCATCCTTCCGTATCGGGCATCAAAAAACATTATCCTTCAGCATGCCTACTAACGTACGCTATTATAACGCACATACCACAGCTGAAAGTTTCAGTTAGGCAACGTGTGAAAGATTGTAGAAGGCAACCGCGTGTTCAGTTTCTTTTTTTTTCTTTGTCAAGTGTGTATGCTTTCTCTCATTTCTGTATAGTAAGCGCTGTTGTGTCTGCGTCGGACGAAGCCGGATTTTGCTAAAGGCTTTGCTGATTGAATTCATCGTTATCACAAATTAACAACTATTCTGAGTCTCAACGTAGATGACAACACGACCATAAACTGTGTGCACCACAAGAGTGCTTCCTGTCGGCTCCAGATTTACGCAGGAAGAGGCGGGACGTACCGTCTGTGAGTAGGGGTTGCTGTATCGTTGGCGGACGGCATTGTCGCAGGCGTACCTGTAGAAGTCGTGGCACGGGTCGAACGACGCGTTCATGAAGCCCAGCAGGATGGGCACCTGCTCGGGGCAGCAGAAGGGCTTCGAGATGTGGTCTGGATGAGGCCCCTTGTAGAATTCACGGTTCACCAGCCATGCCAGGAAGCCGCATGCAGCCACCATGGTGATCAGACCGAAAGTCACGGCTGTTCCACGTCCTCTGTTTTGCTCTTGCTCGACCTGTGTTGTGGTTGTCTGCTTCAATAGTGGCGGTGGCGGAAGAAATTGCACCGCCTTGTTTTGAGTCGGGGGAACCTGCAGCGAGCCTTCCGTAGGATTCATGGACGCGCTTCTTCTTCTTCTCCTTCGGTGCGTATGGCACATACCCACAGTGGGGAATTGGCCATAATTCATTGTAGGCGACAGAACAGAATTCAAAATGTCGATTTAACTGTATGATAGATAACTTATTATTTAGGAGTTAGTCTTGCTGAAATAATTTGTAATCTTGAGGCGATAGAAATAAAAATCAACGAAAAATGGGTTAAAATTTTAAAATATTAAAAATAATAAAAAGAGAGAGTATAATTCAGAGAGATTAGCGCTAACACGCAAATATTCCGGTAGCAATATTATAATTGATAAGTAACTCACACACCGGTTTTAGGGCATACCCTTTGGCGGTTGCACCAAAGGAGAGGAGGACAGGAACTGGTGAATGGCAGTCCTAGGCGAGCAAGAGGTATTTCTAAATAATTTCTTCTCTCCAATCCTATTAACATGAAAAAAAAAGTGAAGTGGAGGAGCGGAATCGGCGCATTAAATAGGTGATTCTTCCAGAGACAGTAATCCGCCTTTTGTGGGAGGATGTGGCGCCATCATGCGGGAGCGGGCGAGAAACACATTGGACGGCAGTGTGGCAGACGACGCGAAAGCGCCAACGCAGGTAGAAAGCGAAAGCTCCCCCTTTTTTTTTGGCCTCGAGGCGGAAAATAGTGACAGTGATTGCAGTATAATATGTTCACGCAGTATGGGGGAATGTGGCTCTAAGCTCGAATTCGGTATTAGGGAGTATTGTAATCACCAATATTATTTTTTGCAATGAGAACGCGGTTCACTGCCCACACAGGTCAACTGATTTCTTGTCCGCAGTGGCATTTTAACAACACGTAACAAGCCTTATCGGTATCGACCAAGCCGTGCAAAAAGAAGGAAGAAGAAGGAACCATATTCTCATGGCATCACACGGACTTCATAACCGTGGACACATTATTCCAGCTCGAGTGCGCAACTTAATTTCCGCCGTGTCCTTCGAAAATGGCCACCGTAGAGAATCGGTCTGCCGCTCATGAATCCAGCGCACTCTATCATGGCGGCACGGGCAACAACATTCACTACTCCAGTGTCGCCAAGACGTCCAGCACAGACAAGGTATCCGCCACTGGGCCACAAGAGGACGTCACGCCCGTTGACCCGAAGACAATTTTGGAAAACAGCGGCAAGACTGTGTTCCTGATTGGTGGCTCAGCCACTTTGATGTCGGTCATTGTCCTGTCCTTGCTATTCGTCTTCCTCGACAGGCATCACGTAGTCCAGATCCAAGATCAGAGCGATTTCTGCTGCACAACAGAGGTTCGCCAAGTACTAGCTACACTGAATACCAGCCTAGACCCTTGCGACGACTTTTACCAGCATGTGTGCATGAAAGCCGCAGACATTGAATCGACTTACGTTTCACCCATGTTCAAGGTGGCTGTGTACTGGAAGCAAGTCGAGGCCATAGGGCAAGGCGGCAGCCCTGCTGGAATCTTTATCTCAGCTCTGAAACCTACACTGCCAACTGGGTTATTCATCCAGGAAACGGATGTGGCCAACTTTACGGCAGCCATACTGGACACCATGAAACCCGTCCCAAAGCCCATAGCTTCTGCCCCTGCCTTAATGACGTTCTTTGCCGAGATGAGCCTAGTGTACAAGATCCCCACCGTCTTGTCCTTCAGCATTTTACTCAAGGAGTCGGGGCCCCCTGCGACAACTTTGGTGCTCAAACGACATACGGACTGTTTCACAGAAGCTGATCCTGGAACTTGGATACAATCAGGATTGGAAGTTTTCAACGCTGAATTTAAAAGCGATGTCAAACTCGACGAGCTGCTAGCATTCGCGAAGAAAATAGCCTCTTCGGCTGTAAAACAGACCACATCGAAATGGGAGAGAAAAAGCGTTGAGCACGTGCCTTTTCATGACTTGTCCCACCATACGTGGAACCGCATCCTCAAAAATTTTATCTTTCCTTTGCATCCTGACATTAAATATGTATCGCTAAGCCCAGAGCATCGTCTGTCAGAGCTTGTTGATGAGTTATCTAAATGGGAAAACCAGCGGGTTAGCTGGGCATACGCGGTGGTTTGCGCCGCCGAAAAGGCGTCAGTTGATGTCACAGACGCCATCTTCGACTACCACAACCTGCTCTCGTTGTGCCTCTCGAACAAGCTGCACATCTGCACCCTGGAGGACGTCGTCAAAGCCGAGATAGTCTCCAACCACGCTGACGACGGCCTTCTTCGAGCAATGATGAATCACGTCAGGGAAGCTGTCATTAAAGACGCCCTCTCGTCCCATATATTCCACGGCCGGGACAGGGAGCTGATCAGCTCAGAACTTTGGAGGCTGAGGCTGATGATGCCTAAAGAATCGTCTGGGGCTGAGAAGGTGTCTGCTCCGGATCCGCTGGCAGCCAATACCTTGGCCTCCAGTGTGCTGCAAGCCCGCTCGTATGTCTTCGACATCGAGCGAGCAAAAGTACAGCGAGGCATTCCTAGCCGTGATTTTCTTTCTGAAGTCCGTGTAAAGAGACAAGCGGATGTGCTGTACGTGCCGACGAACCTTTACGTGCAACTGAGGTTCGGCTCCAAGGACAAGTATTTTCTGGCCTTGCCGATCGCTGGCGTCAGCATGGCAGCTGAGATGTGGTCGTTCCTTTTAGGAAACCACGCATGGTCCAACGACACAAAGGTCAACATCGCGAACTTCTACGCATGCTTCAGGAACGCGTACTTTGGCAGCAGAGATGACGGTGGCATGGCAGCAGACATGGCTCACACAGCTCTAGGACTCGTGTCTGCTCAGAATTCAGCAGACAGGCTGGATTGGGATTCTTCGCGCAGGGTAGAATTGGTAGAATTGACATTTCAGCAGCTTTTCTATTACTTTTATGTCTATAATCAGTGTTCGCTAGTGCCCGTGGAGAAGCCGGGACCCATGCTTAACGTGGCACTGAGGAACGATGGTGACTTTGGCCGGAGTTTTGGATGCGAGTCCACGTCAGCCATGTCTCAGCGAGTAGTGTGTATGGCATAATAGCGCTACACATAAAATACTTCTATCGGTAGTGATGTTTGTATCTGAGACTAGGCTCTTGTGAGTACTCACAAGGATGTGAGTAATTGTCACTTACTGGAACTCAATACTAATATAGAAGGCACTGGCAACATAGTCACAAAATGTATGACGTGTACTGCTGTGTGATTGTGATTCTATCTAAGAATAGCCCAGCCCTACTTGATTAAGCTCTACAGCACACATGTCCAGGGGTCAGTCTTTGCAACGGCACCCTGTGGCGACGTAACAACGAGCGCATACATTTAATCCGTAATTCTGACACACGAAACGGCGAAATACCAATAACTTTGCTCAACTTTACTGTTCACAGAGCTAAAGAAAAAAAAATGAATAAAATGAACGCTTCAGTTCGGGCAGTTTGATGTAAAGGGACCGTTTTCTTTCCACGGTTCCCTTACTTACCTCGGAAGCTTTGAACGCACGAGCCGATTCCGATATCCGGCCTAACCTGCCGCAAGAGGCTCGAGCTCAATCGGCGTTTCAGGGCGAACCCCAAAGGTGCCATAAAAGGTGAGACGTAAAAACACACTCGACCTTTCCCTTCCGCCCCCACGCGCTCACAACGCCCGAAAATGGCGAGGACTCCCGTCAGGCGTAAAAGAGAGCGGCGCTCGTTTCGTGCCCTTTCCTTTCCTTTTTTTTTTTTTTCAGTGACCTATCTTTGTAGTTTTCTTTTTTTTATACGTTTACCGAGTTTCGGTTCGAACCGTAACAGCCGTGCCTTTCAGCTGCCTTGGTCGGAACAACTGGACCTGAACGCCATTTGTCGGAATACTTTTCGACGCGAACTTACATAAAGGAAGGCATCGGAAAGCTCCTCGGTTCCGTAAGTGGGGCTCTACGGAGTGAGAGACGAAGGAGCAGACCTTCTTTCTCTCTCTCTCTCTCTTAGCGTTCCACCATGACGCTATCTATTTGGAAAAGCCTGTTTTACTATATTTACGTTTTCGGTCTCTACTCACCAAACTCATGCCAATGTGCATAGTATGGCCGTCAGTTCTCTAAGCGTCGAACCACCTCACTTCCAGTACCTTACATCTCGGTATCCCCAGAAAGGGAGACCAGAAATTTATGCGCCATAAAGTGGCTCCCCCTTTCGAGCGCCTGAGCTACAGGAACCGAAGTTCAGCGTATAGGGAAATAATAAAAAAGGGGATTTCCTGAAATAAGCGACTTTATGAGTCTGCGTTGCAGAAACATATGTGCATTTTGAGTCTGGACGGAGGAGCTTAGGCTGGAGAGTAGGGCGCATGCATAAATGCGCTCGTGCGGAATCATATTCGGGTTGAAGCACAGTCCTAAGTTTCCCACAAAATATTTTTATGAGTGTGTTGCAAATGTTCAGAAGAGGTTTTATCGGCAGATCGCCAGTGAGGATAAGTCAGAAACGGTTCTCAGAGTTCTCGGTCCGATCGAGAAATGAGCTATAAAGACTGAACGTGACGCGAGTGAGTGGAGTTCTCAGGGCCCGACTGAATTTGGAGGAAATGCGTAGGCTCTATCCAGTAAACAGCACGTCCACGTGAGTATTTTCTTCTGATGTAGGCATACTGGAGCGTATAATTCCTGGAGAGAAGAGTATTTTCACGTCACTACATAACCTAAGATAGCATTAACACTAATCAGTCAATCAATGCTAATACGAAGTGAGTAATTGCGACAGGCCAAAGTACAGGAAGGAAGTATTTCCCGTTTCAGCGAGCAGCTTTAGTAACGCTTATATTACTCCTCTCTCAATATGTCGTCGGCATGCTTGATTAGAAGTGCTAGTCAAATTTTTTTCTAGCTGCATTACTGGCTATGCTGGCTACCTTTGCAGTTAGGTATATTGCAAGCAGTAAGTTACCTGCTATAGTGGCTTGTGCAAAGGTAGTGGCTTATCGTGCGTGTACTGAGCGTCGAGACAGATACAGAATATCACTCAGGGTATGGGTCCAAAACTACGAGTTTGTTATGTTACTTATTTTTATTTTAAATAACGCCTCCATATCCTGAGGCGCTGGTTAAGAAGCGGGATATACAAAAAGCTAACAATCGAAAATATAAGGCGTGATGGAAGAAGAAAAATTAGTTAAGCTTGCAAATATGCTACTTTTACCCCGAGTATATACCCAAATCCCTTAATCATTACGAACGATGAACAGCCCTCTTAGGTAACGCATACTTCTATCATGTTGTTCTCGGTCAACTGCAGGCGCTCATCCAAAATTAGGGCACGCTTCATTTATTTCGAGATTTGAGCCCGAACAAAAATTGTGACCCTGGAATATTCAGGCCGTATATGTAAGGTGTGCTCCTTCTCATCAAATGGCCGTTACTGGTACACATCTGTCTGCCTTTATATGCTGTTGTGGTGCCTGGTACGTAAATTTCCGCGGCAAAGGGAGGTCACTTGACTGTTTCGCCGGTTCATTATTAGGAAGGTGACGCACTGTGCTGCGCACTATGTAATTAAAGCAAGGGTGAAAAAGGTTAACACAAGATGCAGTGGAATAAAAGTCAAAGGTACCCGTGACAAGGCTCTAGTTGTCGTCAGGTTTTAATGCGTTTATTTATTACAAAGGCGGCACCAGTGAGCTCACGACAAATGGCAGCAGCATGTTTCGTGGTACGATGAGAACCAAGTAAAATAGAAAACGCGTCCTCCTAATCGTACTATTAGGAGGACGCGAGGAAGTTACATTAGACTGGTAGTACGACCATGGAGGTAGTGTCTTTAAATGATGTAGTTGTAAAGACTGTTTGCGAGCTCTGTTTGCCATCCGCTGATCAACGAGTTCAGTGAGCGTATTTAGCTGGGCATACTCCTGAAGTACTGGTATGGGTGTTAGGCGGGGAAGATATGTAATTGCACGCATAGCCTCACGATTGATGGCCTCAACGGAGTCCCACTGTCTGCGGGTGAGACGTTGAAACTGTGCCTGGTATATTATACGTGGCTGGAGGACAATCGCCCCACTGCTTCCCCGTCGGTATCATCCGCACATCTGCCTGAAGGGTGCATATTATATACCGATGCATCACATACTGCAGAGCGAGGAGTTACTTCTGTGTATAGTCCCTCTCATCCGCATCTCAACACTCAGTGACATATACCGCGGATACGTGCACCCTCTGACACTGGAACTTCAAGCAATTTACAATGCCATACGTACATTCCCTTCCACCAGTTCCTACATTCAATGCAGTCCATCTTTACACAGACTCTCTCACTGCCCTTAAACAGCTTAAGGCCGTTCGACGCACATTCCAAATAACACAGTCCATACATTTGCTATGTTCAAAGTACCCATGTCCTATTCGCATACACTGGATTCGCGGCCATGCTCGCGATCCACATAACATACAAGCAGATGCTATGACGCATATAAACAGATCAGATGATCCACCACCTTCCCCTCTTCCCCCAGATCCGTTCCTGTCCCACGTTTCCGATTCGCAAGTTCTGCGCCAGCGAACACGCGCTCTCATTCCTCCGTGTTCGCACCCTCTCCCCGTAGTCTTACTCGGCAGGAGGAGGTGACAGTGCGCCGGATCCGGGCAGGGGCGGCTCTGACCCCATCTGTTCGACATCGATGGCGGGAAAAAGATCTACCAGTGACTGACAGGTGCCCTCACTGTGAGACTCCACCTGACGTCTGCGATGTGCGTCACTTGTTGAGAACGTGTCCATCAACGACGCACATTAGGCAACGGATAATCATGAAGGTGGGCCTGCGGTGGAATCGCGATAGTGATTATGAGAAATGGACAATGGACAATCGCTATACTGCCAACCTTCTCGAATACATAAGCACAACTGGACTTCACTCCTTCTTTTAACTTTCTATCTCCTGCATCCCATTCCCCCTTTCTCAACTTATGCCTTGTGGCAAACTCTTCGAAAAAAAAAAAAAGTTACATTAGACAACGGATAATCATGAAGGTGGGCCTGCGGTGGAATCGCGATAGTGATTATGAGAAATGGACAATGGACAATCGCTACACTGCCAACCTCTGCGAATACATAAGCGCAACTGGACTTCACTCCTTCTTTTAACTTTCTATCTCCTGCATCCCATTCCCCCTTTCTCAACTTATGCCTTGCGGCAAACTTTTCGAAAAAAAAAATCGTACTGTTGTTTTACAGTCTCTGTGTGCGTTGTTGCGTACTGGCTGGTGTTCCAGCAACGCTTTCGTTCGTTGCCATTGGTCAGCACTGCGCCGAAGTAAACAAACGGCAAAAAATTCTCCAAGAAGTAGAACCGCATTTGCGAGACCAGGGTGATACTTTGCGACGGATCGTTTTCCCCCCGATTAGAGAACGCAAGTGTCAGCTGTCCTTTCGCCAGCAGCAAATTTTATGTACCATCAGGTGACGGCCACTACGTGATAGGTATTACTAGGTTTTACTTATCGACCACCGATAAGGTGGTCGATAAGGGTAAAAACTGGGATTCCAAGGGAAGGCTAGCGTAGCAGAGGGCGGAAGAAAACTACGTAGGCGGACGAGATTAAGACGTTTTTGGGGATCAAATGGAGGCAGCTAGCACTGGACCAAATTAAATGGAGAGATACCAGAGATACATTTTCCCTACGATGGGTATTAGCTCGGTTGATGATGAGGAGGACTGTTTTCACGAGACAACGACATTAATAGCGCAGATGGTAAATAATGATTCTGAAACGGATACAGAACGAAATGCCTCCCTGAGTACCAGATAATTGCTATCTCTTTTGTTACCGTGTTATTTCCGATATTGGTTTGTGCAACTTGTAGGTCGACCGCAAACCTTCAGGAAAAGGAAGAAATTCAAAAACTATCGACTGTTGTGTTGGTAAACTAATGACCTAGCAGGATTACATTAAGGTAACTGGCAAAGTGCATCACGGGTCGCTGCTGCGGCGTCGTGACACTCCCGCACCTAGACAGCTTAATTACAATCCCAATGGAACGCGCCACGGCCCAAGCGAAAAGTAAACTTTTCATTTCCAACATACTCAAGTTCGGCAGACACCATCCCCGCCTGCGGAAGGAATTGTCGTTCATGAGCAGCCGTAATCATCCGCAAGAGGGCTGAAATCTTGACGCTATGCTCTCGCTGTTTGTCAAGAATGCGGTACTCCTTTAGGTGACAGAATCTAAGCTCATGCTGACGCGCAGATTTTGTATGCTAGCGCTAGGCCTTTTACTCAGCCATTTAGCCATTGTGCTACGTTTGAAGCCATGATTGGTCAGATATAAACTAAAATAATTATATTGACGAGTGAGCATGCGGCGACATGGAGAGATAAACTTCGCTGACCGATGCATTATAACCATGACGCCATCACCAAGCGTTGAGTGGGTTCCGCATGATGGCACTATGGCGGCACGCCAGGCAAGGAGGAAACTTACCGGAAACTTGCTTTTCGACTCGCTTAATTACAAAATTTGCAATTTACGCACTCACAATTACTCATACACGCCTGAGTAAATGTCTCCAAGATATGCTTCCAAGACAACATTCACTAGACGCGCCTTGATTCGGTTTCAAACGTTGAACTGTCTTCGTGGGCTCAAAGCATCCCCGTCTGGAACGCCTGAGGGCCGAGTTAGATTCCAATCAAGATACCGCTTTTCTTTCCTTGCTTTCAGTGGCTTGTTTTGGTTGATGGGGTGTAACTTCCTAAAGCGATTTAGGTTATTAGAGACTTTGCAGTGGAGGACTAAGAAATTTCGACCTCTTGGGGTTCTTAACATGCACTGACAACGCACAGCAGATGAACGCCTTGCTTTTTGCCTTGCTTTTTGCTTTCATCGGCCTTCACGGCCGGGATTCGGTCCTTGGGCACAGCTATCGAGCGCCCTAACCGCTGCGCCACCGCGGCGAGGTCCTTATTTTTGTTGATTGACAACTCGTGCAGACACACTCTGCCGACAGACCTTGCACTTGCCTCTTATAAGACAAGAAGGCTTTCGACTTAAAAAAGAAACTAAAAAAAAAAAGCGCCGCCGCGAAGCGGATTCGAACCTAGGAAGCAAGTACGGAACGTCGTAGCTATCACCGCAGCTTCTTTTCTTTCTTTATTACATTTTTAAAACGTGTCAACAACGCTTGCACTGACAATGTATATTATTTTTTTTTTCAACTCTATCAGTACATCAAGGACATTTATCTACGTCGGGTGGTAATGCAGCGCCCTATACACTTCCCTCAGACATACCACACCTTCAACGCAATTCTCGCGCACAGTTCTCACAGAAATATCAGCACTGTTAAATTGTGTTTGTGTTTTCCATAAGCTATAGAGGTCAAGAGGCCTGATAATGTCATAAGCGAACTCCTGTTTTATTCTACTCGCAAAACTTACGACATAAGAACATATGCCCTATCGTCGCAGCCGACTGCCTACCTGCGTGGAGACTTAAACACCATCTGGAGATGTGCATTGCGTGTCGTCGTTTCCAACAACCTCCAAGCGTGCGCGAAAGCTTTCGCACGTCGTACTCGGTCTAAGTATATCAAAATCCTGCTAGTTTTACTCCGCTATCACAGCGCAGCCGACGTTCCCACGCGTGTTGTTGTTGTTGCGGGAAGCGGGGCCAAAGGGAGCTTTTCAGCTGTGTATTCACGCAACCAAAAGAAAATAATAAACTGAAAATTCCTTGCCTTGCGCTTTGATCGTCGTCATCTGCATCAACTTCTTTGAGTCCCCAGTCACCCATAATTTTCCACAGCTTCTTTCCGTTGCCCGAGAACGCGAAACGACGGAAATGGCGGCTCGCTGAAACGCATGCTTAAATTGGCACGTATCCCAGCGCTTGGGAAGAAGTTTCTTCCTTGCGACGAGACGATAGTGGTCACGGTGGGAAATGTTTTTTTAATGGCTTTCGGAAAATTAAAAACTCGTGCGCGAAATATTTGTGCGGTATTGTTGGCAATACCCAACTTCTAATCTCTGGTTAAGGCGCAAAGGCGGAAGTATTGCAAGGCTTTTTGCAGTAGCAACACTTCAGCCGCAATCTTCCTTCGTCTTCTGCGTTTGCAGCTGCGCTTCCGCTTCGTCTTGATCATGATTCGAAAAGTGGTCAACCCTAAAACATGAAGTGTGCAATAAAGAAAAGCAGCTCGACCTATATGCGAGTCAAGCAGTATTTCTCTTGTCTGCCCTTTCTGTTTATTTTTACACTTTACATGAACTTTCAAGAGGCGTCCGTGTGCTGTGCGATGTCAGCGCACGTTAAAGATCCACATGTGGTCGAAATTATTCCGCAGCCCTCCACTACGGCTCCTCTTCCTCACTTTCCACTTTCACTCCCACCTCCTCCCTTCCCTTACGGCGCGGTTGAGGTGTCCACAGAAAACAAGTGAGGCAGTTACCGCGCCTTTTCCTTCCTATAAATCAATCAGTTTTTTTTTTTTTTTTTCAAGAGGTTGGTACAGGAGAGCGTCTGTGCATAAATTGTACGTTGACAAAATAAAACACAATACAGTTAGGCTGGGATATGCACGGCATAGTATACAGTTCACAACTACAACGCGTCGTTGTGTTCTCTCATTTTTTTTTTCTTACTGTTGAGGATACCTTGCAAAAAAAAAAAAAAAAAGAACATTTTATTATGTGTACTGATTATTTAAAGTACAAATATTACAACAAATCAAATAAACACTGTAAAACATTCTGACTTGTTAGCCGGATAAGCAAATAAGTAACAACTGTGCCCGACAAACCGTACATGCACGATAGTGGCTCTGGTGTATATACCGGCCGCTTCACACTCGGAAGACTCGACGCGCGGATTCGTTTTGCGAGCTATTCTCAAGAAGCTACAGAAATCGTCACCGCGAGCGCATTCAGCTCTGTCCACACTTCTCGAGACGGCCGTAATGCCAGAGTACATTTATGACGCATGGCTACCTTCCGTACTCTCCAACCGCTCTCTCGGAACCCGCTACGTCCGCGTCGAAAATTTGCTCAGCGGCGTCTCGGCGCTCAGAACACTTCACCGAACAAAGTTGGATCGTGGAGTAGGGGGAGAAGAAAAAAAAAAAAAGAACTGTCTGCTTCGGGCCGGATCAAAATGGAAATAAAGTACCGAATATTAACGACACTGGTTGAAGTTCGTTTCTGAGTCCCCCCCTCCCTCCGTTTATTTTAAAGCTGGAATCTAGCAATGTTTACTGAAGAAATTAGTGTTGGAGATTGCACGAATGGCGCTGGAATCGCCGCCCTCTCTTCCATGGTTAATGCATTGAAAGCGTTGCTTGCTGCTATCAACGGCAAAAATAACATATCCTTTAAACTTTTTCTTTTTATTTGAAGGGGGATAATTATACGTCTCTGACACTGCTTGCGGCTAGGATTTAGCTAGTTATTTGCCAACAACGATTAAACAATAGCAGTGAACGGTGCAAACGCGGTCGGCAAGAATGCGCTCTGGTTAAAAGTAGAGGCAACAAGTGGCGCCAACAAAAACAACAACTATAATAACAAAAACAAAACTGCTTTTTAACAAGAAAAACTCCGTGTTATCCGCATTGAAGAACTGGTTTATGTTGAAGCAGGTCATCATTCTGTGAGCAAGCACTTCGTTAAAAGACAGGGTGGTTACATTGACATCAACCTTTCAATCAATTTAAGCGGAACACGTAGGAACCCCTGTTGTTCTACCACAGGGCATAAAACCAGCCTAAGAGACGGCATTTTAGACAATGTATCCCAGAAGCTTTCTCGTCATTTGCTTTCCGCATTTGCTTTCTTGTTTTTACCAGGATGTTTGTACCCCACTCCTGCCTAAGGCCTGTGACACAGGCCGGCAGTATTTGCTAAATAAATTAAAAAAACGCCTTTATCAGCATCGTATTTGATACTGCATTTTAGTTGCGTTCAAGGCACAACAACACATGACAGTTAGAGAGTAGACACCACACGTTTGGAACTTTGAGTTAGGCATACGCAGCGCTCACTGCTTTGCGGGCGGTGCAACTATATAAGCAAAGCAACTGCAATTACAACACCCTTGGTCTTTCATGCAGTAGCGCGACTTGACGGGGCATTGAACAGGATGCTAATGAGTATTGAACTTAACAGCGATCGAAACGTGCAATGCGAAAGTTTCGTATTTTACTAGAAAAGCTATTATATTTGGACTGTGTGGGCAAGACAACACCTCATTTGAATACAGATCTTCCCATTTGTCTTTTTTGCGTTGTCAACTCAAATGGTCGGCAATCGCTATGGGCATTCTATCGAAGTGTCGCGTTTGCATTAATTTTACCCCCCCCCCCCCCCCCCCCCCTCCTGCGCAAAGAAGGCGGACAAAGAAAATGTTTGATTCTTTATCAGGAAATGCAGAACTCAGTGCTGCTTTATACATGGCGTGCACTGTTTAGTGGCTCCATTCTAGACCGGTAAATTCAGAATGTAAGATAAAAAGAACCTCCTTGGAGGATTGCATACGCTATCTTTAGGGGAATCGTGGACATCGCTACTGAAGTGTTCTTAGAAGACAGAAAAATATCAATTAAACGCATAGAAGATGCCCTAAACATTTCGCGGAAGCGCAGAGACCAGTCAACGTGTTCAACTTTCTTCTTTATTAAGCGATATATCTGTCATTTATGCGTTGACATATGGGTAAGAGCGTGTGAATTAAAAGTGAATGCTGCTGTTTATTAGGGAGAGAGATAGCATTGAAAAATTCTGCACAGGCACTGTGACTAATCCGAAGTGGGCCAGCAGGGCGGCGCTAGGTTTTCAACGCAGCCCGTGACGTACTCGTAACGTATTTTCATGTTTTGCAGCGTGCGTACGCTCACAAAGTGTGATTAGATACGTAGCGTTCTGCGCAAGCGCATTCACGACCCGCAGTGTCAGTCCGCCCGCGCATTTTGGAAACGCAAAGTAGGCCCACAATTATCTCGCGTGATGCTCAACACCAACCTAAAAATATGTCTTAAATAGTTTGCATGCTCTTCATTTTGAATTATAAATCTGTGAAAAAAAAAAAAGAAAACATTAAGCGAAGAAATGGAAACTCCCGAGGTGAGACAAGGGGCTGTTGAAAAATTTTACAATAAATCCGCGCTTGTTCGTCTACAGTGGCATCCTTGTAAGAGTAAACCTGTTGTGCTTCTCAACTGCGTCCAAGAATAAGCCAGAGAATGATAATAAATTGATATATGTCGTCTTAAGCCACCAGGGCCAAAGATGGAGTGTTAGACAAGCGAAGCGCGATGGATAGAGTTCTATGACATGCATCGGCGGTGAGGACTATGGTATAGCGGGCAAATTACAAACCAGGGAGTGCAGTTTGTCCCACTAAGAGTGTTAAATGCATGTAAAATTTATGTATTGTTATTTTAAGCAAAAAAGTAGCAAACGAATTTTTCACCCTTATTCACTTGCCTCACCTAACATAGCAGAGTCGTTCTGCCGTTTATATTGTCGTCAATTTTATTAGCTATATGCCACCTGAAATACAAATATACATGTGTAATTCTGCGTACAAATGCAATGCCAGTCACTATTCGGTGTCTGTTTGTGATTAGGAGTTTATAGCTGTCTATTAGTAACAGCGATATCAAATAATTGGAACTGTGAAAAATGCGATCACCCAAGGTACTGTGGCTTAAAAAAAAAATATATCGGCTATTTCACGTGCCCCTCGAAAACAGAGAGTTGTGGAATCACTCCACCGCGACGCGTTTGAGTACAATGCAACCGGTGTTGAGAGCCACGTGACCTTCTCTGAGAGACTGTAAACCTTTACTGGTGCACGAAATCGCCAAATATTTATTGAGTGGCCGCGCCGGAAGCAGTTGAGTTTCCCAAATTATGCCTTATATGCCTTACTGTAGCAAGGTTCCCACCTGTAATACTTCAAAATCAGCCTATCTCAATTTAGTTAAATAGCTTACTATAGTAAACATAGCTGAACTGCTTTTTCATGACCACCAACTCTCACATTACTATACCTCCAGGGCCTCGTTATAAACCAACAATGGCCGCCGTTTTGCATAGCAAAGCTAAATGCGAATAGGTGCGCTAGCTAGTTTTGTCATGTTTTACCTTTGTTTACCGTTTGCGACTGTTGCCAACGTTTTGGTATCCTGGCTTGCCTAAATGCAGTTTGGAACAAACTAATTCACTAATGCTGTAAATTGTGCCTCTATAATCACACATACTTATGAGTGTAAAATCGTAAACTACCAGAATCACACCATGTGAAACACCAGCAGAAATAGATATAAAGCCCCGTGTTAACCAAGACCTAGAGTCGTGACTGAGCGATTGACTCAAAATCCAAAGATCCCGGGTTGGATTCCTATCTCCTCTTTTCAACACAGAGAGATCACCCGAGCTGACCACGTCCCTCAACGACACGCCATTTAGTCTAGCACTGTCACACAACCTGCCGACGATTCTGTGGCCAACTTTATCATCTCTTAACTATCAACCACGCATAAGGGCTTTTTCGCAAGTGACACATTTGTGGCTTGCACACGAGAAAAACCTGGCGTTAAATCTCAACGACGCGCTATACTGAGACACCCATTATAACGACGCGAGAAAACACCATGAGACAGCCCTTTTCTGAGAGATAATATCTGAAGCAAACATTGGCTTAAAGACATTTACCACTACTGCTGAATTATTGCAGGCGAAAAGAGTATCGCTATCATGGGACTCAAGCACTGCTCAGAGAAATGGCGGCGGTAGTTGAGACACGTGTAAAAAGAGGTCCTGTTCCCCGAGGTCAAAATTAAAACTGAATGATTCACAAGGAAGTATTTTCTTTCTATAGAATGTGAACGCTTTAAAAGCAAACTGAGGCAAGTGTGCAGCGCTGAAATTTAAACAAAAAAGCGACTAACTTATACTGCGAACGAAGAAATTCTTCCAGCGTACCTGAAATATAAGTTTTCACTTCAGGCAGGAAAACAATATATAAATGAAATGGCGCGCCTCTAATGGTATTTTGACGAGTGCTCCTTCCTTGCTTCCTAATGAAATGCCGAGTGGACGAAAGAGGACAAGCTAAGAGCGAGATTTGAGAAAAGGGACCAGCAAGAGAGAGGAATAACTCGTTTTTGTGCGATGCTAGAAAGCGCCACTTCTATTTATTTTGTGATTTTTTTTTTGACGCAATAAAAATAAAATGAAGCAGAGAGTCTGGCGAGAGCACTGGACAACAGCCAATAGCTCCTTGTGCAAGCCCAACCCGAGTGAGTTGAGGATAGTGGAACGGTGGGAAGGGACAATATGAGCACATTCAGGGGAATAAAAAAAGAATTACAAAATCATAATTCAAAACTAAAGAGAGATGAAAAGCGTACGTGTGATCCGTTTTAAAGCTAAAATGAGAAAAAGACTACCTGAGGATCTTTTTTTTTTTTTTTTTTTTTTTTTTCCTGCTTGTTCTTGGTCTTGCGAGCCAATCTGGGAAAGGGAACGAAAGATTCTGCAGAGCCGCTAAAGAAGGACGAGGTTCTGTCTTTTGCGTCCTGCTTCGGAAAAGCTGACGTTAAAGCAAAAAAAGTAAGAGGATTGAGGCTAGGAAGCGAGCAACGAAAGCGAATCTGAGTGAAAGCGGTGCCCTCAGGTTTTCCACGGGGCCGCATAAGAAAGAAGAAAAAGAAGAGACTAGGAACAAGAACTGAGAGGAGGGGAGACAAGGCTGGGTTCCTCAGCGTGAGAAAGCCAACCGAAATAAATAAGCGCAAATTCGAGGCGTGTCGACCGGTCAAGGCGACGCCAAAGGGGACGCTGGTCGCCTTTTTCACGCCGCATTGACGTAGTCCGCTGGCGCCAGCGCCTGAAGTATCTTCGGCGGCGCAGACAAATCGACGTGGCGCCGATGACCGCAAAGTGGGCTTGTGCCTCGCAAATCGCCCGTCTGTTTAAGTTGTGTGCAACGATCTGAAATACGGACATAGTGGAGTGGTGACGTCCGCCGAGACAAAGCTCAATTTACGGTGTCCATGAGATAAGGAAGCTGCCAAGACAAAGAAACAAATATCGAAAATTGCAATCCCAGCCTGATGGGGATACTAGGATTGTTTCGGTCAGTTACTGGTCTGTGAGCTTAACACAACCTCTGCCAGTGAAGAGTGAGGTGTGCTTGTTCGAACGTTACGGACATAATGAAATTCTTAATTAACCAGTTATGCTAGTCATATAGTTTTGTACAGCCAATCTTCTACAGCATTCTCAGTCACCTGCCAGCAGATAGAACGGTTACAAGATTGGTCTTAGCGTCTTCTTCACTTGGCGTGAATGAGTCCTCCTTCCCTTTTATTTGATAGTCGACTGGTTATACTCCCCCTTTAGTCTTCGGTATTAGCGACTTATAGCTTAGTAGTGACGAAGTAAAATCGCCGCTGAAAGGGCAGTTTCCTTTGGACTACTTTACTGCCCTCAAAGACGAAAAAGCTCCTTCGGGGGCTTGCAACCAGGGCGCTTACGAACTTTTCGTGCGAAAATAAAAGCGACAATGGGGCCATACAGCATCTGTGATGCGTAATGGCCAGAACTAAAGTCAACAAAAGAACAGAGACAAAAAATTAGATTGCACCGCATTTGTTCCTATCTATCCAACAAGAAATACAGGACCTAAAAGACAAACGCGAATGCATTTCGTTAACCAAATGGTTTTCTTCTGTTCAACCGAAGACAGACGAAATCCTTAACGCCAAATCGCGTAAAGGTTTACTTTATTCGAGGCAGTCTATAACCAAACTACGCTCTGCGCCATTTGACTGAAAGGGATGGGCTTAGCTTGTAGTGTGTCATACAGGGGAGAAGATGTGGAGCTGGGAATTGCCGAAACTGCAGGCAAAAAGTTTACAGAAAGAGTTCCGGGTTTTCATTATTCTCGCTTTCCCGAGAGCGTCTTCAAGTAAATAAAGGTAGAGGCACTACAAAGTTGTTTTGTCAGCCCGAATCTACTTCGCACGCACGCACGCACGCACGCACACAAAAACGGAGTTGAAATGAAAGAAGAGGGGAAATAGCTGTGTGATGGTACGTCAAGCAGGACAGAATAGACACTTCAAACTCAAGATGTTAGACGTTAGTTGCAAAACATAGCTAAAGCCGGAAAAACAGTTTTGCCACTTTCATGACAAGTAAGGTGGCAATGCAAGCCTTTCAACGCCGGTCCCCGCATGTGCGGACACACGGAGTGGACTCGCAGCATCTAGGATGAGTGACTGTTATGGTTAGCAAGCCGTTCGTCAACGCCTGTCAGTATTTTGGCTGCTATGGTCACATTCGCCAATCACTAACCAGTTACACCCGGAAGAAAACTAAAATATTTGGAGATCTATCTATCTGCTGCTACGTCTCTAGCTGAGCCGACGCGGAGCAAGCCTGCAACAAAAGCAGGATCACTATACATCAATGACTGACCTACACAGTGAACAATTGGTGCGGTAACGCGCAGTTTTGAAATGTTTTCTGAGCTAGTTGCGCCAGAGTATTCTAGCGCCGCTTAGGCTTGATTTGGTTTAGTTGTGAGGTTTAACATCCCAAAGTGACTCAGGCTATGAGAGGCGCCGTGGTGGAGGACTCCGGAAATTTCGACCGCCTGGGGTTCTTTAACGTACACTGACATCGCTCAGTACTCGAGCGCCTTGCTTTTCGCCACCATCGAAAAGCGGCCGCTGAGGCCGGGATTTGATCCCGCATCTTTAGGAACAGTAGTCGAGCGCCGTAACCACTGCGCCACCCCGGAGAGGGCCCCTAGGCATTGAATACTACGGTTTGATGAGAAATTCGATTTCGGCACATGCGCGAATCTTCTGCAGCGACGACCCATTATTCAATTTTATTTGCAATGCACACTCTTCCACATTTTCTACTGATCATCGGCGTCTTGAAAGCAAAGGCCGCGCCTTACATTGCTGCCAGTAGCTATCCCCTCTGACGTCACGTCCCGCGGCCATAACTTGGGGGAGCGATTGAGATGTAGAGTTAACGCTGAAGAGAGTCATCCTAAATTACAGCTCTCGGTGAGTATTCTAGAAAACTATACCGCTCTTTTTGTTTTGTTTTTTCTTGCAGCTCTCGAACGTGCTGGCTTTGAAGCATTTATTTTCTTTCGCTATGGGTCAGTGATAATGAAACACACAGAAAAGAAGAAGTCATTGTTCGTGTTAAAAAAGGAATAGTTTAGAGCACTTCAATACAGACACTTGCAAAAACCCTTAATTGCACCCTCTCAGTAGTGATTTCCCCCATTCCTCTTCCTCACGCCTTTCCACTGTTCTATCATCCAGTGACGCAGGCACTGCGAGAATAGCGTTGCAGACATTGAGCCCGGCTACACGCGAACATCGAATATTTCACGGTCCGCTGGTGCCGTCGAAAAGCTAGGAACATTCTTCTTCCATCGTGCGCTTGGTTATTGTTTGCGATCTTTTTTTTTTCTGAGGCCCGTTCGATACTGCCGGCGTCAAAACTGGTTCGCCGGGTGCTGCCGTCGGCCCAGGCACAGCAATTAATCTCTCTTTGACTCCTGCCAACACGCCTGTCAGCGACGGCATGGCGACGAGACGCCGGTGAGCGCCGGTACTGTGACATTGACGTCAAAAAAGGCATGGAGTAACCAGAACAGTGCCAGTAGTGGCAGAATCTGGTTAAGCGGTACAGAAGTGACGACTTAATGCAAGAGCACAATAGCGTAACAATAGCGTTTACTGGCGAACTTCTTGCCGAAGCACAGCCGGTTTTAACGGGGACTCGTATTGGCTAAGATGTTGGAAGGGTAATCTCACCTTATCAAGCGAAACGTGGTTTACAGCGCCCAAAGGCAAGAAAATATTAGTACATGCGCGTTCAGGTAAAAATATTTAATAACGTCGAGTCAGTTACTGTCGATATTCTACGTTTAGCATTACAAAGTTACATTACAAAGTTTGTTTCAATAAAGAGTTTAAAAACACATTACAATAAAAGGAATTAAAATGAGCGAGATCCTGACCTCCGCGAGAGTACACAGCTGAGAAAAAGTAATTTAATGCAGAAAAAGGGGAAAGATCAGTAAGACGGCCGATATAGCCCCGCTACTCCATCGTAAACAGTGGAAGATACATCGGCCTGTACTGCGTGTCAAATTCACATTCTTTTGGCCCATTAACCATGATAACGTTTCTCTCTATTGTTTCTATTCCTGTGTAAGTTATTAATTGTGTTCTTTTTCATTCTTGTGATTGCTCTTCTTCTTTGCAATGTACTCTTTCCCTGAGGGTAAAATGACTAAATAAATGTATGCAAGAGAAAAATACCATTTTATAGAATAAGTTAAGTAGCTAGATAATGAAAGATTGTCACATTGTGGTTTCTTGAAAATCTGGGAGAATTAATCGTATTAGTCGCATCGAGTAAATCTAACTTTAGCGATGGAAATCCACGAAATGTGTCTCAATTTTCAAAGCAACCTTTAACACTTGAATAAGGCCGCTTGAAGTTACCAGCGTCAAAATCTACGACAGTGTCTCTTATTCGCCCCTTCATCCATGGGAGGCCGTGAAGCAGCAAACAAAGCTAGACAAAGAACAAACGCGGAGCGCAATACGATATATAAGCGTGTCGAGCACAAAGTGAGCTAAAGCCAGCAGTTGTATGAAGGAAGGACATTAAACTTCATGGTGTTACTCTTGATGCTTAAGATCTACTTCCCTTAAAACGTCTTCTTCTTTATTGCAACAATAACAGTAATAGGTCAAAACAGTGTGGTTAAGTACCGAGCGACTCACGCTTTGAGCAAAGCCGTAATGGAAGCCTACGAAAATTTCGGCCAACTTGTGTTCTTTAACGTGGTCTGACATCACACCGAACACGGGCACCTTGCTTGTCGCCTCCGTCGAAAAGCGGTCGCTGCGGCTGGCATTGAGCTCGCTTGTTTGGGACCAGTATACCAGCGTTTTAACCACTGAGCCACAACGGCTTGGTTGAGCCGAATAGCGCGATTTACGCTGAAGTAAGGTTAGGTGTTCTCCTTCTACACCCTCAAGACAACTCGCATAGCATTATGTTGAGTACTAAAAAGTTCTTTGTGATTACGGCGTGACTGGCTTCAAAAAAGAAAGAAGACGAAAAACAAAGGAAAAAACAGAAACCATCTGCCATGTCCTCGAAAGTACAAGGAAAGCACCCCTAAGTAAAAAACACACTGCGGCGATAGAAACAAGCATGCCCGTCCGGTCGAATCTCTGGCGACGCCAGCGCAATCGACAGCGCCATGGCGCTCTCTAACACAGCTCGGCGTTATCATCTCCCGTAAGCATTACTTGTGAGCGCGCTTCGGAAGCTTTGTTCTCTTATTCTTCTCGCTTTGCTTTATTTTTATTTGTCTGCAGGGAAGCCTCCAGGTTTTAGGCAGACCCAGCGCGCTCGAAAAAGCGCTCTTCTTATCGCAACCAAGTTTTCGGAAAAGCGAATTGCGATACGGGAAAAAGCAAGAGGCATGTTGAACGCACGTTGTTTCACAACTCCAAGGACCCATATAGAAGTCACTTTTGAAAAAGAAATAAACATGAAATGCACGCAATACACAGAGAGATGAGTATGAAGGGAAGACCGCGATGCATGCAGCACACCGCAGGAATCATCAGCGAGAAAGCATGCCCGTTCCTGGGGCTCCGTGTTTATGCAACGCGTTAGATGCGATCAAGAACAAGAACTGAGGGGAGAGCAGGGGAGAGCGGCCGCTAGGGAGATTGGTAGTTGAGAGGGGAAGAAAAAGGGAAGGAGAGGAAGGAAGTGGAAGAAGAAGGATGAGAAGGCACGACTGTATCGAGGCAGAACATGTAGCACGTATCTTTTGTCAGGGCCGCTGCTAGCTGGTGCTGCCATGCCATCACCCTAGTTTGTGTGCAAGCAGCCGCTCCTCCCTGGGGGAATCACGGCCTCCGCTGGTTACTATGACCTAGTGAGCCCCAATGATTTCTCGACACTCCCCCTCCCCCCCTCCCTTTCCCTCCTACGCTGCCTAAATTTTCTAACTTGAAATTTTTCTTTATGGCTTCCTCATTTCATTCTTATGCGACGAATTCTTTCTTCGATCTTCCTTTCCCTAGGGTAGGGTAGAAGTGAATGGTATTGGTAGGAGAAAGCGTTGGAGGAGAGGGTAGAAGGGGTGCCCTTCTTGATCGCAACCATGCGTGTTCATTTGCCTGATTGGCTCGTATTGATTCGTCGTTCTCCCAAGATTTACGCGCCACGATAGGAGGGCTCACTGCGCATGCGATAAATTTTCCCGCTCCATCTAGCCTGGACCGCTGGCGGTGGCCCCCATTAACCTTGATCTGAGCCCGCCTCAATTTGTTCCACGTGTGGTCTGGCGAGACACTGCGGTTGGGAGGATTAAAATGTGGTGGACAAAGGAAGAGGGAACATTATAAAGAATACTTTTCTATCTCTTTATACTAAATTTGAAACGTCAATGGCAAAAGTTTCTGCTGCACGGATCGAACATCTGAAATAAAGCTGAAATAATCTCCAAGACTACAGGGGTGTTTATGGGCAACTCAATTCACATGGGAGTCGACGTAAGAATAGAATGACTTGAGACCACGATATACTGATGCTATATGTGCTAACGGTAGAAAAAAAAATCTCTTCTCGAGAGAAAGGCTCCGCAGTGCCTCATTCGAAGCAAGGTCCACGTGTAAAAGCGTTTGTAAGGCCTAGATTAGAATCTTGGAGACCTTTGATATTCAAGGGCGAACAAGACGCACCTAATTGACAAAATCGAACGAACGCAAAATTTCGCTCAGCGCTTCGTACATACAATGCGCACCTAATCCTTCTGCGTTTTTTATTTGAGGAACAAATTAAATGTGCAGACGCTGTCGTAGTGAAGAGTACATTCCAGATTAAAATTTTTATTAGCCTCCTCTGCCACGGTCTCTTCAAACTCAGTCCAATGCATCACCCTAAGGAACATCAATAATGAAATAAATCAGTGTAAAACAATAAATCATCCCCCTAATCGCCGTAATACAGATTAGCTCTTGTTTTTGCTTTTTCCTATGTACCAGTGAAACAAATCATCGTGTGACACAGGTAAGGGTACTTCTATAAATTATCTGTAAATAAAATTACTGATTTGCCTTTACGCTACAAGCGGTATTTTTTTTTTGTATTGTCTTTCTCACGGAGTACGATAACATTTTCTGGTTGCATATCAATATTTTGGCACAAGTTTCGTCACAAACGTTTTCACAAAAGTCGGTACGATATTCTTTCGCACGTAGCAATATATGCATTACTACTCAGGCGCTTATATGCTTCATAAGCGCCAAGGCAAATTGTTCGAGGCAGTAAAAGTGTCCTCAAACGCTCCCTTAAAAAGCACGAAAGTTTGCAGACCAGCTGCAGTGAATCTTTCAAAGTTCGTGTTACGGAAGCGTGGACAGTAAAAAGTAATCATATCATTAACTGCAATTTAAAGCAGCACCTCATTACGTCTGATGGCTCTCGGAGCGTGAGGTGCAAGACATTCTTAGTAATCTTGCCTTCATCTTCTTTTTTTTTTTTTTTCTGCGATGAACATCACTAAAAAAGAAAACAAAACTAAAGTGCAGAACTGTTCTCATTAAACTGTCTTACCGTCTGTAAACTTGTTTTTCTCACTGTAGAAATGAGCGTGTATTATAATAAAGAAAGAGGCACAAAGACATAGGAGCGAAACTGGAACAACATTCGGGCGTTGGAAAGAACGCAAGTTGTGCATTGTTGGTGAGAACAGCTGCGCCGTGTTCCACGCGAGAGGAAGAGCTCCCATAATGCTCGGCAGTTCAAGTCTACTTCCGGTCCCTGGGACGACTTCCGCTCATTCTTTGTGGCCTCCCTGCCATCTTCAGCGAGCGCCATCTGGGCGGTGTAGGCGGGGGCGGAAGCGAAGCATCAGCGGAAGCAAGCAACCTCAGTGCGCGCTCCCGCTCGACTCTGCTGCGGCCCTGAGTTATGGCAGCGGCGGCGGTGTGTTTCCTTACGAGGAAGCCGGAAGTTATTTCCCCGTTCGCGACAGGAAGAGATCGGACCTCGAACAGGAGGTGAGATAAGGAGACTCGGCTCGGATCGGCGGGCTGCTGAGCCCCAGGACTAAAGCGCTAACCAAGCAGGAGCTTAACTTTGATGAAGCCCTGCCGCCATCGTGTTCCCGGAGAGCCTCGGGCGAGCTAGTTTTTGAAGATCCGAAGACACCGCCTCTGACTGTGCGATTGTTCGTCAGTATCGTACGCCTTTCGCTTGGTGTTCTTCTATTTCTTCTGACAAGCCAGCTTGCGGAAAGTTAATTGCAGAGAGAGAAAAACAAGTTTCAAGACAAAGTCGAACATGTGGTTTGACTTTCCGAATTGAGTTTGTCTCCTTATATATCACACAATGTTATTAGGAACTTGAGCATCGGGAGAACCTGCAAGTTTGAGGGTACATCAGAAGTAGAAGTTAAGGCGTGGGGCGGAAGTTAAGGCAAAGTAGTACAAAAAATTCTAGCACTGCTTAAGCCTGTTCCAAACCATAACCGGTACATAACCAGTACAGAACATAACCTGTACAGGTACGGCTTGCTTGTACTGCTGGCGCGAACAATCTTCATGAAACCACCGCTTGCGGTCAGGTAATTTTGTAGCATTGGATGTTTCCCTAATGCTCAAAGGGCATTTTGTTTTCTAGTATAAATATGAAATCATAGGCTTAAAACGACATTTTACGACTACGCCTTAGTCGAAATGAAAGTTCCTTTCATTGATGTCAGTGCGGGAAAAGAAGCAATAGCAGAATCATCGCAGGGAGCCTAGAGACAAAAACATTTCTTTGTTTTGTATATTTCGTCCTGCACGTGCACAAGTCACCAGACCAGACGATCTATATATGCTCATTATTTCATTATTTTCTCCAGAACCTAAGCCAGAAAAAAGAAGGTTCAAGTGCGCCTTATTGCGCTCGTAGACAAGGCTGCAAATAACATCCTACCTAAGCAGACCAACTGAGCTATATTAATGCATTCCGCCATTCTACTGCCTAAATCCCCAGAACAGAAACTGCAAAATAAAATGAGGGATTAGTTCAAGTGGGAGTTATTACGCTCGTCTAAAAGACTGCAAATAAAATCCCACTTATGGGATAAACAACTAAATTTGGTTGCATGCCATTGGGGCTTGGTCTCGCCATAGAGACTGGATTCGTACATGGGTTGCAATCTGCCGCGGCCATAACTTTAAGCGCGGATCGCACAACCACTTCGGCACATCTTTTCGATTCCCTTATAGAAGTGCGACCTAAAGGGGCTACTAAACAACTTTTCCGCAGCGCAGGCCGCTGGTTCGAGGCCCATACATGATCACCATAACTACCTCCAACGGAGGAGAAACCTTCATATCTGTCCCTCCGCGATGACAGAGTGTTTAGCATGAAAATATGATCCAGGCTGCAGCAGCTTTCTTACGATGCAGGCGAAACGAATGGCGCTCTGTGCACTGTGCAACGTCAGCACATGTTGAAAACCCTCGGTTAGTCGAAATTTCCGGATCCCTCCGATGTGGTGTCTCTCAGCCGATCCTGCTTTGGGATATCAGACTATAAACTAAACCATATTTTATGCATTTCGAACTAACAGGGCCCTGAGCCAGCTGCAATCACCTTATCAGCGCAGACGTCCTAATCTCATCCCGCTAACTAGATTTCTGTTGCCCTCTGTTGTGTTTTCCTCTTCTTAGAATCGACGTCGTTACCGCAATGGCCGCGGTTATCTACATCACATGCGCTGCCATGTCCGTTCCTTCATCCTCATTTCGACTACAACATCGCAAAATTTGCGTTTGTTCCCTGACCCTTTTTTTCCTCCTTCCCCTTTTCTTATAGATCTATCAATTTCCTTTCAAACGCGCGCTGCGTAGTCCTCAAATATATTCAAACTTTTCCATTAACCTTTCAGATATTATCTCACAGGATTTCTAGTAAGACATAGCTGTTCTGTATATAATTTTCTTTTAGCGGATTCTGAAAGCTCCTCTTTGCAGTAGGTGCCAAATGCACTTAACTCCATTCTGATATTCTTTGTTATTTCAGACTCAGTGTCCTGATGCGCGGTGGCTACCTGATTTAAACAAATGTACTTCCTTGAAATCTCAAGGTTTCGCTGACTAAATAGGTGTTTTTTGTCAAAGCTGTTGAGCGTTGCGTCAAATTTCGGTATACTAATTATTAGGGCCACCTTTCTGCTTCTAATGTTTATGTCCTTGATAGTGCTTTGCAATTAGTTCCTTGAGTTACTTAGAAAGGCAATCATTAATGCTTAGCGAATCACAGATTGGCAAGGCATTTGTTAACTTTTATAACTAACACTCCTCTAATCAAGTCTCTAAAGGCCTCATGTAAACTGGAGGTGAGTACCACCTTTCTGACTGAAATTTTATAGTTTTCTGTATGAAGGACTACGGTGACTTTCCGCCTCCGTAGACAGTTTCTGGTAATGCTGCATAGGCTTAAGGGTCAAAAACTTTCTCATAGTCTATAAAGGCTAAATATAAGAGCCATTCGTATTCTGAGCGCTTCTTTTTCCCCTGATTTATGGTGTAAATTCGGCCTCTAAAACGCAGTCGCCTAAGATGGCGACTCCGCATTAGATGACTAGGGTATATTCGAAAGGAGAGCGCACATAGTTCAGTGTACGAGAAAAGGTCCCTCTCGGTACGATATCTACCGGCGGATATGCCGATGGCCCTCGCATTGAATCGAGCAGACATTATGGCATTTGATTCAACCGAGAAAGATATTTCAAGATGAGCCCATTTGAGCGGATAGGTTGCTGGAGCCGGTTGTACGACACACTGTTAAGTGTAACGAACTAACGCCACTAGTTGTTCAGCTCACTGATATGTTGAGCACATCAATCTCTCCTTCACATTGAGCACACCAGATAAATGACTGAAATAAATGTTGAAACCTGCAAACGTTTTGGCACCCTGATGAATTAAAAATATTGCTAAGGGGAAGTATTTATTGGAACTGCGTCGTCTGCGAGCGCACCACTTCATCGATCACGCGTTCCCCGGTAGCAATATCTCCATTTTGTACTGAAACATTGCGTAAAATATTACTTTGTGTTTAGGGTACACGCATATCCATCGTGTATTCGATTTTCTTGAGCAAGGTTTCACGCATAATCTTTTCAGTGCGGTTTTCAGCAGATTTCGAGATGGGGTTGATGGAAGCATTTAATCGCATTTCAAGCTTGTGGCAAAGTAAGCGTAAGCGCAGGGCTACTGCAGGGCTTTGCTGCTCTGAACAGCACGCAGGCCTTATTCGATTTCAAGCAATCTCGTATTACTCTCATAAGCCAAGCAATGCTATTTGGAAACTATGACCACTTTATGTAAACGTTTTGCTTGTTCTCTTTTTAACAATTGCACTCACTTAGCCACAGCTCCTTTACATGTCATCGTCCGCATGATATGGCGTCATCATAAGATAACGTCGCACAACCCATTGACTATCCAGCAAACCTAGCATGTGACAGGTAGTCCTGAATTCATGGTGGAAACAGTTACAGGATAACTTCTTAGGCTTTAGCTGCAGTTTGGTTCACATCACACGAGGAAGGAGATAATAAAGGGGGGGGGGGGGGCGCATGATCCCGTTCCCTCAACGGTAGGGTCCTCTGAGCAGCGTCACCTGGCGACAGATAGCGGAAATACTGTAAACATGTATAATTGCGGGTTTAAAAGCTTGCTGTACTCGTTGCTTCAGTGGCGGTATGGATTGACACTACTTACCTCAGCATTAAGCGAATGAAACTAATGTTCAAATCCTTTAAGAGCAATTTTGTTGTTTACAGTTTTTTTCCAATTTTGTTTTCACCGCTACTTTAAAATAAGCGACCAAGATCACTCCTGGGGATTGTTCCCCTTTAGGTCGCAATATGTAATGTTTTAATTTCTTAATAGCCGCAAAACCAGCAGTGAACAGAGCCACGAGGTGATGGCATAATGGTAACACTAATCAATTACCTTCACCATAATCATTTCCTGCCTTCAGTGAGTGTATGTTACCTTAGGATGCGTTCAGAGACACCTTTCGGTAACTATCGCCATTTAACTCGGTGAGAGGCAACAAGTGAGGAGAAAGAAGGTGGAGGACCCTACCGTTGAGGAGACGGAATTACGGGGAAGGGGGGGGGGGGGGGGGGGGGGGGAGGATCCTATGACTTCCTTAGCATGAAACTCGTGATAAAACCTATGCGGCATTACGCGAAGCCGTTCAAGTTAGACGAGGTCAATGTACCGAAACAATGCCCAAGCCTCTTGATTTAACAGCTTCAGAACTTTATTTAAGTGTCTTCACGAGATGGAAACTGCCATATTTTTTTTTATTTTCACTTTGTTATGAAGATGAACGCGTGTCGAAAAACCACGCCGAGACGAAGAGGAGGCCATGAAGAAATTAGGAAAACTTCGCTCTAACTGACCCTCTTACGGATGGACAAGCCGCTTTCTAAGGCAGGGAATGAGGTGGAGAAAGGCGGAGAGTAGGACGAAGGAAGTCAGAGGTTACACGTAAAACACACGGTCTCGCGGGTAGACAAAAGATGACCGGACCGCCCGTAGCCACGGCGACGTTTATTTGACGCCTCGAAGAATTGGCGAGATTCCCGCCTGCCGTTCTTCATTAGGCACCGCGAACCTTCATCGTCGCAGAGCGCGTGGGAGCTCGCACACCTAAGACGTCTTTAAGCGCGCGTTCGCTCGGGGAAAATGAGGCAATCTCGCGCATCATTTGCCGCGCCACGCCGACGTCAGTGGCGCGTTAAAGAACCCGAGAGATCAGGCCAAGGAACAGAATGGCGAAAGGTAATCTCGCGCGGTATGTAAGGAGAGTAAGCCCGCTCCGAGCGAAGCGGGAACGATTCGCTACGGAGCCGTTACAAACGACCCGTAGTTTAAGCGTCGAGACCACCGAGGGGGATGGTGGGTCGCGGACGGTGACGAGCCGCCGCAGCCGCTTCCGCCGGGGCTGCGCAGATATCGGACGCCCGCTTGAGGTGATTGCGACGCGCTGTTAATGAGTCGTGCCCGATGAAAATTCTCGCCCAAAGAGTCTGCTCGACGATGGCGACGCGTAAATACCGGCCTCCATCAGTTATCACTCTGCTAAACAGACACTTTCAAAAGCGAGATTAGCGGACGCGCGGAACAGCTTATCAATTCAGGGCATGCCTGGCACACAGCAATTTACTTCGCTGCCGCTTTTGCATGTGGGCTTAATATGCAAAACTGTATTTTTATTAGCCACAATGTAACTGTCAGGTGATAAGACAGGTATAAAATGTACCTGTGAAAATTGGAATATAACGATGCCGAGAATTTGCCGAGGCCTGATGAAACGTCGGCTAAATGAGATCAATAGAGTGGCGAAAAGTCGCGGGAGCCAGCAATTTTGTATGTTGTCGAAGCAACGGCTTATGTTTGGTGACGAGAATGCAGAGGCGCACTTTTTTCCTGAGGCACAATTGAGTGGTTTTGATTGTGGACTGTGCCACCGCGGCGCTTCGACTGGCAGTGTTCGCGTGCTGCTCGCGCAGCTGAACCCGTCTCCTTGTGAGAGCGGCAGATGCCAGACGGCTGCAATGTACGGCGAAAACGTTCATCGGTGGACAGTTTTATAAACGACTCAGGCGATGTCGCGGCTGCTTTAAGCAAATGTCTTGCTGGTGTTGTCGCTTCCCTCATGTACACATTTGCGGTGTGTGTGCGCGTGTGTGTGTGTGTGTGTGTGTGTGTGTGTGTGTGTGTGTGTGTGTGTGTGTGTGTGTGTGTGTGTGTGTGTGTGTGTGTGTGTGTGTGTGTGTGTGTGTGTGTGTGTGTGTGTGTGTGTGTGTGTGTGTGTGTGTGTGTGTGTGTGTGTGTGTGTGTGTGTGTGTGTGTGTGTGTGTGCGTGTGTGCGCGCGTGTACGTGTGCGTGTGCGTGTGTGTGTGTGTGTGTGTGTGTGTGTGTGTGTGTGTGTGTGTGTGTGTGTGTGTGTGTGTGTGTGTGTGTGTGTGTGTGTGTGTGTGTGTGTGTGTGTGTGTGTGTGTGTGTGTGTGTGTGTGTGTGTGTGTGACACGCACCGTGTAATGCTGAAATGTGTCGTCGTAGTAGGGTAGGCAGCCACACAAAAGAATTGTGTGGCTGCCGCTGTCTAAACCGGCAGCGCGCACAGATGTGAAGCCGAGGATGTCGACTCCATTCTACATATGTGGCACACGCACACATTAGCGGCGCTGCTGTGCAGATTGCAGTCCATGCACGTTGCAGAACTCACAGCACCTGCTCACAGAGCTTTCCGTGGATGACGATAACAGAAAAATAAGAATAATTAAATAGAGAAAACGAAGCAACACTAACAACCAGAGAAAAATAAGAAAAATAAAAACCTGTCGTAACGGCCTTACCCTTACCGCTGTCGTTCTCCCTATAGACATGGCGTCAGGCCGTGATGTTATCGCTAACGTCAATACCACTAGGTGTTTAATTATTGCCATCAATATCGCATTCCTAGCTTCCTGAGGCATTTCTCTCCCTATCTAGGGGAGAGGCTGCAGGCCGGAAGTATAAGTGCAAGTATAGTGAAGTATAAGTATAAATGAAGTATAAGCATAAGTGAAGTATAAGTATAGGTATAAGATGGGGCTCGTCCGAAATTCCTTGTGTGGGCGGAGGAAGAAAGAAAATGAGAAACCGAGAACCCAAGGCGCAGGGATGAGGCAACTGCTCCTGTGCCACAGTGTTGCGGGGTTGCGGAAGAAGCTCATTGTGCTTGCAAGTTCGACGTCGGCGTAGACATGACCACGTAGTGCTCTGCCACCAAGCCAGAACCCGACTGGGCCGCGAAATCGGGTTCTGGCTTGGTGGCAGAGCCCTACGTGGTCACGTACGTGGTAGCAAGAAAACAGGTGCGGCGGACAAAGGCAGCCACATAGCAGCGAGAGCGATGCAAGTTACAGCGCTAGAGAAGGAACTTTCAACTTTCGAGACTGCTCCTCTAGACTCAGTTCTGCTAGCAGGACAGCGATGGAGTGTGAGTGTACTCAGCGTCAACGCAAAGCAGACGCCGGGCAGCCACTGACAAAAGGCAGTTAAAGGCGCTAGCATACGCTATAGCATATTAGTAGAACATTCGAAGTAGAATGTGTAGGAACGATTCTCGCAAACCTTAGGTGTACCTTAATCGTCATCACCCTTCATTCCATGAGGGTAAAGTAGCGGAAATAAAGCGTAGCCAGCGTAATCATGATTAATAGGCTACCGATGACGCCGAAGATATATAGATGGTGCGGCGACAATATTCAGAAGAAAGCAGTGAGAAACCCCTTCACAGCATAACAGAAGCTAAATCTAAATTATAATTGACTACAGCTGTTAATGGTTCTCTGCGCCTCTACAGAACCTTTACTTCCGGCCCATCTGTTTACCTTGGTCCATAACACGTTGCAACGCCACACTGCGCGAACTCGTTTGCTCTGCACCCCCCCCCCTCTACCCCCCCCCCCCCCCCTTCCGGGCGCACTACTTTCACCCTCGACATCTTCCCAGCCTATACGCACAACTATCTGCAGCAAACACCTACACGCTGCTGCTCATTGTGCGGAAAGCGTGGTTCGAGGGGACAACGCGCCAGCTCTTCCCTCCAACTTTGCAGGTATACATGGAGTGCCGGCATCGCTTGTGAAGCGGAGCCAGGAAGGCCCAGCCGTGGAAATAAAGATAACCGCGTTACAATTCATTAAGGTCGCCACCAAGCAGCGGGCGTTCGAAGCAGTGCGGGTTGCTTCGATCGGCGCCCCACACAAAGCGAGTGGGTGGAGAGCAGCAACGCTGGAAGAGGCGATGCCGTTTGCCCGTTCGTTGTCTGCCGCTGATGGGGCGTGATTCGAAATGTGCGGCAGCGACCGCGTCCCGCGTGGTTTATAAGCGCGCCTTCTCGCGTGCGTGCGTGCGCGTGCCTTAGCTCCCGGTCGTGGAAGAGAACGCGGTTATTATGCAAACGGCACACGGCGCTGAAGGACGGCTGTGGTGCAGCGGGCCCGTATTTTCTCTTCGTTTGCTAGCCTGTTTGTTTGCGTTCGTATGTTGCGATGCTCCCTAAAAAGGGCTGACGCGAGCGAGCTGCGCGCCGGGATAATTCAGCGGCGTGATTTTACTGGGAAACGCGACAGATGCGCTCTTCCCCGCGCCATTTTGGCAGCTGAGGGCTCTTGGAGTGAAGCGGGCCGCGGCCGAGGACTGTTGCGTTGTTTTCCGCGGGCGGCTTTGTGCGGGTGCTAATTCCCGGCGCACTTGCTGCTTCAAGCGAGGCGAGGGGGGGGGGGGGGGGGGGGCAGTATAGCGGAGGACGGGTCGCTGCTGCTTTGGGAAGGAGGTAACGCCCTGGAAGTGCTTAAACTGTGTGGAAGAAAGTGGGCGGAGGTCAGGCGGTGCAGGAGAGACAAATATGCGGGAATAAGACGTTCGTATTAAACACGATGTGTTCTGGCGCTCAGCCTATAACAGTTCAACAACTTTTGAAGTTCAGCTCCGTAAAAATAAAGGCACTTTACACATCCGCCGTCGTACACATTCGTTAGAGCGGAAACATGAAATGCGATATTCGAAACTTCGTGAACTTCGTCTGGGCAGCCGTTCTTAATCGCCAAAGTTTACTGTGCTTTTTAGAGCCTATCATTGTATATTTGATTCTGTTTGGCTCAGAAAGCCCTGGAAAACCTATTCTATGCGCAATGAATTCACAATTCTCCGTTAGATTTCGAGTCCTGCTGTCGAGCAAATATTCTGATACCATCCTAGCTTAGCTGAACATATTGCTACGAAGACAACGAAGCGGGCAGTGGCGCGGGCCGGAGTGCCCACGCTAGGCCCGCTGGCCATTGAAGCATATTTCATCGTCATGTCATCACGTCGTTCTGTTTCTGTTCTGTAGCCGTGTTCCATCGCTTGTCATGCCACCACGTAACAATATGATTTGATGCATATTTATGAGCAACAGGACTCAAGCTCATTGTTCTTTTCAAGAAAAGATTGTTCTGCACGCAGCTTTATTACCAAAGTTACCTCGGGCGCTGTCTTCAGGCCGTCCTGGGAAACTCACTGCCAGGTGGATTCGAGGCCGTTGTGAGATATTGCACATATCCTGCAAAAAACTGAGTGCTAGGTTATATGGAGGCTCTTTCTTCTAAACTTGCATTTGCGTTGGCCTCCGCTCAACACATTAGGCCACGTATGCGTTCGTGGAAAGATGGACACCTTTAGAGGCAAACCCGCGGTATCATACACGCCGACCAGTTAAACGAACTCGAGTCTGCATGAAATACCATACGACGCTTCTGCGTACCTGCACGGCCAGCGCAGTGGACCATATGGCCAAACATTTTGAATGTATTCGTTTTGAAAGAGACCGTGACATTTTTGTGTTGCTAGCATAAATCGTGACTCTCACTGATATGATGCTTGATTACTAATTATAGAAGTATAACATCACATTCCACACCATAAGCAAGCACAACTGTGATCATTGTCATCATCACCACCTTGAGTTGGCGCATTTTCAGTAAGAACAGAAAGAGAAGAAAGAAGAAGAAGAAGGTTTACGTCCGTTCGTGGTTACGCTTACGACCCATTGTAATTCTTCATGCGTTCAGCGGCAGTCCAGGTAGATGAAAACGTCGCTGTAGACTCCGGGGGGTGTACGGCACTGGTGGACACCTGCAGGGATTCCAGACTCTGCTGCATCTTTGCCCTTGCCGCCACTGGAATGGTAGCAGTGGGAGTTCCCGTACTGTACTTGCTCCTGTGGAGGCGCCTTCCCGCGCCAATCCGAGAGCGCCCCGGATTCTGCTGTCGGCTCGAAGCCGAGGCCATCATACCGCTACTCAACAGAAGCGTGGACCCGTGCCAGGACTTTTACGCGTATGTTTGTTCCAGGTCGGTGGCGGAGGCACACCGCACCTCCAGGTTGCCACGGAGGGGCCAAAAGGCTTGGAAACACATCGAACTGATTCACAGAGCCATGATTCACGGGCCTGTCGGCCGGCTCAAAAGAAGACTGTTCGAGAGTTATTTGAGAGAAGTGCAGCAATCGTGGAGTGTCTCGCGTTACGTGGAGGCGATTCTAGAGACGGGCACCGTTTCGGCGTATATGGGCCCAGCCAAGATGGCCCGCTTCCTCTTTGAAATGGCTGTGAAGTACTCTGTGCCAGCCGTAATCTCAATGAACGTATCTTCCGAAGGCCCGGCAGCAAATATCCTTAAGATGAAGCGGATGACAGACTGCATTTTTTCGGCATCGCAGGAGCAGATCGCCACGGCGATGAGGACCTTCAATTTTGCTCTCAACCTGTCGCTGCGCGTTAACTCGCTCTTCGACTTCGATAAGAAGATTTCACAGTTTCATCACTTCGAAGAACCACGAATTGTGAACGCCAGTGTCGAAACCACTCCCTTCGCAGCCCTACCGAAAGCGGAGTGGGTGGCGCTGATCAAGGAGTATGTTCTCGAGATACAGCCTTGGGTGACGACGACTTTACGAGCGAAGGAGGACCGCTTGGACTTCCTGTTCAGTGCTCTCGTCTCGGCAACCAACCAGCCCTTGTCCATCGCGTATGCGACCCTTTGCACAGCGATCAACGTGGACAACTCCGTAAAATCGACGGTGCAGGAGGCCAGTTTCGCGCCACTTCTAGGCTTCGCCTGTAGCGTGCTTCATGTCTGCGAACTGGACGAGGCGTTCGAGTCCGAAGTCATTTCGTCCGCGGAGACTAACCAGCGGCTTCACAGCCTCTTCGCCAGCGTACGCAGCGACATCCTCTCCGAGGTATCCTCCTGGCCACGATCAGGCAGTATCATTGGTGGCGCCTCTATAAAGTCTTCGCTACGCAGAATCAGAATTATGCTTCCGCACGACATCACAGTGTCGGACGTGCCTTTACCTGAAGCTTCGTTAACGACCTCATTCGCCTCCGCCCTCTTTGCCGTGCGCGCGTACAAGTTCCGGGTACTGCAAGCCAAGGTTCAGCGACATATCCCAAGTCAGGCGGCCATTGCAGCGCCCCCAGTGGCGAGGTTCAACAACTGCTTATTCATTCCAGCGAGCCTCTACTTCCAGGTGGCGCAGCACGAACCAGCGGCCAAAAACCTGCTGGATCTGGCAACCGTAGGATTCGAAATAACGGCGCAGTTGTGGCTTTTTCTTCTCGAGAGTGAGCGATGGTCGGACGCAACGCTTTCGAACGTGCTGTCGAGAAAAGGCTGCCTCGAAAACTCCCGAGACTTCCAGTCGTGCAATGCGACTCATAAGAAGATTATCAGCCTGGCTCTAGGGCTCGCAGCCGTGGTGAAATTGGCCAGGAAGACGCAGTGGTTTGTGCCTTACGACGTGTCCTCAATGCGTGTTTCGCACGCAAAAATATTCTACTTGATTTGGGCCAACAACCAATGCTATCAATGGAGAAATCAGGTGGTCAGCCTTGATGTGCAATCTGTCCTGATACGACTGCCAACTTTTCTCAAAGCCTTTAACTGTCCCGAACATTCTATTCACTCTCGTAAAGATTGTTGTGATATGTAATATTTAATATGGCGTAGGTCAATGACTTTCTTTCATATAATCAGCCATTTCTCCCTGCACGGGTTTCATATCTGATATTTATTGTTTTCATTTGGAAGATGCGGGTTTGGCACAAATGCTTGTGTGGCTTAAGCATTTAACAAAGCCATTACATTAGATACCTTCTACAGCACGTGTTCACACGCTGACTGAATCTATAACAACACTGGAGAGAGGTGGTTTTACAGGTTAAAAATTAACAATGTGTTGCTGCATGTTTCCTCTTTTGTTTAGATAAATTTTGCAAGCAAAGATACAAGTAAACTTGAACATAGTCATACACTAACCACTGAATGCTTGCACGCCAATTGGTTGCGTAATGAGGGCCGAATGAAGCCTAAATAGCCTAGTTTCCCGATGCAATGAGCAGTGCAAATCTCCCATTCTAACATGAGAAGCAGTGTACATTCGTTGAGTGAATGAACAATAAGCATAGATTTAACAACGACCTAAACTTCGTTAGTTTTAGGTGCCCAAAAAAAATTCACTGTAGAAGGTAGGGTTTGTCTATAAATTAACGACCCAACCATACTTTTGCATGCACCCCAATTTAAAAGAGTATTTTATTGCTTTTTGCTACAAAATTTTATGGATAGGTTCAGTTCAAAAGGTGGTCTCTAGGCATAACTTAGTGCTGCCAGCAAGTAGTACTGGTTTTGTTTGGTTTGGTTTATGTCGGTTAATGTCCCAAAGCGTCTCGGATTAAGAGGGACGCCGTAGTGAAGGGCTCCGGTTCATTTCAAACCCTTACGGTTATTTGATGTGAACTGACATCGCACAATACACAGGCGACTTGCGTAGCTCTGATCATGTATAATAAAAGCAACGCATAAAAGAGGAGAGGAGCAAACAGGCAGAGCCATCGACCAAACCATTACGTAACGAATCTATTGTTCACCAAGCTCCCTTCCCCTACCTTCTTGAGGAAGAAAAATAAAGCGATGAAGTGTTTTTCGGCACTCAATTACGCATACAACGTAGCACGCCATAGGTGGCGTGTTTGGAGAGGGTTTGCACTAAAGGGAAGAACGCTAGATCTCCTTGCACACCCTAATTTCAGAGGCTGCTCTTTGGAGATAAGGAGAAGTGCGTTTCGCCACCAGCGCAGCAGACTAGCGTGCACAAGTTCCGGGCAAGAGGAAACATTCGGGTCGCCTGGCGAAACGGGTTGCTCAACTGTATTTTTTAATTTTTTTTTCAGCGGTTATTTTCTTTCGCTTCTTAGTCGCGTCTCTAACTTTCCTGTTCATCTGCTCTCACGTTACATCTTTTTTTTTTTTTTCGCCTGTACATGCTGTCCAAATCCTGCGCCCTTTGTATCCTGCTGCACACCGTTGCGTAAAAAAGAAGTTTGGTTTTGGAAACTGTTATTGGTATAGTTGCTTTTGTTGTGTTTCATTTTACTGTTGCATTTCTTGCGGAGCTGTTACCGTATGCACATGCATAAAAGCATTGTTTTATTCTTCAAGTTTATTTATTTATTTTTTTTTTACTTTCTTTGCTACTAAAGGTATTCCATATAAACTGGCCACATTTATGTTTTGCGGTGATAGACCAAGTACGTCTTCAAGTTCATATATTTTTTCACCACGCTTCAAGAAAACTTTGTCTTTTACAGAGTTTTTTTTTTAGTTAATGAGAGCAACCACCTAATTATTCGGCTCTAATTCCCTACGTGGTTTCCAACCCATTTTTGCCTCGTACTCTAAGCCGAAAACACCAGACAGTATTCAATTAACGAGGCTTAAGCGCATAACTTGCGCAGATTTTCTGGCCTGTTTTTATAGCCTTCTCTTTCTCTGCTTGTGACGATTGCGTTAATTACGACATGAAATACAGAGTGAGATGCCGTCAGGGGAAGCGTAATAAATCGCGCCGGTGAAGCGGTTTTCCTCGCTAGATAAAAATGGTCACTTTTATGCTGAGACGGAACCGCTAGTACACGAGGAAATCAGCAAATTTAGTTTACCTGGTTATGTACAGCAAACGAAAGATACACGTACCTAGCAGCAACGTTAGAGGCAGACCGCAGAGGGATTTGGCATTTGTATGGCTGTTTTCTGCTGACGTTTTTCAGCGTGCTTTCTCAGCACGGTTAGAATGAGAGAAATATAAAAATCTGTCTACATCAGACAGAAACTCGGTCCCTGAATGCGGCGAAATTCAAAATCTACTCTGTGAAGTGGGTTTATGCAGTTTCGTGTCTGTACCAATTACCATGGGAGCTAAGCTCATACGTTTTTTCTGGTCTTACATACCTCACCGACAAGTTCGTCATTTTTTTCGCCTTCACGTCTTACACGGCAATGATAGAATAACTGTGACATTGTCAGCGCTGTCACTTTCAGATCTGGACGCCTCGGGCAACGAAGAGGGGGACGAAGAGATGGTTAAAAGAAAGAACAAAACGCAAACTAACACTAATGCCGGCGCATGAGGCGCGCCAAGAGAAAGAATATAAATCGAGTTGACGTCCTGGAAGCGACAGGGTGTGCAGGCACAGCCTTGACTAAATAGTTGTCAGACAGGATAGCTTATCGACAGCAGTGCAGTTGTGAAAAATAGAGAATAAATCAGACAGACTTGCTGACTTGCAACGAACAGTTGAATACGGCAAATGCCGTTTGCATTTCGCAAAAGATAAAAAACAAGTCTAGACAAAAAGCATAGCCATATTAATCGAGAGTTTGCCCTACCTTACGTATGTTGCATCTTTTTCAAAAGAACGGTCATTGCTTGAAACGTGCCTAATGCGCCCGTAGCGCCGTTCAAATCAGTAGTTGACTAAAGTCCTTACAGAGAAAAGAGATTTGGGCGACACTTAATTCCGCCTAAACAGAGTTGCGTGTTAGATTTAGAGGATCCCTTCCTTAAGTGGTGCGGAAGATGGCCTCGCACTCGTAGGAGGCACAGTATACGTCCTGCACTGAGCGCACTCTTCGCAGAGTTGCAGCGCCCATGGTGCACTTCCATAAATGCATCAAATGACGTCCCTTCTCCATCACATCGTATGACAGGTCACGTGATAACGCGGCACCACTGAGAAGCACAACTGGCATGACGCCAGACCTGAGGGGATCTTCCACAAACTCACCGCACGGTGAAGCTACGTCGTCACCAACGCGTATGGGTGTCATGGCTGCGCCGCAACCTAATCGACCTATCGGCTTTTTCGGGACGGTCTAATGTCGTCGAGAAATAGTACACTACAGCAATATTTGTAACAGTTTCGCGTAAAAGCTGAGAAGGCGCTCGATTATGCATCAGAAAGCAATGTTGAGTCGCTCACTTGCCTCAGTTCTCCCTTTGGACCTCTAACTTTTCGCTGCTCAGAAGTTCACTCTATGAGAGTTTGGACATTAAGCGTGTGCGGTAGCGTTTTAGTACGTCTTGTTCTTATCTGCGCTTCAATGTAAGAGCGCCCTTCGTTTAAACCCGCACAAAGGAGTATGCTGCATAGCATGAGTAAGGAGCTCCAAACCGATGTTCCCCTAGAATAAAGACTAACGTGTATTCTTTGCGACCGACAGGAGGAAACGAAAATATGCTTACTGAAATTAAATACATTGTATACAGTGCACGTAACCAATTTAACGTTAGGACTGCATGCTGGTAATGGAAGAGCGTTAATAAAACTTTGCAGACATTTCAATTTCTAAAACGCAGCAAGACAAAGTCGCCCAACGTCAATGAGCACAGGTATACTCTGAACGTGCACACACACAATCGAAGATGGAAGCAAAATATTCTCGATTCACATGGTCGCAATCACGCGCACGTTGTAGTCACTGGCAGTGCGCAGCTTCGGGCACATAGCTTTTGCGTGTTGAAGGACCCATGAAAAGCTATTTCCCGAAACTAGAAAAAGCGTACGAGCTATAGGTTTTCAATCAGTCCACTCCATGGCGCAAAATTCTTGGAGCTAGCTTCATTAGCACCGATCGTATTGGCGATCGAAAATGATGCTCCTCCTTCTCCTTCCACTCAGCGCACGCAGGTGCGCAAGAAAAAAAAATACAACAGGTAGCGACGGCGTACCACCACGCCCCGTTCCGCCTGCGTCACTGGTGAACGTTCAATAAATGGATACACGTAGGAAGCCCCGATCACGTCATCGGGGAGGTTTGCATACGGGGATGGGGTCATTCTAATCGGTTACGAGCGGTCGCCAAGAGCACCTTTAAAAACATATTTTAAATTATTGGCTCCACGCAAATATTTTACATCTAACTCCAATGCTTACACAAGCCATCTCTATGCAGTTCTTGCCTTAGAATATGGACCAATGAACCAATGGAGCGATGCTCCGGGTACGCGACATCCAATTCAAGCGCTGCTGGTGCGGACGCCTCGCAAATCAGCGATGCAGTAGCTGAGTCGTAATGGCCATCGAGAGCTTTGTTTGTAGCATTAAAACAACGTTTTCATCAAATATAGTCATGCAAATCGCACATTCCATGTTTCATTGCTTCACATGATCTGCAGACTTACAGCCGGCAACGTTCGTGTACCCTAATCTGGGATTAAATGCCCAGTTGTTAATTTTAATACCATTGGTTTTCATACTGCACATAATGTTGCAATATTATTCTGACAAAGAAAATTACACCTGTTACCAGTTAACTCGCGCGAATGGGTGAGATTTTCTTGCACCGCTTATGTTAAAAACATCCAGCCGTTTTAATTGTCCGCAGGTTGGCGTGTGTAGTTTAGCATTCGCCCATTTATTGGACAAATTTCTCCAAGACAGAACGTATCTTTACACACGAAGGCTATATGTCTGCAGTATGTGACGATTCTCGCATTTCGGAAAAAATAAGAACTCTTAGTCAGACCGTTTGGCGAGTTTGGAACCATTCCTCCTGGCAGCGAAGTTGGAACAGGCGTACTCACCTGAAAAGAAAAGAAGAGCAGTAAAAAACAACTGTGGTCATTGTGTTATCATAAACATGCATAGAGAGATTTGATACAAGTGACAAGAACTGAAACGACTCGCAAAAATTGACTGTGCGCAAAAATAAAGAAGTGAAAAATGTCCAATGGTATAAAATCATTGATCAAGCGGATCACATTATTCGAATAACGACTTATGTGGCAAAAGACATCAATGGCCTGTCGTTGCAGAAAGCCCCTTACGACATGACACGTGTCCGAGATCGAATGCAAGTTGTATCATTTATATGGCTGGCTCCTCGTTTGCGGGTGCTCCAATAACGCGACATACGATTGTCTTGATACAGACGTAACTTGTAAAGTCAGCAGTGAGTGAGTGAGTGGAGTGAGTGAGTGAGTGAGTGAGTGAGTGAGTGAGTGAGTGAGTGAGTGAGTGAGTGAGTGAGTGAGTGAGTGAGTGAGTGAGGAGTGAGGAGTGAGTGAGTGAGTGAGTGAGTGAGTGAGTGAGTGAGGAGTGAGTGAGTGAGTGAGTGAGTGAGTGAGTGAGTGAGTGAGTGAGTGAGTGAGTGAGTGAGTGAGTGAGTGAGTGAGTGAGTGAGTGAGTGAGTGAGTGAGTGAGTGAGTGAGTGAGTGAGTGAGTGAGTGTATATTTGTGTCTGAGCGAAATATCGATGCCCGGCAAGAAATTAGGAAGAACGAAAGTGAGAAAAAGCAAACGCCAAGGAGCTTCAAGAGCAGACTTCTTAAAATTCCAAGTTCGGAGAGAAGAGGGTAATTCTGGTCTTCTCCGCCCGGCGGACTCAGCTCAATGAGACAATCAGGATTCGCTCTGGCGGAACTGGTTCATGGAACGCCGATGTGAGAAATGGAGGAATTTAGTGCTGCGCGTGGAAATGCGGAAAGAAAAAGACATTGTTCTTGTGGAGCTTAAGGCTCTTGAAGAGAACTGAACCAAGACAAGCCAAATCCTATTCATAAAAATAAGAACAGCAAGACGGCTTCCAAGATGAATTCCCCATTATCCCAATGCGGCCAATCACGCGCACGAGATCCGCGCAATTTTAAGTCGCTATCAAGGCAAGAGCTGTCCTCCTTTCGTGTAAGCTTTCTCATTCCTCTTTTTAAATCCTATTCAAAAGAACGAATGTTTCTGATTACAATTCGATCGCTGTGCTTCTTGAGATTTCGTTCCCGTCTTCATCATGAAAGGTCTGCCTCAAATCGAGCTTTTACACGCGCACGCAAATACGCACACAAGCATGGGGAAGCGAACATCTTTTCCTTTTGCAGCGTTTATTTTTTCTTCTTTCTCCACGTGTCTCAAAAAGTATGTATTTTTTTAAATTAGCAGTTTTCTAGGCTTATTGTTACATTGTTTTGCTTCACGTGATTATTTTATACTTATCCAGACTGCACAGTTATTATCCTATTTATTCACCCGACATATGGTTCGCATTTGTTTTCTCCGCCTATTTCTGGTGGTCTTCCTTGTTTTATTTTGGTTTTGGTCTTTGTTTTTGCAGTCATCGTGGTTGTTTACCACCGCCAAATCCTAGTGACGCTCAGCACTTGTCAATTGTGAAACATAAGCAACGTGCACGAGAGCTTCGCGATGTTTCAAACAAAAGAAGAAGCGCGTTTCTCCTTTATTTGAGAATGTAGCTCCAACTCAATTCTTCAGAGGGTCAGCTCCCAGTCGTCGCCGTCAACATGCGACCACCTTCGCTGAAAATGCCTTTGTGTTTGCCTTGTATCTTCCGTCTCCTGGCCGACAGCGCCTCGGTAGCCTATAAACGCGCACGAGGTCGCATTCATCCTTTCGACCCCAGAGAAGAACATGTCTCCGGCGACCAAGAGAAGGGGTGCGGAGAGGGTGGAGAAGAAGGGAAGAGGGTTGCCGGGAAACACAGCGAAGGGACACTCAGATGCGATTGGGCATCCCGCATTGTGCGGCTAATGCGTGCGCTGTGTCGTGAAGGGAAGAGGAGAGGATGAGAGGTCGGGAAAGAAAGGAGGATGAAGCTCTAGCGACTGCGCGCGCGCGCGCACCCGCGGTCAACGACGTGGCAGCGCGGCCAAGACTGAAGCGCATGTTCATTGCATCGCGGATACTGGAGCAGCTGTGGTGGCACTTGAGGTGCAAAGCGCAGCGTTGTGTAACATATCGATCGCAATTTTATAACAACGAGTAAGCAGTATAAATCTTACATATGTGAGATTTAGCGATATCAAAGAGGCGCAACAAGTACGGCTGTTATTGGTTTATTTATATTTGTTTGCAGTTGGTAAAAAATGTCGTTTTAAAGTGTGCAGCATACATGATAAAGCATCAGTGTAATGAGCTCTATGGAGGACATTTCCTAAATCCTTGCATGTTTTTTTTTTGTTTTTTTTCGTCGTCTTAGGCTTAACGCAGCGCTGTATTTTGTTGTTACTGAACAATTACACAGGACACGCCATGCGCACTGGATCAGAATCACTTCACGGATCATGAATTGCCAATTTCACAGTGTGCTTAACTGCTCGCCCCGTAAAGTGGCTGTGCATTTAGAAAAGCAAGTTTCCTATTCGGATTTTGACGAACCATGCAGCTTTGGTTCGTTTACTTTCATGTCGCTCTGTATTACACCAGTCCTCTGTTTGCAACTATATAAAGCTGGGCCTTTATGCACCAACCGGTTATTGTCGTTCAGCCCTTGCAATGGCGGGATGTGAAATCCGAGTTTATCAAGCATCCAGAACCACCCTACAGAAGGACATGGTGTCAATACTCGCATGTACTGACACCATGTCAATACTCAAAGTGGAAACAGCTCTTTGGAGATGGTTCTGGCTTAAAAGCTATATAATTGCACCGACATGTATGCTGCGCTTACATCACACGTAGTGCTTTCTCTTTCAGTAGCATATGACACACAGTTCCGAAATTACAATAGCGGCAATTTTTCACATGTTGAAACTCGCACGGTAATTGTTTACTACCAGCTTGGCAGAAGCGCTCCACAAAAAGAAAATGAAATCAAGAGTATGGCAGGCATTCTGAACTGTGCGAGCTCCTCGGCATGTCTACGCGCTGAGGTAAAGACTTTTCTTTTTTTTTCTTTTTTTTTTTTTTTTGAAACTGACGAATCCGTTTTCGACGATGTGAAAGTTCAGCTCCTCTGTGTACCTTAAACGCCTTCGTCCTCCCTCGGCCACGGCGATCGTCTGCGGTGAAGGCCTCCCAAGCACTGCTCCGGTTTATGAAAAGCACAGGCCTAATCGAAAGACTATGAGTTTGCTTTTATGTCAAGTGATAAGACTGTGACGTGATGTGATGTGGCATGTCTGTGATGTGACTATACTAACTTCAACCATCCCTCTCTCACCCACAACGTTTATACCCACCTACCCCTCTCCCCCAGTACAGGGTAGCAAACCGGTTGCTGTTATGGACTAACCTCCCTGCCTTTCCTCCTCATCTTATTCCTCCTCCTCCTCCTTCGTCGTCCTCCCCTTTTCCAAATTCGCAGTTGCAAGTACGCCCGACGAGATTACAGCTTCATGACCGGCCAGGCGTGGATTAGCTGGACAAAGGCGCAGCTACATTATGACACCAACTTATCGCCCCGATAAGAACACTGCGCACCGGAAGCGTCACATACGCTTATCCTACAGGATGCGATTCTGCGCAGGAGAGGCTTCTGATGGGCCGTTAAGGCTGAAATAGCCCTTCCGCGTAGACACAACCGGTTATGTCTGGGAACACACGTCCGGGCGCTGCATCCCGTTGATTCCTGCACTTTCGCAAGTGGCCACGGGCGACGTCGACTCCAGCGATGGGAATGGCACCGCCTTTTCGACAAAGACAGCGGCGGCCGCTTCGCCCATTTCCAGCGTTCGCGAATTACTGGCCGACGGACGGATACACTTTCGCGCCATTATAATGTGCCGGCGCGCGGACGCGTCGACCGCCATCGAGGTCTCTTCCCCATCTTCCCGCAGATGAAGACAGTCGCAGCTAACTCTATTACTCAGCCTCTCGCGCGGCTCGCTTCGCTATGCGCAGCTTTTCCCGAACGCCACGTGTCGTAAGCGAAGAACCAGAGTGTCCGCGAGCTCGCGCCACTGCCAAAGGCGCTAAAGTTCAGGGAGAAAGTTTTTTGCATAGACGCTGCTCTTCGAGCGGTCCTCGCGTTTCTTCGAAAACCTGTTCTCCTGGGGGAGAAGCCTGAGCTGGAACCGAAGTGCCCTGATCACTCGTGGTTATGGGTGAACCCCGTTCAGTTGCCCTGGGCATCGAAGCGTAAAGTAAGCAGGCATGCAAGAACGCATTAACGCTGTCATAATGCAAAGGCAGTGTCTTTCTGCGCCATAACAATTTCCAGGTGCCAACACGCAGGTGAAAGAACAAAGTGAGCAGCGAGGTTTTCATGCATCCTATCTCAACAACCTACATGCAGTATACTGGAGAGATAGCTTTAAATCATCGCCGATCTATGTCGTTTTGCCTCGTTTGTGTTTTGTTCTGCGCTGTTTCTCCAGGATGCGGGTGAGTTGAATAGAAACAGGAAGGGTGAGTCTCTTGAAAAAATTAATTATTAATTGTTGCCAGTATGATCGAATTGATATGTTGGCTTAAATATGGCTTTGTTCCCAATGCTAGAAAACATGAAACCTCCCAAGGCCGTCATAAACCACTGCGTAAGCGTCCGGCTCTATTAAGTCGCTGCAGCGACTATTCGCTACACACAACGTTTACTATACGGCAACTACGTAATGCAGTTTTAATAGCTTTCATTTCTCGCCCTAGAGCTCATAAATTTCACTATGCTGCGCTGAGCAGCTCAAAGCTTTAAACTGAGGGTGATAAATTCAATATATCAGAATAGAAGCGTACAAGGAGGCTGAATTCAAGCAGTCAGTCATCTGAAATGGCCAGCAACGCAAAGGATAACTTCCATTCATAAGCTCTTTCCCCGTAATGCGTTCAGATGAAGGTTTTACAGATATTGCGAGAGGCGTATCGCAAATTAATTATAATAGTAATTTAACTAGAATATATACAACTCAATAATTTACACTATTCATTAGCTAATAAATGGCCGCCAAGTGTAAAAGGCCGTCGCACCAAATTTGAAGTCCTTGAAAGGAAAGTGCAGGCTCAATTATTATATGAGCTGTTTGTTGTGCAGCTTCTCTAACATGCTAAAATGATTGTGGAACCGTTAAGTTAGCATTCAACAATGACAACGCGTTATTGGGTCTTCTCCTTAACGTTATGTGCTTTTGAATTTCGGTGAGTGATTCTTTGTTTATTTGTTTGTTTGTTTTTTCAGCTTTTCTGGGTAAGTCTTGAGAATGTTTATTTCTGCTGACTCGTCCGCAGCTATTTTCACATTTAACGCATCATTCTTCATCAATTTAGGTTTCGGTTTCTTCACTTGCCGGCCACCTACCAGCTTTTCCCTCTCTTTCCCTAAAAAAAGGAAAGAGGAATTTTATTTCTCCCCATGCAAACATTTCCACCTGCCACGGCTTGCAGGTGACGGCGCGCACAGGCGGACGCTGGCCTTTCTTCGCAATGGAGATTATATTATTTGCGTAATAAAACGCGTTACGCTTAGAATGTGAAAGCTTTTCCCCCTTGAGAGCATCGGTGGCAACTGCGGCTGCGTCAATTCGAGTAGAAGTTCACATCGACGATCGGGAGTAGCTCACCGAATCTACGAGAAAGCAAGATGCGTAATGATTGCTGGTACCGTACCGTCGCTGTCTAAACAGATTTCACTTTCTGATTTCAAATCGCAAACTTAAATAACACGTTTGTTTTTGCGCGGGGCAATCGGCGAGCTGAACGAACGGCAGGTGTCAATGCGCTACTAGCCATGCAATGATCAATATACATGCGCTCCTCTCACGCACATTTAGAAATTGGCGAGCTTTACTATAAGCGCACAGTTGATCCCAAATCACCGTATAATATTACCACTAATAGCTTCGTTTTATCTCATACAGCTCCTCAATTAAATATTTCTATGTGTATCTGGTGCATTTGATAGTTGTATTGCTGAGATAATAACATAACTAACAAATATGTCGAAGATTGTCACATGGTGCTGGAAGTTAAGAAGTGGAGGGCGCGGAGTGGAACGCGCGCACGGCTGGAATTGAATGTCATATTGTTAGCCGTGACTAAAGGCTGTGAGAGTCGACTTGTGTGCCTTCTTCTACAACTGCTGCTGGCACATTCCGGGAAGATTAGCGGGGGCTTCGCCGATGAACCAATCCGGAGAAGAGTAGCGGATTTCTGAAACCTGAAGGAGCGCGTGAAATGCAAGCGTACCGCCAGACGGGCTTTGCACACCGGGCTCCTGAACGAGGTAAGTCTAATCGCTCAGTCGTACATCGTAACTTTATTGGCCTTGCAATTCATGCACGAAGGCCACATGACCTGTAACGGCGGCTTGCGCCCGGTGAATCAACAGTTTATGGGTTTTCTTTCCGAAGCAAATATAGGGGAATATTTTAAGTCAGTCCTCCAGTACGAGTACAACGCCGCTTTGACCTTGGCCTTGCTCCGCTGCACCACCAAGGAACACCTACTGAGCATATGGTCAGATATGTACCAACACAGCTCCTGAGCTTTCTGTAGCAGCTAGGCCTCAGTCCGAGAATTCGGCCACCGGACGACAAGGCAGCGCTGGCTCAAAACATCCACACATCACTTCTCATGGACAATTACCAAATATACAGATTTTGTAGCGAAAGACACTGCGGTAGGTTTTAAATCAAAACCAAGGTTTTAAAGCGGTAGCTTCTGGCGTTCCGCAAGGGAGCATTTTGGGTCCATTTCTTTTTGTTCTTTATGTTAATGATATTGTCAACATCGACAGCACTGCTGAGTACATAATTTACGCAGATGACACTAGCCTGTTTTTTTCGGGTACTTCAACAGCTGATCTCGCAAATCGAGCTAATAAAACCTTAAAAGAAATAAATACTTGGGCGGCTGATAATCACTTAAGGATTAACGTTAGCAAAACTGCAGCAGTCATGTTTCACCCACGTCATAAACATTTTGAACCTCCTCTAATTGAATTAAACAATACCAGAATAGAATTTGTGCAGTCTGTGAAAACTCTCGGCGTTTACTTTGCAGCAGATATGTCGTGGAATGATCATATTAATTACGTAGTTCAGAAACTTTCCAGAACAGTTGTTATCATGCGCCGAAATTGCTTTAATTTTCCTACGTCAGTTAACATGTTACTTTACCACTCTTTGTTCTCTTCCATAGCCAACTACGGATGTATGGTGTGGGCAACAACAACAGCTGAAAATATTAACAAACTCACTGTCTTACAAAAGCGCATTATACGCATTGCATGTAAAGTGCCGCATTTCTTCCACACTGCAAGCCTTTTCCATCAACACAACGTAATACAAATGAAGTCCATGTATCACTATAGGCTGTGCTATAAATATAAACTCGCCATAATGAAAAAGGATGACTTCTTACTTACACTTGCTGGGTTAGAGCAAAGCAGAACTGTGTATGATACCCGCGCAGCAGAACCTTGGCATGTTAAGAAATGCCGCACAAACTATGGCAAACAAATGTTGCAGCATACATTACCGACCCTTCTGAACCAGTTGTACTGCTCCGAAAATATAGATTTAATCAATATTTCTTTGAAAGAATTAACCCAAATGTTCATGTAGTATTGTAGTGTACAAGTACAATGCACTGCGTACTAAAAGTACGTCTCTTTCTTTGTGCCGACGATGTTTTTTTTTTTTTCCTCACATCTTGTTTGATGTATTGTACTCCGCCGCCGTCAATGCTGCTCTGTAAGAGGAAGCCAGGACCTCTCAAGCTGTTTATACAGCTTTTTCCCTGGCTGTCCTCGCAACACCAGTTGCGGAAATAAACCTTCAACCAACCAACCTCGGGTAACTGCAGCTACGCCGTGAGGAGGTGTAGCTACGGTCTCCTCATAAAAAAATCCGCCTGCTATGACATTTGATTTCACGTTACTCCTATGCCACGGGCAGAAGATGACAACTCGGGTCGCTCCTCTCGTATGGAAGGGTGATATCGAAATCAGCATGCCAAAAACCGTTTAATTCTCGTTTCCCCTACGACATGCAGGCACGTCCATACGGCTTGGTTGAAGCGTGACTTTATATGTGAGCTGGTAGACCCTTAAAGGATGAGCTTAAGTGTCCCCAATAATGTAGCACCTCACACTGATAGGGCGTGATAGGGGAATAATGTAGCCGGCAAAAAAAAAAAAAAAAGTATCCGTTGTTGCTTTCACAATTCCACTACGGTTAACAAGCGCTAAATCATAACTAATTTTTGCTTTTATTTAGCATAATCTGCAGACTTTTGTTAATGCTCGGCTTACGTTGTCTAATGCTGGCAGCTGCTTTGCTGCTTTTACGGTGGAGGCTATTTACCAAGCATTCAATGTCGTCATTTCGGAGCCTTGCGATTGAGATTGTTGTAGTTTCGCACGCAGAACATTTCAAACGACATCGTTTTTTCACAAATAAAGTTGCATGTTATACTGCAATAAATCACAATTATGCACACTTAATAGTACTGCGCAAATGAAGCCATCCGCCAAAAGTGTACGCTTTATAAATATTCGATGGTTTTAAATCTCGCGGAAATACAGCGGAAATACAGCGGTGTTCGTCCCTATAGTCTTCCTTCTTCTTTCCTTTGGCCGCGTGCCTTTGCGCTTAAAACTGCGTCCTTAAATTGCAAATACCTTTAAAAAATCTCAGTTCGTTCAGTTCATGCTTGGAGCATTTGTCATAGAATCACGAATACCCGTACTATTCAGAGGGAGAGAAAGATGTGCCAAGCTTTCCTTAAACAGATTACACTTAGTGGGCAGAAAACAAATCCCATCTGATTGCCAAAACAGATTAATCAACTAAAAAAAAGTAAAAACGGATTCTCCCCATACAAGTAAAAGCCTTTTTTAATCTTTCTGAATTTCTTTATTCCTGTCAAAAGAAAGTTTATTTGGGACAAACTTCATGCGAAAACGATTCAAGTTGCCTTGTAGCTTCCATGGCTGCATTGCTTAGACTGCTCCAATTGCCTCCCCCTCTCCCCCCCCCCCCCCCCACACACACACACTATCCAGCAGTTGAAGGCGACTGTTCTCTTGAAGTAGCAGTGTTGCCAGAACATCAAAAGAACGGCGGGAAGCAAACAGCCGTGCTCGGTCCGGAAGAAAAACCAGCCTGACCATATTTCACAGAGAATTTCCTCAAGTCAATCGCCGGCTCATAATTCATTTTCTGTTCGCACAAAGTCCGAAAGATGAAAGATGTGCACGCCAGAAAAAATATTCATACCAAGCAAATTTAGACTTTCTTGAACGCTTTCTTTAGGTTCCTGTCCTCCATTTTCTCTGCTGACAAGCGTTCCTCGTAAACGAGCCAATCTATACGTTTGTTCTCTTCATCGCACGGGGAGCACTCTGTAGTATAAACAGACAGAAAGGAGCTACGCACGAAACATACATTCAAGGGAAGCGAAATAAAGGAGGAGGAGAAGAGAACAGCAAAGATTGGAAGGGGCAAGTTGGGAATGCACTCAGAGCCACATCGGAGGTCAGAATATTCGACGATGAATCAAAAGGAGCTGATCGGCTTCACCTTCCCTTCCCATCTTCCTCCTCTTCTCGTTTCTCGTCCTTCCCCAAAGGGAACGGGTCGCCTCGCTGACAGGATGATGACGGCTCGTTCGATATGAACAATAGCAAGCTCTAGACAAAGGTTTATTTTTCCAGTTTTTTCGTTTCGGTGTTTTATGTTCATGCTCCCCAATATTTTTCTTTTTTTTTTTTTTTTCATCAAAGGCGGTGACCGCGACCCCAATACACTGCGCTTGAGCGGCTTGGGTGAAGCGAGGTTGTGGAAACCGGGACGGAAAGGAGGGAGGGGCAGGGGAAGTAGTGGCTGCCGCGCTACCATTGTCTTAGGAATCGATCTCCAGCGGGGCAGCTGTTCGTGGTTGCCCTTTATGGGGCAATTCCCGCGGCCACGCTCAATAGTAAACGAGCCGCCGGCGCCGCCACAGCCGCCGCTTCGGAGCGCCTTCGATATGGAGACGCCAGGGTCCTTGTTTTCCCCGAACAAACTCCATCAAAGCGATGTTTTATTTTTCTGTAGCGTGTCCCCGGCCAACTGGTGCAGGCACACAAAAAGAGAGAGAACGAAAGGAAATAAAACGTACGCCTTCGGAAACAGTATATACATTTTTTCTTTGTCAGAAATCTTTTCGCTTATGAGATTTCATGTTCATGTTAGCTTTGTCCAGATGATGTACGGCAGGCATTCACTGGCGTTGTGGACCGTAGACAAGTTATATCAGAAAGCGGCTGATGACCTACGTTTCTCATGTTAAGTTCCTAGCTCGATCGTGTATTTTTTTTTCTAAGCTGCCACAGTCCTTTGCTTGATGCTCTTTACCAGATTATCAAACTAATTATTATTATTTTTCAAAACAAAGAAGAAAGGATAGTTGCCATTACTTCTTTTTTGGTGGCGTGTTGGAAGGTGAAGTGAGAATTTTGTTTTGAAAGGATAGTTACATTTACTTCTTTTTGTTGAGTGCCGGAAGACGAAGTAAGAATTTCACATATGCTCTGCGATTTCAGACCCGTCTTTTCCCTGGTTTATTCCTCCATTCAGTCAGACCACCTCAATAAAGGCGGAGTGCCAATAAAGCTTAAAGCTGTTGTTACATACTGCTAGCTGTCGTTATTTCTATCTTAAATGCAGTATTGGGTTTGGCAGCCATCCTTCCGATATTCGCCGATGAATCGAATTTGCCCATTGGTATTGAAAAGCTGTGTGTTTTTTTTTTTCTCTCTGCTTTACATGTGGCATCCTCACACAGAGGTTAGAACGAGATAAATAAGATGACTACATGGTATGAAAGAGCCCTGAACAAAGGCAGAGCGGAGCCTCTGTTTGCCAGCATTCCGTCAAGGGGACTTGTCGTAGTGTCGGCATTGACGGAGCTCGTCTGTTTCCTGATGAAGAGCTTGTCTACAACTGTAGCTCGAAACAATCATTGCATGACATATAAAACGGAGCAATGTACACTGCGGGGAGTTAAATTGTTTGGTTTGGTTTGTGGGGTTTAACGTCCCAAAGCGACTCAGGCTATGAGAGACGCCGTAGTGGAGGACTCCGGAAATTTCGACCACCTGGGGTTCTTTAACGTGCACTGACATCGCACAGCACACGGGCACTTTGCTTTTCGCCTGCATCGAAAAGCGGCCGCCGAGGCCTTGGGCACAGTAGTCGAGCGCCGTAACCACTGCACCACCCCGGCGGGGGAGGGGAGGGGGGGGGGGAGGGGGGTGTTAAATTGTGCTCTCGTCCAATCGCAAAAAAAAAAAGAAAAAAAACTCATCTGTTTACACGCATGCGTAGAACGAAGAATTGTGAGCCGGAGAAGGTCTTGCATGAAACCCTGAAGCAGTGAAAGCACTATGCCGTCAGCATAATGTCACGTCACGCACCACGTGACGATCACATAATAAATAAAATAGGGCTCTCTTCCACTCAGGTGGCAATCGCGAAGTTGTATTCGAACTCAAATCAGGAGCGGCTCGCACATTTTCTCAAGAAACATATTCTAGGCTTGCGCATTTCATATCAAGCACGAAGCATTTTTTTTTTTTTTTGCTAGACAATTTTAGTCATGTCTGCACTCTTTATTTAATCACTCTATATTCGGCTAGTACATTTCACTACCTGGAACATCTGCAAGAAATAATAACCGTCTTTTTACTATATCCGGCTTTCTAGCCTTCCTTTACCACCCCGCCTGCACAAAAATGCAGGAAACTACATGCAACTACAATTTAAACTTCAAAGCTGAAGCAAAGCTTATTGTGCCAATTTCTACTCCTAAATTATGCATTGTTCTCAATACTACTGTACAAAAAAAAAAAGCATTCTTCGATAAATATTTCAGCGAGCCGTGCTGTCGAATCATGCGAAATTCTTACGCTCGTGCAAGAATCAATCCGACAATTGAATACAGAAATTACCCTCACGCATACGGCGCAAGTATTTGCAGTGATATCGACCACTTTCATCGATTCGGCGCAACGCACGTGGCACAACGCATGTTTGTGTTTTGATTTCTGTCCAATTTTCTCATAGCTGGGTGAACAAAACGTCTCAATAACATTATTTTTGTTTTCCTTCTACACAGCCATCGGGGAATGCCTAAAGTTTCTATTCAGCTCTCTCGTGGTCTCGACATTTCCCGGCGCGATATTCTGCCGCTGTCCTTGCGAGCTACATGAAATAAAAGCCAAACGCAACCCGAAACCGACTTATTTATGCCTTTGCGTTCGAGACAATGCAGGAACAAACCAGGAGATAACTGGTTTTACGAGATACGCTGTAAATGCCAAGTTTGCTCTCAGGGAAGCAATATTGGAAACAAGAATTCCCAGTGGTCTCGGTGCTGTTTCGTGCGAAGCATGGCTTTCTTCTTGAATCATAAGTTTCTAGAAGCTTGTATTCATTTATGCTAGTATATTTCAGGCTCAACAAACACTACGATGGAGTGCGAAGTGACTTATGAAGATATCAGTGGTTTTATTTTGTATTCCTTTCTCCTTAATATTTTAGGCAGGGCAAGCAGAAAGCAGAGCAGCCGAAAACAAAAAGTAATGTGAATACAAAGCTAAATTTTCTTGACTTTATGCAATACACTGCAGACACAAAACATATTTTTCTGCGCCGCATTAGCTTTATCGATGGCACAAAGTCGAAATCTTTGTTCCGAATTCGCCGCCTCGGAGGGTGAAGTCCTCAGCTTGCTTCTCTCGGCGCAACTTTATCGCACTTTTGGCACAGAACTTCATAACGTTTTTGTGTTTCTCTTTGCACTTTGTTTCAAGCGTAATCTTGGCATAAACGGGCTTTATTTTGACAACAAACAAATCAGCTTGCCGCTTATCTAATCGCACTGTTTGGGCGGTATTTAAAAAAAAATACCGGAAGGCGCGCAGATAGGAAGAAAAATTATGCATTCTGAAGAATAAGCGAACATGTGTTTCTATTCGAGAGGGTTAGATAAGTTTTGCGACTAAAAATTGGACAGGAAGACCAAGGAGACAGATGCGAGGCCACTTACTTCACCTCCAACACACCCTTTTTCATAGCGTTCAGTGGAGAAGAGAAATTTATGATATACAGGCGCACAGCCTAATAACTCTTGCAAGCACCTCGCGTTCTTTCTTCTCCGTTTCTCCTCAAGGCAGGAGCACTGCACAGTTGTTTCGCCAGTGAGCGTCGAGACGGTAACAAGGAGGCAAAATGGATAAGCAAAACAGTGCATTCAAAAAGAAAGAGAGTCCGCACACGCGAACGCCGCCTATGCGATCTGCAACAGGAGTTACCACTATTTCTTTCTTCACCGGACGGCGCCTTGTACTCGAACGTACCGCTTCGTTATTATCTAGCTGCGTTGCAAGAACTCGGGCAACACGGCGCAGCTTATCGGCGCCTCACGCCAAAGAAAAAAAAAATGCAAAGACGAACAACAATAAATTGGGACTGTCAAGGCTCACAAAGTAAATAAAGTACCGGCGTGAGCATTAAAATTAAAACAAAAAAAAAAAAAGCAACGCGGGAACACGACCTATTTCTCTACTAGCCAAAGCTTTTCTCACCGAGACAGCCACAACAGAAAAGGAGCAGAAAACTACAACAATGAGGAGCGGAATGTCGGGACAGTGCGAGTCAGCAAAAGTCCTGGCACACGTGTGGTGTAGGAACCGGTAAGGGGCGCAAGGACTACGGGGAACGTCAGAAGTGGCGCAGTGGAGACTGGCGCTGCACAGCGAGCAGAAAGTCGTGAGAAATGGGTGGAGAGGATGCCAGACAAGGTGGACGGAGAGAGAGGAAGGCTCACGCACCCGGGAGGATGGAGAGCGGAGGGATGCGGAAGAAAGGAGCGAGAGCGAATAGAGAAAACATTCGGAACAGTAAGTAAGAGAAGGAGAGGTAACAGCTAAAGTACAGCCACAGCAAGCGGCACAATCGTCGAGGTAATGCCGTTGGAGCTGCGCGCCCGCCTCGCTACAGCTCGCACGACTTCTTCTGTAATAAGAAGTGGCCCGAGTCGTACCGGCTAGGGAAGGTCGTAAATCAAGCAAGTGGCCGATATGAATCACCTTCCGCAGTGCGCGCTGCCTGCCGCTGCCCGGGACGCCGCACTACTGCAGCTGTCTCGCGCGCTATCTCCTCGCGGCACTGTACACACGTCTCGAAGAAAATGCTGCTTGTTTCCTTTTACCTTTTACCCATTTCTCGCTTCCGCTTTCTCTCGTGTTTTCTTTCGAAGAAACACGTAGATACTCAAGTTTAGCTTCTCTGACAGCGCGTCGCGCTCGCGAAATTATCCGCATCGGAATGAGAGAAACAGGCGATTTCATGGCGTTTCTTTCGATTGCCTCACGTCTCCGCGATGCGGCGCACGGCACTTGAGACTCGCAACCCTGAGGTATAGTGGCGAATGGCGCAGTCCTGGGAGCTGTCAATAAAATTTTACGTCCTGTCTTCGTTTTCTTCCTTCTGGAGCGCAGAAAATTGAGCACCATTTTTTCCTTTCTTTTTGTAGAGATAGCATCTATCTGAAGCAAGGCAACCATAAACTCGATGGTTATGAAACAAGTGGCGGTGCAGGTACTCCGTGACCTAAAAGCTCATTTTTGAGCATTATTCTGAGGAAACTTCTGCGGTTGCTGGAAGAAAAAAAAAATGTTTGCAGAGCAGCAGTGAAACAACAGATGCGACGAAAACAGCAGCAACAGCTCGCGTTCACGTAAAGTGTAAGTATGGAGTTTTGTGGCTTCTTTCGGAAAAATAAATATAATGGTAAAAAAAGAACTGGAAATAGTATGGTCACGTATGCGGAAGCTTAGACGCATTCACCACTCGACGGAACTTTAATAAGCGTTTGTTTACATTTAGGTAGAAAACTTCCCATAAGAAGTCGTAAGAGAAATAACGCGCACGCATGAAACAGGCGGCCATTTTTGAGGTTGAAGTTTTTTTGAACTAGAAAATTCGAACGGTGCATGAAATGTGGGTGCTTGTTTGCTCTGTGTTTCTTTATATTTTTGTTCGTTTTTTCGTTTGTTTGTTTGCTTGTTTGTGTGTTTGGTTATTTCATTGTGCGAGAGACGAGGCCCTCCGCAACGCTAATAACTTACTATAAGCAGATATCGGCGTCAATAAATATAAGTGCTAAGAAGCACATACCGTCCAACAGGGAAAACCGCACGAACACAATAGTGGTAGAACGAACTTTCGAAATGCATGAAAATAATGCATGCTGACCTGAGTAAATCGAAAATCTTCATAAACAAGCGAGAAAGAACAAAAGTTCAGAACTATTCCAATGTAGTACAGTTCTTTTCGGGTATGTGGGGAAAAAAACAAAAACAAGCATGTCTGTAAAATAAGTTTGGTTGGGTTTGTGGGGTTTAACGTCCCAAAGCAACTCAGGCTATGAGAGACGGTGTAGTGGAGGACTCCAGCAATTTCGACTACCTGGGGTTCTTTAACGTGCACTGACATCGCACAGCACACGGGCGCCTTGCTTTTCGCCTCCATCGAAAAACGGCCCCCGAGGCCGGAATTCGATCCCTTGGGAACAGTAGTCGAGCGCCGTAACCACTGCGCCACCCCGGTGGGGCTCATCTGTAAAATAGACTAGATATATTGCACCGTTAGCAATGTACTGTTTTTGACCACAAAATAACCTACTATTAAATTCCTCAACCCCATCATATAGTAGCAAACGACGCTCTTGGCATAAAAAACATTTCGTCGTTACACTGACACGTTGGTTTTACAGACAAACCTTTTTTTCCTCCGCAGAAGAACTTCCAGAGGTTAGGATAGTAATGTACTTAAACGAAACAAGGTAACCTATTGTACTCCATTTGAAGCTTTCGGAACAATAAATTACCAAATCGCATTATCCTATAATATTGCGTCATGATATTTATACCCAATATCAGGAAGTTTATAAATAATGAGATCTGAAGTTCTTGCAGTCAATACTTATTTTAAAATGTTGATTTCTGTATAACTCTTTTTCTCAAGCGTTAAAAAACCTTAAAAAATCAACGATGAAAAAAGAAAGGGGAGCATCTGAGGAGCGTTTGACTGGCGACATGGTGAGAGTAAACATCACGTCGCTAGCCCCGGCTTGTTTTTACAGCTTCGGCATGGAATAAAGCTCGCATACTCTTAACATAACCTCGTGGATTCCTGTTAGCTTAAAAGGCACCGCAAACTGCATTAGCTGCATCCGAGCAAACTAGTAGCAGTGTAAATATGTGGCTGATTCTTTAAAACTCAGCTGACTGCAAGTCTGCCTTAATAACCATAACGAAGTGACTAACGGTCTGGATCAGGCGGACAGCTATATCATAACAGAAGAACAACAGAGTCCATGTCGTTAATACGCTGCCGAGAAACATATAAAAAGCAAAAGGAGAGAGTCAAATATCCCCATCACAAATGAAAAGAAACCTCGCAAAGCTTTGTTCCCGAACACAAATGATGAAAGAATTAGCATACAAACTAAAAATAAGAAAATAGGAAACGCTTATGAAACGACTCGCGCGAACGAGATTGGAGGTTCTCAGAAAAGAAGCGATCACAAGTAAGAATTGGAAACAGGGTAGCGGATGAACACTGTCGTGGATAGGCGCAGCTTAGGGAAGAGTCTGCAAATTTACTTCCTCGTGCTTACTTTCTCAAGTTCTGTCTCCGCACTTTTCCCAAAGGCAACCTTCCAGAAACGCGTGCATCGGAGGATGAGCACGGCAAGGTATATGTATAGCGTAAATGGCTGAGGCAACATGAACCACACTGTGGTTTCTCCGCCACACAAAGACGCTCGCTACGAGGGCAGCAGATTCTGTCCCAAATTCTCTGCACGCCTTCGTCCTTGCCTCTTTTGCCTTACCGCACTCGCTCTCCATTCTGAATGCTCGCTTTTCTTTACTCTCAGCAACCTAAGCACAACCGTCGAAGCCACACCTCAAGCCGATGCAGCCCCGGTTACTAGAATGTATGTGCCAAAGAGGGACTTGCGTATGCGCACATACACACAGCTAGCAAAGGGAAGAAGTCAAGTGGAAAGGGAAAAACGAGCACTCTGGCGACAGGAAGAAGCTCAAACAACAGCCGCGCGGTCTCAAAGACAGCCGGTACCGAAGGTACGCACGGAGCAAACTTTCTCCACGCCAAAGCACAAGCTCGAAGGAGGCGAGGACGAGTGGGAAGGGATAGGAAGGAGAGGCATGTGAGAGAGAAGGTGCCGAGACTGTGGCAGCAGGAGCCTCAGTGTCATTTCTCAAGCCGCGACGGAGCCCCAAAGCCGACGTAATCTTCTTGGCAGAAACCGATCCCGGAGAGATTGGGACGGGGGCCCCGTGCGCGCGCTCGCGCCGGGCCCCGGAGCACCCACGACTCGGTTCGTTCGCTACCGGCAGCCGGCGATGCCGCGCGTGCTCGACGTTAGGTAAAGAAAGGGGGAAAGTGGGAGGCAGCCTTCTTGTCGGTGCCGAGGTAACGAATACACAATCTGCCGCCGCTAGGTGCTGGTGCAAAGGATGCACACGAGACAAGTGAACAGGAAGAGAACATGGAGACAAGAGAAAAAGAAAAAGAAAAAGCCGACACAAAAGACAAGTAGCACAAACTCTAGGCGTCCTTTTCGAGGCCTAGGGAAGAACGACGCCTGAGGACTCCCACAGGAGGGAAACGGATAAAAAGTGCGGCAAAGTAGGGGCGCAGGGACGCGTTGGTCCGACAAATGAACGCGAATAGAGGGCATGAGGAAACTTAGGTTATTTTCTTTTTGTGCATCGATGTCGGTCACATGGGAAGAAAGCACCGCAAAGAAAAAGAGAACGTGCGCATGGCGCACAACAGGACAAAAACCGCGCAACTGCATGCAAGTTTTGAAGCGACATCTCGCGGCCACGATTTTAGTTCTTTTCTTTTACAAAAGAAAGTAGAAAAGAAAGGCGTCACAGCAACGTATTTATGTCAGTGTAAAACGGCGCTTTCGCCCGCACGAGAGCTGCATGGTTTAGCATTTGTTAATTCAGCTAGTTAACAGTGATGTACCTCAAAGCATACCTTACCGTTTCTGCAACCGCAGCAAACCCTGCACGATGATCTTTCGACGACGCAATACGCTTCGTAGAAGTGCGTCGTGCCAGAATTGTTTACTTCGATGTGCTATCAAAGGTGAACTATTTTAAGTTTTTTCGTGGTTATGAAGGCCACCTGAACTTCTCGGTGGTTCAAAATGCCAGCAATGAGTTCCATCTTAGGTGATCCTCATTTCTCCTGCTGAAACATTCCCTCCGAAAAACCAGCGTATTATAAGCAAGGGTTTATTATTACTGCAGCTTCACACGCGTTAGGCCATAATATCAAAACTAACGTGCTTCGATTAAGAAATATATGCTGAGAAATTGCATACAGAATATGCACATGAGACGACAGAAATGTTCCAGACATTCCAGTTATATTTTGAGCCATATCTATAGATATAATACCCTTTCCTTCCCCTCGTTCTACTCCCACCCACTAGAGCTGTTATGCACATGAAAGTGCTAAAAATTTAAATATTTTCTTAAAGTAGAGACTGCAGTATACACGTGGATTATTGGGCCTTCCTCTGAAACATTTTACGTGCTAAAACTGGCTTCCCAGTGGCATAAAAAACAAGTTGTGAACATAGAATATTTCATTCAAACGATGTACAAAATCTTGGTCTCTTAATCTGCAAAACGGTGCACGGCAAGAAAATAAATACACTCATTTATGCATTTATCAAGACGATTAAGACTACGCATAGTATGCATTCCATAAAGTCAATCTCATTCCCTTCTTTGTTCCAATGATCACTCACTCACTCACTCACTCACTCACTCACTCACTCACTCACTCACTCACTCACTCACTCACTCACTCACTCACTCACTCACTCACTCACTCACACACTCACTCACTCACTCACTCACTCACTCACTCACTCACTCACTCACTCACTCACTCACTCACTAACCCTCAAGCTTATTAACGTGATAATATTTTGCTAAGAGATTCTCTGGCATCCTAATCGCACGCAAGCTGACTAACCAAATAAAAAAGAAATAAGTGTAGCTAAGTCCAAAAATATTTTCGTTCTACCTCGGTACTTCTTCACATGCTCACCGGATTTAGTCATGGTTCCACCCACTCCTTCACTGTAGATAATTCGAAAATCAGCAAAACGTGTTCTTAAGTTAGTTTTCCCTCCCAAGAACTTACCGCATTATAGGGTGCCGGCGAAAAGGATTGAAAACAAAACTTTCTGGAAGGCGAATGTCAAAGTCCCGGGCACTGGGCCAAACCATTTTCGTCGCGATTCGTGGAGCTTCCTTCCGCAGGCGGAGGCAAAACAATTAGGAGCACTCGACAACGCCTTCAGCATCACCATTGCGGACAAAAGCACATTGCCACTGCTTCCTTGTCCTTTCCGCGAGCAAATAGGTTGGAAAAGATGAGGCGCATCTTTGGCGCCAACGTTGCCTTTTATGGTCGGCGAGGGGCGCTCATTAGCCTCCCGACTCTTAGGGTTGTATGTTTCAATTCCATCACAGCATTTCGGGAAATAAACAATGAAAGAAGGGCACAGAAACAAGATGGTATTCCTACATCTGCCCTGTCCCCCTTCTTCAGTTCAGCTCGTTTTCTCCCTTGCAAAGTATTGTGAGCCTTCTGTGGACCTTCTTTCATTTGTACATGCCATGATCTTCTTCTTTCATTTGTACATACCATCATCATCGTCCCGCGGCGCCGGCTCCGGCGCGCGCCTGGGTTCGTGATCGGATTAAAACGCTAGACAAGGCTTCGCTGTCCTTGCCGTCACGACCTCGCCGTCTCGACCTAGCCGTCTTTTACAAGTAGTGGAGGTGCGACAACCAGCAAAGAGCATGGTGATCGGTCACAACTGTGAAATGCCGACCATATAGGTAAGGGCGAAATTTTTGGACAGCCCAGACGACGGCAAGGCACTCCTGCTCGGTAATGGTGTAGTTTTTCTCAGCTGGAGTCATAGTCCGACTGGCGAAGGCAATCACTTTCTCACGCGAAGTTGCATCGCGCTGCAGGAGTACAGCTCCAGTATGTAGGAAGGGACGAACTAGAACTAGGCTTCTGCGGCCGACTTCCCTGCCTCCTTTACCAAATTAAGGCGGGATTCGAACACGTTTTTCCTCTTTGTCACCATCTGGTGCTCAGGATTTGTAGTTGCCACCAAGAATGACCCCTTCACTTAGTGTAGAACGAAAGAAAAAAAATGGCTACACGAACAGTTTCACGCATGGTGCTACTCATCGGTGTCAGGTCTTTGCGGTGCCACAACCTCTCGCAAACATCCCAAGCAAACCCGAATGGATTGTCCGTAAAGTCAATTTGAAACACCCGCGTCGCACTGGAACTTTCCACCAGCCGAATCGCGTGGTCCGTCTTCCGGCGAGCCTTTGCATCGTCACAATCTCTTCCCCTTCGGCAGTTAAGCGTGCTCTCCTAGCCATGTCCTCCTCCCGTGTTGTGACTACTAGCTACTAGAGACTTGGCTTCTAGCTAACGTTGGCTACAGGCTAAAGTTTGTATACTGCGCCATTTTTTTTCCTGTAAACCAATTTGAAACGCCGCTGCTGCCTGCTATACTGGGCTTGCTTCTGTATTCTGTGTAGTACGGCATTCGAAAAAAACGCCAAATGAAAGGCGCCGCACGGACACCAGGATCGAATGCCCGGCGAGGTCAGCTTTGAATCGCCTGGTGACATGTTCATGGCGTCACTTCCGTCTATTAGAAAGTGCCGGATATGACGTCATGATGACATTACATCTGACCATGACGTCACGGCTGATGTGTAATGACATCACTGTCATCTCTGTCATTAGCCATGACACAGTTAATCATGACTAGTGGCTAATTAGTATTAGTCATTAGTTAGTACTAGTTAGTGACTAGTTAGTCATTAGTCATAACTACTACTAGTGCTAGTTAAGGTGTGACATCACTGATGACGTCATCGCTGCTTCGCTCGACTTGATCCCTAGCTGCCTAAAGGTCACGGCGCAGCCACGCTGACGGCTCGAAAACCTGGCGTAAATTAGCTCTCGCTACCTGTGCCTTTCCTTTCCTATAAAACCAACACGCAATATCAGCGTAAGACTATCTATGCGGGTCAGGTGTCCACAGAAAACAGTGGTTGCTAGGCGAAGGCGCAAAAAGCGATGCGACCACGGCGCGGCCGCTGGTGCAGGTGGGTCACCGCTGCTTGCGGCGGGGGCTGGCCTGACACCGAATTTTTATCTGTTGTAGGCCGTCATTGCACATGCCACCGCTGGTGGTGGACGACGGCTGTTGTTGCGGCGCGTGTCTTTCTTTCCCTCTTGCTTTTCTTTCTTCTCTATATTCTCTTCTATCTGCACGAAGCAGCGGAGGTGGCTCAGCTACAGAGCCAGTAGCAGGCCCGTGCATTTTCTTTTCCTTCTTCCTACAGCCACAACAACAACAACAACCACCGCCACAGCGAAAATGCGACTTTGCAGCCAATAATAATTGGTGCAGTTAGGATTACCGGCTTTGCGCATGGATGGTCTAAAGCTGCTATCTCCTTTGCTTCTGCCGTGTAGTCAGCCTTAAGTGGCGTATTTGCCCACCCTCGTCATAACCACCAGCTTGTACGATACATATGCATGTTACCTGTCCCTGAAAGTGTTCACCAGTGCCACTCTCCTCCATAAATGCGGAAGTGGGATATGTTGTGATACCGCGAGTGGCGCGTAAAACGACATCTTACGAGGGGAGTGGGAGACGTGTAATAAATTGTCTTAAAGTACCTATGACATCAAGGCTGCCAGATGCAAATGCACTAATAATAACCAATCAGCAAACAAACGTAGGAAAAATGAGGTGCTTTATTATGAGATGCATAAGAAGAGATAAAACGGGCAATGAGGCGAAGGAAAACGAAGAAGGCAGAGCAAAGCATAGGGTCGGAGGGAGGCGCAAGTGGACTCTCAAGGGTAGGTAACACACAGTATATGAATACCCGATAATGTAGAAGATTTAACAGCTGTCGATGTAGCGCAGTCGGTAGAGAACCGAATGCGAAATTCAGTGGCCAGTGGTTCAAATTTCACTAGCGCATGGGAACATTTTTCTTCATCCATTTGAAATCATTTGACATGAACGCACCCTTCCCAAACCGGCAGGTAACAATTAAATTGCTTCAGAGAGTAATTAATCTTTTACGGCTGACACTATGGTTTCCATAGTAAAATGCTGAGATATGTCTAAATGAATTTTATAGTGACTTCCACCATAAAATCGGCTTTTTTCCAACGCATCTGTGCGTATCGCCTTTATCGTGGCATTTTCCAGCATCTGACCTAGAGAGGTGAAGTCTTAGAGGGCGAATAGATAAGGTTAGGTATCTATGCGTTGTATCATAGACGTACTGCTGCCTTACTTACATGAGTGCGGACCGTCAACAAGCTCTGATTCCTGCAACGCTGGCAGTTATCAATGATACAAAAGCGCTAAGCGGTGTCCGCAACCAAAAATAGAAAAATAGACATAAAAACGTCGGAAATACTTTTACGCAGAAAAACTCGAGGAACAAGAAATGAGCGCAAAGTTACAACTGCCGTTAGTTGAAAAACATAAAGCACAACTATAGTAGAAACGAGGTTAGCCGAGGAGAATGGGGAAGACGCTAGCAAAAACAACGACGGTCCGCGCTCATCTCTTTGTGGTGAGCAACTCGAGCGTGAATGACGTAACAAACGACGCTCGTGGTCCCGCAGTCACGTTGTTGTTGAACACCAGCATAAATAAAAAGGCAGTGGCGACAAAGTACAAACGCAGCATGCACGATAAGCAAAGCGATGCCATTGTCCCCGACCCCAACGAGAAACAGCGAGAGTAGCAGAAAAAGAGACGGAAGTACACAGTGGCCGAAAACTTTTCACCGCGACTACACTGCCTTTACGGAGAGAAATGGAGGGTTGTAGAATTCTCGTAACTCGTACTTTTGTTTTGACGCGCTTCTTTGCACCTTTTCGCCGAACCCTACTGTTCGGATACGCGGTTTCAGCACTATAAAGGCACTGTGCTTCTTTCGCCCTCCCTTACCATGATCACACCGTTCCAAGCAGCGGCGCGCCAATTTTCTCTCACTCATGTTTGCTTGCTTGAGAGTCTTTGTAGTCGCAAAGATTGCCACTGCAACTTTATATTTCCCGCGAGTAAACAGAAGTGAAGAAGGCTCTGGGTGAGGAAGTACGGAAACTCCCGCTAGCGAGGCCACTATGAGGCAGAGAAAGCAGTAAAACAAAACCCCAGGGACTACAGCGGCGCTTGGATGTTGCCTTCCTACTCCGGTCCCGCAGTCTCCTCGCCACGCATTGTTCTTTCATGGGTGCATAATTTATTTTCTTCGTTCATTTTCCTTTGTGCGACACGCATTGTCATCCTATCGAGCTGCGACGCGAAATAAAGGCAAAAGAAACGTGCCTCCCACGCTGTTCTTTGGAATTCGTATACTTTCTTATGCAGGCATGCTGCCCTAGTTAGCGCTGTTGTTTACCCCAGATTTAGTCAGGTGAGTTGTTTTCATTAGCGCAGTTCTTGCTCTCGTATCCTATGTCAACACTTGGTCGTCGTCCGGAAATTAGTGAACATGGCATTGGTGGGCCTGCTGTGCGGATTTTATACGGTCCCTTCAAATGAAGCATTTGTTTCCCAGGAAAACTTCTGTTCATTCAGTTTGTAAATTTATTTCCTTTGAAAAAAAAAAATAATCAAGCTTGTTTTACTTTGTTGCCCTGCGCGTAAAAAGCTCACTTCATTACAGAGTGTTTATGGGGCGAGCAAAGTTTGCTATGAGATGAGATGTGTTCTTTGACTTCTTCTAACAACGTAGAAGCGATAAAAACGAATAGGTGTGGCTACTTCGGCGCAGAAAAAAAGGTCCTGTGTACCAGTTTCTCATATTCTCTCTTTTTTTCCACTGAAACACAAAGCTTAGTCGCAGATAGCTGCTACAGTAGAAACGCCGTTATTTTATACAGACGTGATTATTTACAAAATGCAGAATAAGAGACGTTCGAAATAAGCTCCAGATTTCCTGTCAGTATGCTAATCTCCCTAGCTTCCCTATTATAACGTATGTAATACGTCACTCCTTGCCGTTCAGAAATGTTTCCCGAAAGCAGTCTGGTAAAGTGTTTTGTGGAATGTGGTCAGATAGCCGAGCTTCCGTCCCGTAATTTGTTTAGTTGGTGTCAAACCACTGATATAAAAAAGAGGGAGTAATCTCAACACATTACCAAGAGAACAGGAAAGAGGAAAAACTGACACGCCGACGCACACAATACAAAGATGAAAAGACAAGAGGGAAGACCAAGTAGGATGAGTCGTGCTGTTCATCTCAAAGAATGGCTTACTAAGTCTCCTAAACATCTGTTTTAACAACATTAGGGCAAGAAGTGAGAGCCAGTTTACCTGGAATTTATGACTCATCCTACTCGTTTATTGAAAAATAAAAGCTTTTATAATAGTCTGGAGGATAATGCGCAGTTTTTTTCGTCGTATTTTTCGTCCTTATATGCTGTCGTAGAAAAAAATATATGCTGTGGCACGTTGCTTGAAAGCTTGCGGAACAAGACCGCCATTTTTTGAAGTATGAATAAAAAATCATGGCTTCAGCGCCGTTTGGAACGGCGGTACCGGGTGATGTCAAGTATCAATAGGCTTGTGGCGTTCTGCTGCATTCTATTTTGTCGGTGTTGTTTTTTAAGCAAAGAAATTAGATATGAAGACATTCGCTCAAAGCACTAAAAGCAGAGATGGCGAAAAGTTGAGCCCAAATAGCCCGTCGTTCATTTTTTTCTCCGTCTTGTAGTTGGCTATTGACCGAGTTTTACCGAGCTGGAATGTAATCAGCACAATTTGACCTTCACTGAACTTCGGCAAACCCACCTTACGCCGCTACACTACGAGCACCATCAGTGCCCTGTTTGTGGCAATCCTTCCAAACCGCTGCGGAAACGAAGCATCGATCGAGTTTGAACCACGTCGCAACAAAATAAACAAACTAGCGCTGGCCGCGCGTTTCAAAAGCACCCGATGTGTTTGGTCTGCATCCGAAGTCATCAAGGAACAATAAATGAAGCGTTCTTAACGCGCTCACATTATACCCTGTTTTCCACAGCCAACGTTCTGCGCCTGTGCAGCCTGACGTTTGCAAGGCATACGAGATCATCAACACAAAGAAAAGCGGTTCGAACTACACGCTGCAGAGACTGAAATCCAGCGAGCAAGGACCATGCCCCATAAACCCCATTCCTTGCATTTAATGATGCGAGCTCTGAGCGAGCGATATAGAAGCGGAGATCATTGATTTCAGCCGCTCACAATGGGCCGGAGTTCGTGTTTCTGCTTTCAGGTACGATTTTCTTAGCCATCAGCGATGATCGTTTTCATTGAAACAAGTGTGACTAAATCAGAAAATAACAAATGAGCTGGTAAATTCATGAGCATACTTTTTTTCTCTGGCTGGAAGGAGACTGTGCTGTTAAGGCCAAAGAAATCTCACTTTTATTCTAACCTTCAGGAGGACAAAACAAACTATCGAAACAGCTGCTCTGATATTTGTAGCGACCTCATTTCACTAACATGTAAGCGCGTATCTAGACATAATGGAAAGGTCGGAGAGTAAAAGTGCAACTCACTTTCGAAGCGTCAATAAGGAAGCAGCTTTATATATGCTAATTTTTTTCCGGCTGGGAATGTATAACATTTATCGTTAATTCACGAAGAGCAGATCACAAAATATCGGGCAGAGGTGTTGTTAGTGTAAAGCATTTTACCACCTTACTGTAATTTAGCGCCATGGCAAGAGCGTAAGACAAAAAGTAAACGATCCCATAAGGTTCATTGTACTTTTTATTTCTTATTTCCAGATTTGATACTAGTAATTGCATGCGCCTAAAGGCAGTCCCCAGTAAACAGTTGCAGGGGCAGGTGAAGTGGCTGGCGTCGCTACATACAGTAGCGTAAGGGGTGGACGGTGCATAAAACGAAAATTACAGCAATCAGTGCGATCACTGTTGTGTCCTAACCAAGATCTCTTACTAGCCGAGCTAGCCGAAGAAAAAAAAAAAAAAAAACGAACAGAAATCAGCTCAACTAAACAGGTTCTGAGCAAGCGTACCACATATTTTTTCAGGCTGTTCTACATCAAAGCACGTTTTCAGCGAGCCACGTGATTGGCATTATTGTATCGCACCAAACTTCCGTATCGTGAGCAAACATATTTTTGTCAGCACGTGTCGAGCCGTGCCGAACTGCATGCGGGCGCCTTCTGACTTGGGGAGCCCATATCGATCGTACAAAAAAAGCTCCTACTGACGAAATCGACGCACTTCCACCGGAGTACCTTGTCGGGTAGCTGACAGCACCGCTCTCAACATCAGTAGTGTTCATCAGATGGCGCCCGCATGCAGTTAGGTACGATTCGGCAAGCTCTCACAAGGAATCCTCTCATGAATATAGTACAGTTTACGAGCTGCCCCTTTCCTGGGGTTCACTGTGATCTGATAAACAGATAAGAACTTTCGATGTAGACACTAATCTATATTTGCTGCATTTTAGTTCAAAAGCGAAGCAATTGCCACTGCACAAATGACAGACCGCTCCCGCATCTTGTCTCAGAAGCAAATAGCCTTAGTCGAGATTCTGGATATTATACAGATGGGCCAGCAGAAAATTTTTTGAGAACACAAGAGGGCTTCTGCTTAAATATTTACATCCGTGTGTTCAGCAAATATAAGTACGGCGAGATTTGAAAGAATCGAATGTTCACATAAGAACAGTGCGGCCGTAAATTGGGTTCACTGCGGCGAATTGTAACAGTCTCTTTAACCGCTCGCATGTGGTCATTTCTCCGATCGCCAGGTATATAGAAAACCCGCATTTAAGCAAACACCCGCGTTGAAATGCAGCAAATGCCTGCTGAATAATTTTTCAATTGACAACAGTACCAAAATATATAAGATCCTATAGGCACTTTCGCTCGTGATTATGCCCCATAAGAAAGTAGTCCACCAGAATGTTACGGAAACGTACAATACCGGATAGAAGGGGCCAGGAAAGCGTCTGGAAGGAATAACTGGGCTACTGACAAGACACATCAAGACCGAGAAGTAAAAAGGGTGCAGAAATGTCTGTAGTTTATCATCGCTTGGGAATAAATCACAACATAAAAATATTAAACCCTTGCGAAATAGCAAAACTTTAATACGTAAAAGCCTGCCACTCAGAGGGCCCTAGAGCTGTATACGACTTTTTTTATCGTCCTTTAATCTACAAAAGGGGACACGCTGTACTCTCGAGACACTACATCGACTTTTCGACTTGGAGTGGAACGAAATCGACCTTTAGAGTCTTAAATATATAGCAGAGTAACAGCACACACACACGACCAAAATAATTCTTGCACAAAGGATGAGCGAAGAAACGCTGCACAAAAAAAAAAAAAAAAAAATCACCTCACGAATTCTACACAGTGTTACCGTGGCACACACTTTCCAACCGAAGGCGTAAGACCCCCTCCAGCGACAATGACTTTTGTCTCTTTGTTTCCGAGGCAGGTGCACAACAAAGACGAAGAGTCAACGGCAAATGAGGAACGCTCCCTAAGCCCTGCCCTGCGATCTTATTTATTTACACCCCTAAGGCAGAAACTTACTTTCCGACCACCTCCGGTCAGCGGTGACCAGACTTTCTTTTTTGTCTCTGAGAGACACTGGCCTCAAGCCACACCACTACCCGTATAAGTTTCTAGCCTCCCTTAGACGCGTCCTCTTTTAACGCACTGTCGTCTTCGCCTCTTTCTTTCTTCTACGCTGTACCATTCGCATCGGGGTCAGGACGGGCGATGTCTCACTTCCCAGTGTTTACGTGCATGCCTGCTTCACCGCACGACTTTCCCGTTTCTTTCCCAAGAGCTCCCTGCTGTTCCCCCACCCACCAAAGCTGCCTTTCGGCTGTCCTCTCGCGAGATCTCGCCTGCTCTCCGCGAAAGCCACGACACGCGCCGAGAAGTGAGGAGCTCATTGTTGGCGACTGGCTCAAGGAAGGAAACAGAAAAGGCGTCGTCCGGCATGTTGTCGCTTCTTTCTCCCTTTATTTTTCTCGCCACGCCTTCTAACTTGCACTAGCTATCTCCACCCTTTCTCTTTCCCACCCTGCCAGTCTTCCTTTCTCATCTCGTTAACTTGTCACCTTCTCAGAATACTAACGTTCCTTTACACGCCGCGTCCCACTCACTCTGCTGCAGCAGCGCCACCGCACGGCAGATTCCATTACCCTCCTTACCTTCCCGTCACCTTCTTCCCTATTGGTTCCCATCCCCACTTCCTTCCCCGAGCACCAGCAGCAGTGTGCTTGCCGTTAGGCCGTGCCATGGCTAATGGCGACCTAAACGATTTCGACAAGAAACGATCTGCAGGAGAGAACCGTCCGCATCGAAGAATGCCCCTGAAGGCTTCGGCCGCCTTGCTCGCTGCCCCCAGCATGTCGCACACATAGTTGCCGGCCTGCCATAGAGGCTGGTCCCGCTGCTTCCCTTAGGGACTGCGCCTGCTGAGCCGAGAGCGAAGGCTAAAGATAAAAAGGCGAGACACAGACCGTAGTGCAGTGTTCCTGGGGTGCGCCCCTGTTCTCGTTCCCTTTCTCTGTCCTCGCACACGGTTCTCGTTTCGTAGCCCTCTCACGGCTCTGATGCGATGGTGACTGCTCCTACTGCCGCTGCTGCCGTTAGTGCTGACGCTGTTGCCGCTACAGTGGGACTTTGTGCCGTCCGCTTTCATTTTCGTTACCGCTAGAAGGTGCTGCATCGTTTCCGGCTCGTCTTGGCTCTGATTGTGGATTCTCTTTGGACTAGGCGCCAGACATTGGGAGGCAAGCTCGTCGTTATATAGGTTCGTTAGAGCTTTTGTGTTGAGCTGTTGCAGAGAGGTTGGTTACGGCTGGTCATTTGGTACGAAATTTAGGACTCTTCGTGAGTCGTGAAGCAATGAGCAAAGCCCGCTCATGCGGCCAGAAAGTGTCACGTCTGCCAGTAATATACGCTAATTTTATCTAAGGAGCTCCTGTTAGGGAGAGAATAAAGAAAGATTAGCGAGGGAAAGCTTTGGGGGCAAACTTTGAAGAGTTGACAAGCTTAACTTAGCATGCACTCATAGATGCAAAGGGCAGTTATAAAATGCTGTCGTTTAAAACCTTAAAGACAAAGATTCCTGCCCAATAGCAAATATTTGTGTAGTAATTTATTTATTTATACAAATACCTCACAGGTTCCAAACATGGAACATTGTGTGAGGGGGAGGGGTTACAGTGTATCAAAAGGAACAATGGTACATAGTTTAAAATACAAAAGTTAACAGTAATACAGGACTGGAACTGCAAATAAGTATTAGAGCATGCATGGGAAGTAATAAACAGAGGATTATGACATTATACAATAGTTAGCGGCATTGGACGAAATCAACCTGCACACAGTGAACGCAATATAAAAAAGTTATTCTGACTGCAAAAAGGTACTCAGTTCGTTTTTGAATTTTAGTGGGTCAGATATGTTAGCGATGCGTTCGGGAAGACCATTCCAACCCTTTATAGCCCGTGGCAAGGCAGAGAAGTTAAATGCATGTGTTCGGCCGAATAGACGTTGAAAACTTATTTTATTATTCAGGCGGTGGGAGGTGCGAGTCGGTCTAGTAAGTGGCACTGTTGATGCATGGTGACTGTAGATTAGTTTATGTAGCAAGCAGATAAGTGCGATATCCCGACGTGATTGTAAACTTGTGAGCGATAAGGACAACTTGATGTTGTGTAAGGACAATTTGAGGCTGAGGTCAGGTAAGGTGCACGTTTTACCATTGCAGTTCAGTAAAGAGGCAATCGACCCGAATGTGCATGGTTCAAATCTCCCAATTAGTGCTTTTTGAACCAACCGGGGAATTGCGTACAAAAAGTGAAAGCTTCAAAAGAACGCAGCAGTGGCTTAGTTAGTCACATATTCCCGCTAGCAGTCCTTTCTGTTTTCAATGATCGTATTATACGTTCAAGCAAAGCCTGACGGAAGTAAGAGAGGGCGATTCAAAAGCAGGCGCAACAAAAGCTTTAACAGCTTCAGCAAGGCTCCTGCACAAATAAACGTACTTCGAAACAAAAGATTTTGTTGTCATTCCAGCGAACCTGAACAAACCCACAGAAAAGGCCAAACACTGATGAAGAAAATGGAAAACAGAAATTAGGTTCACTAAGAACTGCTTCAAGCTGAAGAATCTCAAGAAATTATGTTTTCAGAGAACGTTGAGAAAAAAGTACAGCTCGTGTACAAGTACAAAACCAGCAAAAAATTCAGCGCACCCACTTGATCCGGATACTCCAGTTACGCTTCGTAAAATATGAGCAAATTAGGTAAAAGCACGGAATAATTCTTTTTCTCCCAAAATAAACAATACGGTTAAAGCTTGATCACATTTTATCAATCATCGAAACGTCTCCATCCCTGCCTTGCCATAAGAAAGGCCTGCGTCGATCGTCCGCATAAATTCGCCGCATAACATGCATCCAGACTCAACCACCTCCTAGCTCCTCACGAAAATTTATATTTGCTTCAAAATAATGGTTCTAACATCGGTAACCATGCGTACGAAGGGTAGAAACAAGAAATAATTATATTCGCATAGTAGTCAATGTTGCTCTGCGGCACTGGTTTTGTTTTCTTTTGTTTTTCGCTCGAAATCTTTTAATTAGTCGTGTTGGGTTATGCAGTGCAAGTTTTGCGATTAGTTTTGCAGTTGTTTCTGCTGATCTGCTCATCCGTCTAAACAACTTTGTCAACTGCGATGTCCATGCTTCTACATAAATGTCTGCTCTCCCAGCCCCCCCCCCCCCCCCTCCCCTCTCCGCCCCTCTCCGATCCACACGTAATTAATACTAAACCTCAAGTTTCAGCTTGATGTATGAACAAGTAAGCCTGATAATATCGTGAACCCAACCAACCTAACTATCGGCATCCTCCACTACAACTTCCATCAATTCGTTCGCTGTTGAGTCATTCGCAACAAAGGAGCAACACCGAACGGGACACTCTCTCCCCGCGCGGGAGAGACATTCATTAACTCAGCCGACAACACCCATGCGCGGTCTCTGTATTCACTTGTAAAACGCGAAGCGCCTCAATGATACTTGGATGTAATAACGCCCTAGCGTCCGCCACTACACTGCATCTTCCAGCTGCTCCATTCCGAACTCATTTGAGCAACGACGAATGTGATGAATGGCTTTATATTCACTGCTTACATATAAAAACACAAACAAAGAGAAGGGTCGGTACGATTCAGTTTCATATTTCGTTCTCTTCAATGCCCCAGAGAGTCTCCCGCAGCTTGAAAAGCCAGCTTGAAACACGATATAGCTCTTTGCTTCAAAAGGGCAAGCCACTAACAAAGCAACACCGCTCCGTAGTGTATTACCCGCGCACAAAGACTACCGGTGACAGCAGGTTTTCAATTCTAGGCGGGACCTCGAAAAGAGGCCACTAGGAGCGAACGGCGTGGTCGCTTCGCATTCATATCCCCGGGAACATTGATAAATATCACATTTTGGTTCCTTTTCGGCTCAATTCTGCGCCTCTACATTGAAAAGCAGTCAGAGGAAAAGCTTTCAGGGCCACCCAGCGGCATTAAAGATTGCGTGACATATCATGGCGTCGTGGAAGACCTGGCTATACGCACGAACATAACTACAGTAAGTAACATGTGTTCGTAGCTCTTGCTTTTCGCAATTTCACTCGGAATCCAGCATAACCTGTCAAAACGTGTTTAATAAGATTGATAGCGTTAAATTCGTTACCAAATTTAAGTTTTTTCGAATTCTACGGACGATATCCGCCTTTAGAATAGAATAACTAGAAGCACTACTACTTACACATAGAGCGCGTAATCATCGACAGCGAACAAACGCATGCGCCAGCTACGAAGGGTGCACCCTAGGCCCCTCCATGAGCGAAATACTTATTAATCACTCCTTTGCCTAATTAAATTGGGTGCAGCGTACTATAAAGTTCCTATGCACTCCAGATTTCCTGGCACTTTACTAAATACAGGAAAGGCACTATGCGAAGTATTGCGTGAGAACCAGTAAGTTAGACGCATTTCTTTCTAAGCACCATGCTACATATGTGCTAGGCGGGCGCACGAGAGTGTGTCAGCCAAAGATCCTCGCCCGAAATTAAAATTCTTTTCGGCCTTACACCATGATGTCGGCCCTGAATTTCCTTATGGAAAAGATAAACACCAACGACTAAGGAAACGATCTGCTTTCTAGTATTGAATTGGGAGTTCTTGCACGCCAGTCGCTCCATCTCACCCACCAGTTAAAAACCTCTGTGGACGCCAGGAAGATGTGCATGAATAAACAAACTTCAGCATTTCCGAGAGCGTAAAAACAAGAAAGACTAGAGAAATATTATTTCCTCAGCATGCACAAGACCGCTACGTCGTGTTATACGCGGGATGTTTCGGCTGAAATATGGCACACCTGAAAAGAAGCATGAGTAACCTTGTAACCCAAAATGACTTCCTAATTACAATTATTTTTATTCTTCATTTTTACAATCTTTTGCTGATGAAAAAAAAAAAGGATCGATTTTTTTTTTGTGTGTGTGCTTCGTTTCTTTCTTAAAGCAATGGATAAAATGCAAACGCGTATTTAGGTACTGCTTGCTCATCCTTCAATTTCCTAAGATGTGTTGCCTGCAGACGTGTTTGAGAAACCCTCTAATGCGCAATCAAACTTCCGATGCTCTTTGATCTGCCTCATTAAGGACAGAAAAAGTTGCAATTTTTATAGCGCTTCTGTGCACGCGCCCTCTGCAAGAGCACTTTGCGGCGCTAATCACAGGCCATTAAACAAAATGGGGGCATTATAAAGATAAGCTCTGAGCATCGGTGCATTCTCCCAAGCAAAAGCTGGCATCGGAACAACAAGTCTTCATATCGAACAAGATGGGCACGCGAAAAAGCGGCGATGAGAACAAGGTAAAAAAAATATATATACATGAGCACGGTAATAAAGGGAGGATGCGAGAGCACATGAAAAGATAACAACGTAGCAAATCAAGACGATTCTTAGCGAGAAAGCACGCCGCTAAGCACGTAGAAAAGAAAGCAGTGTGCCGAAGAAAGCAACAGGCCAAGCTCGTTTGGTCGTACCCCACCAACTTCAAATTAGGCAATCATTCGTGACCCTTTCGCGACATGGGCAGACGCACGTAGGAATGTTTTGTTGTCCTCATTTTAACACTGTTTTTCTTTTCCCCTCTTTTCGTCCCTTCTTATTTTCGAGCGTCGCCCACGGCGCAACGCGCAGTATCTAGAACATAAAACAAGATCCTGCGTATGCAACAAAAATTAATTCCCCCTTAGCAAACGATCCGACTCCCAAAAGGGAAAAAGAAACGCAGACGCACGGTGGATAAACAAGAAAAGATAAAACGTTCGCGATCAAGTTGCGGGAATGAAGTCCAGCTCGGCACAGATACGGTAGCTTGCATACAAATACGCACAACTCCGCATCACCGAGCTCACAAAAATAGCCACGTATCCTCTTCTTTCCCTTTTCACTGCTCCCTTCGTCCTCTCGCATCAGCTCGCTCCTAAGGCGAACAGCACGTACTGCTGATCATTAGCGCGACGTGATCCCCCTTCACCCCGGACCATGGGCCAGCGAGCGGCCATTGTTTTTGCTTCAGCGACACTATTGTTATTATACATATACCCGATGCCCCTTCCCTCCCTCCGTCTTTCTTTTTCTCCTCGTCATCGGACCAATGCTGCCGTCGTCCCGGTTCCCTGAGCACATTTGTCGCCTTTCTTTTTCATTCTGTCATCTTTCGATCGTTCCATCTTTTTTTCTGCCTGCCGTGTCGCACGGGTCGCTCATCACGCACAGAAGAAACCGCATGATTGGTCCGGCTCGCTAGTGCTGCTTACGCGAGCTGGATTTCGGAAATGATGCTCCTGACCCCTCACCTTCACCTTTTTGCTCATGTTCTTTATTTTTCCGTTTCCTAGCGTCTCCGCTGACCAGCGCCGCTTGGGAAGAAACTAGCGCTTAGCCTGGCGTAGTGGAAGATGCTGCCTCTGCCGCCGCACTACGTTAGCAGCCTCCGCCGCTACTCAGGCCAAGGTGCTGCCTCCCGCTCGCTAACGCTCTATCCTTTGACTCCTCCTAGTCCTCATTCTCGCGTTCCTTATTCTCGCCCTCCAGCTGTCGCGTTCTCACACTTTCCGCCGCCGCCACCACTGTCGCCTTACGCAAAATCCTCTTTAATGCTGTTCTTTGCCCCCAAAATTTCGAGGCTCTATTATGAGTACGCCGCACTAGACTGGGTTTTCTCATTTTGTTTTGCCCTTAAACATCGACTAAGGTCTTGTTTCTCGCACACGGCTTCTTCCGAACCATGTTCGGTGCTCTTTCTTTTTGGAGGCTGGCGATCGGTTTAATTTGACACGCGTGTGCGTGTATGGACGTCGTTGTGTGTGTGCGCGCGTCCGTGATGGCCTTGTCGTCGTTAACAGCGAGCTCGAGAAGCCTGGATCTCTGCATTCGGTTGCAGAGGTTATTTTTTTTTCTATATTCGTTCGTCTCATAGTTTAAAAAGCGAAAATGTGTCGTTTGCTCTCAGCGGTCCTCTCCATCGTAACAAATCGGCAGATGGCGCTGGCTAGGCTAATGAGGCTGACAGGCTACGACACATCGGCCTCAGGGCACAGTAAGACTTTTCTTTTTTTTTTTTAAGAGAAGCAGAAAACACCACCTTATTCGACTTTCGACTTGATTTTCTTTGTTTTTGATGACAAGGTATCAACAAGTACAAGGTTTCCTAATATGTAAACAACATTGAGCCAGTTACCCAAATAAACACAATGTCATAATAGAACGGCTCTTAATATATCTCGAGCGACTTCGTAAACTATAGGTATCATCACCATCAGTAGGAGCACCAGCCTGACTATACCCACTGCAGGGCGAAGGCCTCTCCCATATTTCTCCAATTAACCCGGTTCTGTGCTAGCTGCATCCATTTGACCCCTGCGAACCACTTAACCTCATCCGCCCACCTAACTTTCTGCTGCCCCCTGCTACGCTTTCCTTCTCTTGGAATCCAGTTTGTTACCCTGTATAACCGATATCAAAAGCATTATTTTACTTCATAAGGCACACCGTTCAAAATACTCGGTTAACAACATAACTCACACACACAAAAAAGAAATGTGCGATCGTTTACTAATAGAAATGTAAAAATCTTTTAAATACTGATTAAGTGAAACTCAGGTTTTCTTTTAAATGGGAGCGGCAATTGCGATCACGCTGCGCTCATGCCTAATCCTGATCGCACGTTTCGAAGGCAAACCTCACCAAAAACTTGACGAGGTTTGCCTCTTCCAAACCTATATTTACGGAGCAAAATGTTTTGCTGGATGAACAGCAAGAAGAAACGAACGCTGCCGGCTCCGGTGCCAAATCTCCGGCCGAGGTTAAACGGTCGCCAAAGTTTACTTCAGCAGGCGAAATTGGACGAGCAACCCAACGCCTTTTACGTGGACGCCGCAGGACCAACAAATGGAGTGATGATTATTGTTGTCGCAACGTGTTCAGGTTCGCTGGTGAACTGCGCCTAGATGAAAACGCACAACCACACTCACGCAGAGGAGACAGCTGTTGCATTACCTGTAGCGTCTAACCCCAACGTCACAGTGGTCACGGATTCCCAGAACGCCTCTCGCAACTTCAATAACGGGCTCATTCACAGGTAAGAGGTGTCATTGCTGACTAACCATCGTCCCAACCAAGCCTCAGTCATCTGGATTCCTGGTCATCTGGAAACACCAAGAGGAAGCGAAGCCGCCCACAGGCACGCCCGAGCTCTTCTATACCATCCGTTTCCCCCTGATGACCATGGAGGGTGCAGTGACCTAATAACTTCAGCCGCGTATGCTGATAATCTCAAGCCATAAAGAACAGCCAGACAAGTGTGCCCAACACCACATAAATAACTTAACAAGCTAGAAGAGGACACCCTTAGGAGACTACAAACAAACATATACTCAACGCCAGCTAGGTTACACCAGTAGTACCCTGCACTATGCTCTCCGCATTGCCCTTACTGTGCAGAGGTAGCTAACCTCTACCACGTGGTGTGAACATGCCGTGGAGTGGAGTGGTAGGCTGCGGAGATTGTTTTCTGTACTCGACAGAGCTTTCACACGATTTGTGGTTTGGTTTTACCGGGTGAAATAGCGACTTCACACAAAAACAAAAACGAGATGTCTCGAACAAAACTATCTGTCGCTCCTAGAGAAATTGTAATATACAGAGGAGAAACAGAGATAACTGACGAAGAAATGGCTATCGTTGAGGAGAGTATTGTCGAGGGTGCGGCGAAGAACGCCACAAGGGCGCAAGGAGGTCCCAGCACAAGAAAAGAAGGCACGATCTGCAATTGCTGATTATTCAGAGATTTGTTCCATGACCACGTACGCCCATGACGAGCCTTCCTTTTTATTCGCGGTATTGTAGACACGCCTCACGTGGTATCACTGGCTCATTTCTATCCGCCGGGCGAAACAGCAATTTGTAGGCATTCCGGAACTATAGTTCTACTCGGCGCCCATAGCAGGACAACACGTAGATTCAATTTCTTTCTCTCCATGTTCACTTCTTTTTCGTTTTTTGGACAACTGCTTTCTATCCCTCCCCCCTCCCCCTTTCCCTTTTTTGTTTGTGTGGTAAAGTCTTCGTCCACTAGGTGCTGGGGAAGAGATCTGCATTTGCAGACTGCATTCCTCTGGGCCTCGCCAAGTCATATTGCTGGTCTGTTCTGCAAATGCCGAGTTCAGTATATTTCGGGAGTAGCATGGCGCTTGGCATTTTTTGGTACATTCAGAATGAGCTCAGTTTCATTGTGTGATTCACTGTTGCTGGTGTCGAAATATACGCTGTCTGCAATAAAAGGTATCTTTATTAATGAGAGTCATTGATTCCCGTAACGCCCTTGTTCCTTTTGCTATTAGAATACTAATATGATGTCAGTGTCACGTTTTCTCCTTAAAATTAAGAACAATAAATTTGTAACCTCATTGGCGGGCCGCCGCAACAAATTTGCTATCAAAAGTTATGAGGAGTGCGTTTTATTTATTATTTTGTTTGTTTGTTGTTGTTTTTTTTTCTTTTCAAAAGTAAACAAGGCTTTCATTGCATTTTCATTCGACGTGCGCGACGACTACAACAAAGCGGAACAATTTCTAATAAAAAATCACATAAGAAGGCATGCACATTTCTCCTAATACAGGAAATTAAAATGGTAAATCACTCTTGCTCTCCTAACGGACTAAATAGAAGCGAAGACAAGACAAAGAGGAAAATAAGCTTCAGTATGGTGAACAGAAACTTCCCATTGTTCTTTCGTATAACATTAAGAACATACCGAAATGTCTGTAGGAAGGATGGATATTGCCCAGCATTTAAAGAAATGTAATTTTAGTTCTCTGTGAAACTTAGACGCATTGCACGCAGGCTGGGAGTTCGTTCGGTAGTTCAACAGAACGTTTCTAATTGTGGCACACAATTCAATCGCGCTTGCTTGTTCTCGCACACGCACGCACGCACGCACGCACGCACACGCACACGCACGCACGCACGCACGCACGCACACACACACACACACACACACACACACACACACACACACACACACACACACACACACACACACACACACACACACACACACACACACACACACACACACACACACACACACAAAGCAAACAGCATACCTTGCGTCGACGACCTAGCGGCACCAAGAGATGGCATAGAGAAAGTTCCGTAATGATTCGGGGAACACAAGATTAAGACGGCCAGTTAGCGGCGCAGTGCTCGCGAACAAAACAAAGAATATAGAGAAATGCACAAGATCAAGCCCACAACCCAAAACGCGTCCACGACGCCCTTTCACGACATTTCCTCCGGGATCTCCACATCGGCGCACCCAGCACAGGCCGCGTTTCTTTGGTTTGCTTCCTCACCACTTTGAGTGGAGCTAAGAGAATGGCGTGGAGAGACTAGAGGGAAAACTGAGGCCGATGGCATAAAGGGGCAGCGTGCTGGGTCTTGCAAGTGATCACGGGGGTTAGGAAGTTGGATGCAAGAGAGAGGGGGAAGGTTTGCAGCACGGATGAGTTCTGCGTCCATAGCTGGCTGCACGCTGCCTGCTTCTTGCCGACCCCCCACCTCTGGGCAGGCTTTCCCGTACTTGCGTGGCATGGGCGCGCCGCGACCGTGTAGTAATCAAAGATCGATCTCTTGGTTTGGTCGCTGGCCGGTCGAAGGGGAAATAGATTCTCGTCCGGGATCGTTATGAGTGCCTCGCTCAACTGGCTCTCCCCCTCACCGCTCACTTCCCTTCCTTCATCCTATATTATTCTTTTAAGTTTTTTTTTTTTCCTTGGTGTTCATCTCTCTTACTCGTATGCGCGGTTCTGTGCGATTGATTTATGTATGTGCGATGGCATGGCTCTTCATTTCAAACGGAACATTACGGGAGGAAAAAGTACGAGATGGAGAGACGTGCACGCGCACATTCCGGCGACGGACCAGCATCGAAATCAATTTAAAATCTCTCGCTTGACTGTTTGCGTTTTTAAATAGAAATATAAAAATACAAAAAGAAAATAATCTCGTTGATGGGGTAGCCTCCCATGCAGTGAACGCTGTAGAAATCATTCGTGCTTAGAATAATTTATTTGCCTTCTTTTTTCTTTTTTTTATAGACTGATTGCCTTCTTCGGATACTAACACACTCGGGAAGAGTACGCAATCAGAAACAGCGCTAGATGGAAATGGCGTTGTAATTGCGCTTCTCTTTCCGGTTTCTGCAAACTGCGTCGGGGAGCTGCAGTTTATTTTGGCGGTGCTCTTTGAAGTGGGTTCTCTACGTGCTACAGGCATAGTAGCTACGCAAAAGCATCGAGTGCACGTTCTGCATCTATAAAACATAGTCCCAGCGCTGCGATAATAACGTATTAAAGAGTACTAGTCAGATCGGTAGATTTTGTACCTCAATTCGTGCGAATTCACATGTATTTCGCGAATTGACGGGTTCGCCTGTATTAAGCGCAGAAAACAGCGAAGTAGTTTGAAAAGTCTTCGCATTTTAAATCCTGTACCTAATATACATGTCACCTTTTTGTGAATCTTTTTGAACCTGGTTGTAAGCATGATCATATACTTCTATTTGCCCTAATTCATAATTTGCAGCAATAATTTTACTTACAAATTGTTTGTATGCGCAGTATTCGTCGAACGTTTTGATAGTTTTTGACATCTCTGCTTTAATATTCAGCTAGAGCTATGAAGTTCCCGCCATTAATTAGACTTTCAGAGCACATTTAACTTTTCCAAGCCCACGGGACATGCGTTTTGCCATTTATAGTTTCTCAAACACATGTTCGTAACGTTTCTCGCCTTTTTACTGTTGGTTTCTCGCGAATACCTTGTGTTCTCAAAATTATTTACTGAAAAGAGTGCACTGCTTGCGGTCGTCGACGTCTCATGACTCCTCTACTTTTTGAAGTGCCGAGCTGAATCTTAGAGAGGTGCGTAATTAAGTAAAACGACTACGATTTCGCAAAAAGTATCGCATCATTTGTTAGAATTGCAAGACTTCCATGACAAACATGGTTAAGTAAAAAAACAAAAGTGAATGGTTTAGCCATTTTAAAGCGCAAGTTTTAAGTTGTAAAGGCAGAAGCATTGGCACACTAAAAACGCTTCGTCAGGTTATTAATTTTAGCTAGTCCATTCAAGACTAATTAGGTATGGAGGTTGTAACTAAGGCCAATGCTTGTTAAGACAGCAACGTACGACGGTAATGGGGTCTTGGAGACCTTTAGCCATAGCTATAGCTGTTGGACTTACCTCCGTCCAACACTCTCAATTAGGCTTACAAGCTTGTTAGACATCTACAGGCTTCGTTCACAAACTTGTGCTTCACATAGATGTAAATAATTTTAATTTGAACTATTTAGATTTGAACTTCACCTTGGTCATGACCATTCATAACAAGCCATCGTACAATCATGTACAGCAAACCTCTGCTTGACTGTTGCTATAACAATGCGCTAGGTGTACGGAAACATCAATTCGCAAGTCGACGAAAACCATTGTGCTAGGCTAGATGTGACTTAACAATAAAATAACTAAAATATTAAGCGGCGGTTTAGATTGGCGAAGCACGGATGAACCAGCATTACTTAATATTCCTTTACCAAAATTTTGCGCCGTTCAGCTTTCTTTCACCATGTCTTGCAAGTTAGCTAGGAGTTTACCGGCTGCTGTGGCTTTTCTTAGGATAAAGGAGGCCTAATTTAGGATTTTCGCGCATTTGTATTTTTTCTTTTTTGGGGAAGATGAAAACCTCAAATGTGACGACATCCTAAGCACCGTGGGAAAGAATGTGCAGCTCAACACGCGAAGAAAGAAAGAAAGAAAGAAAGAAAGAAAGAAAGAAAGAAAGAAAGAAAGAAAGAAAGAAAGAAAGAAAGAAAGAAAGAAAAGAAAGAAAGAAAGAAAGAAAGAAAGAAAGAAAGAAAGAAAGAAAGAAAGAAAGGAAGAAAGAAAGAAAGAAAGAAAGAAAGAAAGAAAGAAAGAAAGAAAGAAAGAAAGAAAGAAAGAAAGAAAGAAAGAAAGAAAGAAAGAAAGACTACATGGCGCAGGGGTGTGACGCAGAGGTCGGATCTGATCTTTTTTTCTTGGCCTGAATTCAAAACCCATTGGTGCCGGGATTTTTTTAGAGTGGTCGCGCTAGCGAGAATTCAGATAAACCTGGTTGAAATGCAAGTTTACGGGTAGTAATGGTTTTGCTTAAATGTTTTGGGCATACAAAACTCGAGATTTTCTTCTCTAACAAATAACAGAAGCTTCGCCACTACACATTAGTTTAGGCGGCAAAGCACGCTTCACAGGCAAGTTCACCCAAAGCCGCCGCGGCTTTTTGTTATTCTTTTCTTCCTTCGTTTCCCTTTTCTCTTCCTTTCGTTCCTCCTTTCCTACTCTCCGTATTTTCGTTCTTTCTTCATAGTGTTCGGAGCCTGCCGCTAAAAGATGCTTCGATCAGCGCAGTTTTGTCACTGCCCTCCTGTCACTCGTGTAAAGACGTTTACAATGAGGATTTGAGCGCCTAAGTCCTAATTTCATCAATTGTGCGATGAACGACAGGGAAACCTCAGAGGTGTTGATGAAATATTGACACGTGCATTAGACGTAGAAGAAGGAGCGCAATTGCACGAGGTAGACGACGATCTAGAGTCATAGCGGCCGTGTGTCCCAGGCCTCTCAGGAGCCGACAGGTGAGCTTCGATTTCGAATGGTCGTTCGCCTTCTTCTTCTACGTCTAATGCACGTGTCAATATTGCCATGAGTTCTGTCATTAACCAATCTATGGTCTGTGGCATAATGGAGAACGATGCCTTCAATAAGCCTCCTAGCTTGCCCGAGATTCGTCAAAAAAGGAAAACGCGGTGGTACCCGAATTCGCAATGTATTTTTGGTTCTTCATGTGTACACAGCCAGCATGCTCTCCAGCTTGCTTCCGAGAGCTCCAATATATTATAATTATGTACAGATCATCAAATTTCAGTTTATCTACTCTCTTCGTGCGCGGAAAGCGTTTTAAACTCTACAAAGTTATCCAATACATGTTTTGATTAGGTTGTGCGGGTGGCATGTTTTTTTTTTTTTTTTTTTTTTTTTTTTTTTTTTTTTTTTTTGACGCGCTTTAACCTCAGAACATTTAAACGCTCTAAAGAGGTTCAGTTCTTCTCAACAAAACAACTAAGCAGAAGTTCAATGCATCATTGTCTAAAGTAAAACTGAAGGTTTCGCTGAAACGCGCAGATTTTTTTTTTTTTTTCGTGGGGAATAAATTAGATGCTGTATTCCCCTTGTTGAAACCGTTCTCTTAAATTACTTTAACTTGAAGCATTAAGAACTAACTTTACCTGACCTAACGTTTCTTTTAGTAGGGGTACACACGCCATTAAAGCCATGAAATCTAAAACGCCCGTCTTTTAATTATCAACGCCACTGCTCCATTTTCATGAAACCTAAGCCTATGTCTGCTCCAGTTAGCTACGTAGGCATGTCTACGCTGCTTGGTGCTGATGCGCAGCTATATCAGGATATTCATCCTGATTTCCTCCCTGTATAAATATCACCATTAAAAAGCTGAACATAGTCATCCTTTGCAGCAATTTAGACTCAAGTTCGAACGATTCTGTTTGTTATTCCGTTACATGGCGGCACAAATTTCTCTTACTAGAAAATTGATAACCTCTAGCTCTTTGGACAAGGATGTCTGGAAAGGAAGAAGTACCTTGAACAGTGGGAGCGACATGCAATTCAAAAGTTCAGATTCGAACCCTTAGGCACAATAATAGCACATTGATTTTCGAAAGAGAAATCTTGACCTTGATAGCTTCAGTAAGTAAAATCGAAAGTAGGCACTCAAGAAAGGCCACGGATGTTGATTCTCTAATAGTTCTCTTTGTACTTCAGTCAATTATTCCTTTACTTTTTCTTTCTTTCTCTATTCCTCTCCTCCTTCTTCTTTCTTTCTTTTTTCCCCTCTATTCCTCTCCCCTTTCTTTCTTTTCTTCTTTCTTTCTTTCCTACTTTCTTTCTTTCTTCCTTTCTTTCTTTCTTTCTTTCAATAATACATTGTGAGAACAATACAATGCTCACCTAAACTAAACACTTCATCTAAAGTGCGAAGAGTGAGCTACAGAACAACACGATCCACACAACAAACTGAGTAAGTCGGGTGTAATAGAATAGCTAATAACTCTACAGACCGGAGTTAGCGTTGCAGACAAGACATCCGAACAAGCACATGATACTGCACCAAGACGACTCGTAGGCCCCTAAAGTAAGCCATGATAAATTATGCGTCGCATTTTATAACGGGTTCTCGTGTCGCCATGGGGTTCGTTTAAAACAGAAATCAGGCAAGCGCACGAGCCAGGCGGAGACTAAATGAGATTGCTCCGTGCGCTCCTCCTCCAGCCCCGAGCAGGGCATGGACAAATCCTGTTTTTGGCGTCAGAATCAATTTAACCGGCCCGGGCGGCTAAGCGAATTTCGGAGACCGTTTCGTCCACGCTCAGTTCATTACTGTCACTACTCATTTTGCGTAGGAGTTGGTGAGAACCTCTCCCTCGATCTTCGTTTGTGATTTTTCTTATCATGTTTCGCGCTCCGCGATAAACAAGCGACTGCAAAACAATAAGTGAAAAAGCCTTGTCTAGCTTGTAGGTTAGCAAATTTGTAAGTCGGAGGTACTACGAATAATATTTGAGCATGTAAAGTTTAGGTTCGAGACATCTGTACGCAAGGGATCTCGGCACGTGTTCGTAGTGCAGGATTTTGATAAGGAGATTCTTTTTCCTACAACTTGCTGACTGTTTCGTGGATGTCAAATATCCATGCTTCGAATGCCTCTGCTTTGCAGTTATTTTACACAATGGTATTGAGCCATGGCGACCATGAGTAACTTGTAGCGGAGGTTCGACATCTGCACCACCAGGTGCATTACAAAAGGGTCACGAAATAATCTACCAGTTGATACCGGGCCATAGTGGAATTGTTGGCAACAACTTAGCTGATGATGCTGCTCGATCGGCTGCCGATACAGCAAACATTGTCGAGATTCCATTGACAAGAGCCGACGCAGCAAGGCACCTTCGACTGATGGCCTGAAACGTGACTAGACAATCATGGTCTACGCCTGGAGGCTGGACGTCCCGCTCGCACCACTTTGGCCGGTTGCTTCAACTACAGGTACATTTCAGCCTGCCCGCTGAGATGCTACAATCTTGTGTCGCCTGTGGTTAGGAGTGGCGTTTACATACGCTTATTTTAATCTGATCGGAATGGCAGACTCTCCAAAGTGTGAGCAGCGCGTATGTGTAGAAACTATTGCGCACGTACTTTGTGGTTACCCTCAGCTTGAGCGTGAGCGTGCCTACCTGGCTGCTACACTCCGCCGCGTGGACCTCGCGATCTTAGTGTAACTAAGATTATGGGCCCTTGCATGACTCCTTCATCACAAAGGAAATTAGTGAAGGCGCTCCTTAAGTTTTTAAAGAACACGTTTTTATAGATCCCTGGACATGGCATAGTCTCCTTTCCTTGGCGCTCTTTCTTTCCTCTTTCTCCCTTTTTTCCCCTCCCCACGTGTATGGTAGCCTACTGGGCATCGCCTGGTTAACCTCCCTGACTATTACATTTTCTCTCTCTCTTTTTTTTCTCTCTCTCTACACAATGGTAGAGAACCATACGCCATCTAAGCGGCACTCAAAGGCAGCCCATGAGTGCACAGTTATAGCAAACACTTATATTATGAATGAAAAGACACCAAGTGGTTAGAATATTTCTATTCTCGGCAGCTTGTTCCACTGCCCTCACTGGTACAGTGGCTGAGTTTTTCCTTTTCTAGCTTTTGCTTTGCCGTCCCTGTACTCCCCGGTCTACTCCGTAATGAGCAGTTTCTCTTATGTGATAACTAACAATACATTACAGCGCCTTGGACCAGTGGAGAGCTGCACAGTTAGGGCTGAGTGCTGGACCACAGACGAAATCTATCAATACCCTGGTCGTTAGATTTCATCGCTAGGGCCCGTGCTACGTAAAGATGCATTTGGAACAGATATGCATTCTCCACTTCATTATGCCCGACGTAAGCGTGATACGAAGAATGACACGAAAGCAGCAGGAGGCCAATCAGGAGATCATAATGTAGTGAGTCTCCACGTCGCCGACAGCCTTCGTCATCAGCGCGCGCTTTTTAACTCATGACTGCGATATAAAGCTAATGTGAAGGTCCGATCACCAGTAAGTCAGTGGGCTGGGCGGACGATTGAGAGCCGCAGCTACGTTACCTCACATCCTTGATCAATTGCGGAAAACCAAATTAACCCAAAATGGGAAATCGATAAAGATTACTCTCAGAATATAGGTTCAAGCAGAAGCACACACATCCTTACGAAACCAAGCACCATTATCTGTGTTGCATACCCTAAGATAATCTTAAGGCGCTGCCCACATAATTTTCGGCTAAAACTTTGGCGTTAGAGGAATCTTACCAAGGATTATACCTTTGGTCGTACAGACGGTGTCATTATTGCGTACCCGAGAATTCAATCCTTTGTAGTTAGTCATCTCTCAGAGGAGTATCCCGTTATTCGTGCACCACATTCCACATACGATCTGAGTGGTTTCGCTTTTGAGTTAACTTTATTTATCTAGTTTCCACGTAGCCTTGATTCACATTTCTAACACGAAAACTATTTTTTAGCCTCCCAACGATATCTTCCTGCCCATCCCGCTGAAAGAGGAGCCTTTAATTTTAAGCACAGCCAATTCACTTAACGCGTCCACAGAAGAGTGTGAAGCAATCAAGGTACGAAGCGAAGAGGGTGTGCGCGGTGACGAGTTTGCAAAAAAAGGAAGAGTATTTTTTGATATTTCACAAACCAGGTATATGTTTTTAGACGTTTGTAAACATACTATTGTGATCTTTTGCTTCAACCAGATTGCGTTTTCTGAAATTTATATTAAATATAAAAGCCTTACACAATCTGGCAACAGAAAGTGGAAATAGAAGCGTCAGACTGCGGACCTACATCGACAACACAGGAACGATTACGTTTGCTTGTTCTGACTTGCTATACAAAGCACAACAGCACGGAGTGCCGGCATCGATAAGCCTAATAGACTTGAAGCAAGTTCCTGCGGTACCATAGCGAAGACTCGAAGTTTTCACCATTAGCGCGAGGGGCGTGCTTGCTTGGCCTTTTTCGACTGCCCCGTTGACCCACAAACTCCCTGTGAAGAAGATACAGACTAACGTCATTTTAGAGAAAGCGATGTGGGAAGAATATACAGTGAACAAACTTTTAGCGTTCAGAAGAACCATCCGAAGAGCTAAAAGCACGGTTTCCAAGCAAGCGCGAAACCACATTGCGAATCGGCAGAACGGCCTGAGCCAAAATGTGCAGCTGGCTTAGTCGAGAATGAATGACGAAGCAATCAAAATCCCCAGAAACGTGCAGCGACTTTTCTATAAGATAAAAAAAAAATGGGAAAAAGACCGCAAAAATGTTCAACGCTTCAGCGAAAAGCTAACTGAAAGCAAATCTCAGTGTTCGTGCAGCCAAGGCTGGCTCATTTTCTCTTGCGAGGGTCGCGAGTTGGGGACAAAAAAAAAAAAAAAAAAAAAGCACCGAGCGGAGTGGGGAGTGAGAGATAGAGTAGTGGAAAATGCCATCAACAGCGACGGAACGCTGGAATCTCAGAAGGAGAAACAGCACTTTGCTCTCAAGACGTACGAACCATTTATTTAACGTCCGGCGAGCAAAAGCGCGCTTCGGGAGTTCCGTTGGCTTCTACGCTCTCCACATCCAGCACTTCGTTTCTCACGCAGGTCTGAGGGTTCGAACCCTTCCCCCTTCCGTCTTCCTTCCGGTGCGTGCTCTCTAGAGACCCTTTGTTTGTCCCCAAATGCTCTTATTGGCCCCACACAGAAGCCCGACTGCGCATGCTCGCGCGTTTGACGCAGTTGCCGAGAAAGTTACACAAGGCCCGTTCTGCGCCCTTTCGTTTCCGAGTTTCTTTGGAGAATCGGTGCTACAAGGCATTTTGCGTGTAGGGAACGAAAATGGGAGAGAAAAAAAGGAAGATGCAGTGCAGCAGTGTTTCGAAGTGGGAAACGTCGCATGGGAGCGGAAGCAGGCATGGAAACTGTTCCCTAAAGGGAAAAGCGAGAGAAAAAAGAAAGCAAGGCTAGCACCCCGAATGGATCCCCATGGAGCCACACATTGGAGACATACACCGGCCTAAAACTCCCCAGATGCGCTCGCATCCAGCTCCAATACGAGTCCTAGCTATTCACTCCCTACCATTTTCTCCTATTTCTTTTTTTTCTCTCTCTCTCTTTGGAGTAAATTTTACTCCTTCAGCCTCTTCAAGGAGTTCCGTTCGTTTATAGGCCGCGCCAAGCCTGCGAAACCATGTACGTGAGCGCGGAGGCGATGGATAGAAAAGAACGGAGAGGAAAGCGGCCTATATAGCGAAGGCTACTCGCGCTGGCGTTGAGTGCCCGCATGGCGCTCCTCAGATGAGCGCGAATCAAAGTTCTCTCTTTACGGCCAAATAAAACGCTCCGCTTTCGGCAATAGTGGAGCAGCGGCTGGTAGCAGCGAATCCACTCTCCGCTTTTAGTTCGGCAAGCGGGAGCCCGTGTAGGTTACTGAGAGAGCAGATAGTGCACTTGGGTCGTTGCGCGCTACCATAAAGTGCTCGACAAGACAAAGAGCGATAGCAGTGATTTCGCAATAGTAGCCTCTGCGCGACCGAACCCATCCCGAGGGTAACAATGACTTCCATATAAATAGAAGTTTCCCGCAGAATTAACGACTTAGACGCGATACACCGAATGGTTCCGTTAATTGAGATGCCCCAAGGTGTTTCTCTTTTTCTTTTGGACTTTAGCTTACAAGCACGAAGCAAATATTAATGTATAGAGAAGGGGGGGGGGGGGGGGGGGGGGGGGGAGCAGGCACTCCGCCTTTAAAGGTGTGACGCGGAAGAGTCTAACGCTCTCGACGGCGGCTTCTCTTGCGTAACCTCGTTTGATCGTGTACAAACATTGCTCACCACTTTTTCCGTAATTGTTGGTCTACCCTATAATCTCCTACCGACTCATCAGCATACCACCCAACGTAAACATAAAGCCCTGCTTTAGCGAAGCCGTACTAACGTGTCTCCGCAGCCTAACAGTATAGCGCCCCCTAATTGGCACCCAAGGGTCCAGGAGGATTTGATTTTCAACTGAGCCTCGCATCTGAAAGGAGCTATCTGATTGACAACTCTTGTCAACTCGTTCGCGTAATGTAGCCTCGTGACGTCACACAGCACTCCTGCCAATCACAGTTCGGCCATGTCACCTGCCAGCTGCAAGAGGCACGCTCATGATTTTAGGCTCACTGCGATAACGCCAACGCTGGCACCTGATCTTCTGGAGTCGGAAGCCCCTAGCTATACCGCGTTAATAATGACTCTTCATGTTATGAAGCTTTCAAAGCTGCTTAAAGAACGCACAGATTTAGAGGCAGTTAAATGCGCGCGGTTTTCGACCTCTTTTATGACGACAGCTGATAAGCAACAGTTTTTCTCTACTGCGCGCCCGCGTTAATGATGTATAATCGCAATCTACTCATTTGTCACTGTGGATCAGCGTAACTTGTAACGTCGGCGCAAAGTGCCATGGTGATTGGCCCGTGTGGAGTTGATCAAAGAGCTATGGCACAGCGTCACGCGCAATCCGAGAGTGGTGACAATGCAAGTGACTGCACAGTGACGCCACACGTATTCTACTAGAGACGCCATAAAGACGGTCATTACAGTTTGTTTTCAACTGGATTGGTTCGTGTACTTTGCACAGCACAAGTAAGAGCAGTTGCAGAATTTGGAGCCGGGATGAGGTAAGTAGGCACAAAGGTTACTGATCTTATCACGCTGAAAGCTCATTCAGCCAGTACTGCAAGCCAGCACCTAAAAAAAGGCGTTCGAAACTTCATCCGCAGAATTAAAAGTTTCCTTCTTCTAACTGTCTTATTAAGACCATCGAAGCAGGGAAAGTGAAATGAGAAGGTATGCGAAGTAAAAGCATAAGCTGTGGTTTAGCTCTGGTTAAGCATTGATGGAAGCGGAAGCTTCTTTTGCCTGCTACATTATTCCCCTATTACGCCCTATCAGTGTAGGGCGCTATGTTATTGGGGACACTTAAGCAGCATTTAAGGGTATGACGCGAGAGCGTAAGCTACCAACCCACACATAAAGCCTCGCTTTAAATGAGCCGTATGGACGTGCGTGCGTATGCTAGGGGTAACATGAATGCAAAACGTTCTGACACGCTGATTCTGATATTACTCACCCATATGACAGGAGCGACCCGAGTTCCTGCCCGTTGCATAGGGGTAACGTGAATTCAAATGCCATGACAGGCTGATTCTAATGTCACTCTCTCAGATGAAAGGATAAACCCTAGTTGGCGCTCTTTCAGACACCTACCGACACTGACGCTGAAGGCTAGAGTTCGCTGCAGTAGTGAAGCTTCCGCTTCAATAGAAGAGGTCCGCATCGTGTACGACCTGCCATTGATTAGATTGGTTACGGGTTAAAAGATCTTTTGGGTTTCGGTCGTTCGCGAGCTGACTCAGGCATTATGTTGCACAATACTCTGTCGCCTCCACCGAGATGTGAGCAGTGAAATGGCAGTAAATATAGTTAACCCCTGCACTCGAAGTTCTTTCTACCAGCGACCTTTTCAGCTACGACGTGACGGCGGAAAGAGCAAGCATGGCAGATTCCGAAGGAGCAGGCTAAATTAACGAGTGCTTCTTGGCGCTTGCAGCATTGCCAGCTTCTATTTCTCGCCGCATCAGCTCAGGGACCGGAAACCAACCCTGGTAGCTGTCCTAAGGAGGCCGAGGGCAGCCTCAGCGTGCACCATTGTCTCCCTTTCCAATCACGAAGCGGAATCAAACACAATAGAGTAAACAGTGCGGAAAGATAAAAGAAACTCAGAATGGGTGAAGAAAAAACGCCGGCAAGCAAGGAAGGGGAAAGAGAGAGAGAGAGAGAGAGAAGTCGAGAAAGCGAGGTGGAGAGTGAAGGCCAAACGAATCACTTCCGGCGGCCGCCACACAAAGACGAGCTCGTTCGCTGACTGGGCAACTGCTGTCGCGCGGTGACGCTCCTGCGGGGATCCACCGGGGTTGGACGCAAACGGACGGCGAAGGGCGCACGGGGGCGCTCGTAGAGACAAAAAGGGCCTGGAACAGGAGAAACAAACCAAGGAAATGGCACGAGACAAAGCGTCGGAGAATTTGACCGAGGCGCCGGACGACTGCTGCTGCCAGGCGGTAATTCGCTTATGCTCCGTTCGACGCCGTTCTCCTGCGCAACTCCGGGCCAGAGCGGGCACGAAGGACAGTGAGTAACGCTGGCGTCTATGCGTTACTCGTCGCTAAGTCAATTTGAATCCTTAGGCGACGCGAACGATCGCAATGGGCATGGCATTCCTGACAGAGACAAACGCGACATCTAGTGGATGTGCTGCCGTGGACGTTTTTTCCGCGCAGGGGTAGTGGGACGTCGATTTGTGTCCTTGGACGTGAAACGCTGCACTGGAGGCTGCGGAGGTTATGCTGCTTTCGCATTTGTTTTGCGTGCGTCCGTGTTTGCTAACCTAGTCCCCTCCTGCATCTAGTCGCAATCTTTTCCGAAGCGGCTGTGTTTTGTGACAGCTTGTCCTTGATAGCTTTCTTTCAAACTTCGTAATAGTACACAAACGTTAGTCAACATAAAGTAATCGAAAGTTGATTTTAAGTCAACGATGTCTTCTCTGTTAGCACATGGTAAGTATAAGCATGTGTATTCTCCAGCCTTTCTACCTGTCGCATCTTAAACTTGAAAAGGCAGCCAGAGCAATTACAGGATTAGATACTAAACCAGAGGTTGTGACACGCTGGTGGGGTTTTGGAATCACCGGGCGCAACGCAGTGAGACAAGAACCTCGTCGGAAGAAATCTTAACGCCTTCAGGTAAACTGAATCATAATGCAGGCATCGGATTAGTGTTTCTGCATTTATCTCACAACCTCATGCCTGCTTACATGAAACGAAGTAATAAAATGGCGCCATTTGTTTTAGCGTTTCAGTTGTGACGCATCAGGACAGTGTTACCTCTGTACGTATCGAAGCCTTTCACAACTCACATGTACCCGAATTCCGTCGCTAAGCAACGAATCAGACGAAAAAGCCACCAGTGAATGCGACTCGCATGCAAAGGCTTTATATATATATATATATATATATATATATATATATATATATATATATATATATATATATATATATATATATATATATATATATATATATATATATATATATATAAATAAAAGGCTACCTAAAGCAGTTCAACTTACTCTTTAAACGCCGAGCAGAACAGCCTGGCACATAAGCTCTTTGCGAAATCAATCATCGCGACTATTAGTCAAGTTTATGACCTAGACGAAAAGGCTGCTCGCAATGAGCCCTGCTTACTTTTTTATTTCTGCCAATCGAAGTTACATAGCCATTTATATCAACATGTCCCTATTTATCCATTCAGATCTCCTAAAAGCGCTGCTTTATGTACATATTTAAAGTTTACTAATATTCTCATAGTACGAATAAAACTCACCCGCCAAGAAACCGGCGCAACTCCCAAATCATTTCGACCAATTTGTCCAGGAACTTCACAAAGTAACATTGAATCACAGACAGACTGCATAAAATAAATGCACCAAGCACATACAATGTCGCAGAGTAAACACATCGAAGAGCGCGCCTTCTTTCAGGTCTGGACGCAGGGCTCGCCAAAAGCCGGCCAGCGCAGCCACCGCAAAAGCCGCACGTTGGTCGACCGGGCGGGTCGCGGGCATATGAGCCCGTAATTATTCAAAGGCCATCCTAAACAGCCTCCAGGCCGCGAAGCCCTTTTAGGCCGCATCCCTCCCAGCCACTGCCTGCTCCCATGCCACCATTCGGGACGGTATTCTCATCCCCTGGTCATTACTAAAGCCCGGAGGCTCACCTCCGGTGTGCCAGCGACCGACTATTCATCATCGAGAGGCCGTGCCGAACCAGGCCGAGCCAAGCCAAGCCAAGCTGAGACCAGACAAGATGAGGCGGCTATATATCGGGATGGGTGAATAAGAGGAAAGAAAGAGGGACACACCATCACGCCGATCCATTTAGGATGCTGTGTGCAGGCTATGCCGGTCCGGCCACGACCCGCGTGCGTGCTTTTCTTCTTTTTTTTTTTTTCATGCACGTGGATCTTCCTGCTCTTCCGCGCTCTTAATATCCACGTCCTCCCCTTTTTGCACGATACGTGCTCTACCTTCATCGGTCGTCTCTGTCTCTCAACGACTTTATGTTGCCTTTGCTTACCCTCGCCTGCGCTTAGGTGCGGTACAGTTTGCGAAGAGTTTCTAATGTTCACTTCTTTATCAAAAACGTACTTTCTTACTGACATTGAATCAGATGCATTCTCCTCCATGGACATTATGGGGCTTGAAAAGAATGCTAATGGTCAAGGCATTTCAGGCACCTTCCCAGAGTGATTCGCCTTTCAGTTCGAGGCTGAGTGTCCTTGTTTTTGCTCTTGTGCGGCGTGGAAGTTTGAACATCCCGGTAGTGTTTCTCTTTGGAGGTGCTCCTAATGATCGTCTTCTTCAAGGCTCGCAACAAAAACGCCGAAGATCTGGTGCTGTGCAGCTACACTTCTGGTCCCATTATTTTCCACTAAGCAATACTTCTTATTCTTTCCGCATGGCCAAGACTTTCCTTTTTGGCAAACCATTATAATGTGGAACATAGGTACCCCGAACACCCGTCCCCATTGCTGCACTTCTCAAGCGTTTTCTCAGCCCAAACTGCCTTAAGTGCGTCATACCGCCATTATATGTCTATCTCTCCCCAATACTTCCTATTTCCTTTTCCTATTCTCTTCGCGGAGTCTTGGTGGGTCTGCGATAGTTGTGGGACATGGCGCACTGCCGCATTCCAGGCTGCCTTTCTGCCTGCCTTTTATCGTTCGATTATAAAGGAATGAGAACCGTGCCGGGAATAGGCTCAGTGGATCCCTGCCTGTTTTCTCCACTTCCCCGTTTTCCCTGGCGATGTCCGCATGACGGCTTCGCCGTTTCATTAGTCCAGCGTTATTAATGGCTTTCCGCGTACGAAGACAAATCCATAGCCGGAAAATACAGACGACCAGAAAGCTCACGAGCAGTTCTTAGACTTTCTCGCCCCCTAAGCTTAGTTATGAAAGTATTGAGCTTAGCTGTCATCGTCCTTTGTTTCTATAACCGCTAGCCTCCAAGTCTGCAGGCTCTGCGTAGAGACTTCTGTCACACGAGTGTCAGTGCGTTGGATACCGTTGTCTTGCTTCTGCAGTGTACGTTTTTGAGCAATTTTTGCTTAAAGTTTGTTTACAGGTTTTGCACCAAAAAACGTGGGCAGGATATTACGCACGAGAACAATTTAAATAAGAGGGGATGACTGAGAATATGTGCAGTAAACAAAAAGCGGCATGAGCCGACAGGAGCCGTTACCTTCATTCCAAGCGCCTATTTTTAGCCTTCCCCACAATCTGAGTTCCTTTTTTGAGGCGAAAGCTTTACTAGGCCCTTCCGTATCTTGGTTGGCAAGTGTTTCATATGGCCATGAATGTACCTATAGTGGCGCGCGGCCTCCACGCACCACGCTTTATCTTCATCGCAAGTGTGGCGCAAGGAGCCGACGGCGGTCGCTTCTTCTTGCGCTCCTTCGCTACTTCTTCTACATCACACAGCTGCTGCTTCTTGTTTACACACATGGTCCACAAATATAGAACATTGCTTGGCACAACGCCACACAGCCTTTATGTCCCTTGCCTACCCTTTCTCTCCATTGTCACAGCTGCCGATCTGGCTCAACTCCTAAACCCTCTCCTTCAAAAAAAAAAAATAACATCGACACTAGACCCGGCTGTGGTGTGCTTGAAGTTGGCAGGCATCCATGGATGAGATGCGTGCCTTCGCTTTGTCTACGTATGTTTCACCGCGTTAAACTTTTCCTTACCTTTTTTTAAAGCTGTAGTCACCCAAGAAGAGGGTCAAGTAGAGAAAATGAAATTTAGCGCGACATGTCCACTCCCAGACGAATACAAGTCCACTTGTCGAAACTTTGGCTCGACCTGCGAACTGAGGTTCTCCCGCCCCCCTCTCATTTACATAATGTCCATGGAAAGAGATAGGGAGCAGACAGCAAGGAATTTAGTGCTAGGCTGGCGGCCGGTAACGCAGGCAAGCGTGTTGAAAACGAAATGAGTCCTTACGAATTATGATGCCAGAGTTTTTGTCAAACTTTTTAACCCCTTTGCCTACATTTGCACCACTTCGAAGTGATCGTTGGCACAGAGTCAGGACTAATCTTCTAAAGTATGGAAGAAACCGGAGTAAGCAGACGAAACGAGTAAACACGCAGGACGAATAGACCATTTGAAGGCTTATATTTCCTACTAATATGCGTCCACATGCCGAGCAGCAAGTTGAACATACGACCTAAACCGCTAAATATAGAAGGAATTACTAGTTAAATCTCAATGGATAAATTTACCCACGTGATCGGCAGACGAATTCGGCTGATTATCTGAGAATGTCAGCATATCACGCTCTGTTTCGTGAAACAAAGAAAACAAACAAAAAAAAAAAACGGCAGCGAGAACTGTTGGACCCCAGATGGTTTAAGTGCACCTTCGAAATGTTTCGCCATCTGGTCTTGATCTATTCACCGCAAACATGTGTTAAGAAAGCGGCTTTTACAAATAACAGGGCGCCACACCAACCTTGCGGTTCAGGCTCCGAACCCTCCAATAAATATTGACTTTTGCCGTTTACATACATATAAAAGGAAGCTTCAGTCAGTCGTTCTCTTACTAGAAGCAAATCAGTTTTATCATTTGTGCTCATTGGACAGCAGAGCTGTCAGGAACTGCGAAGACAGCATCTGCACACAACATCCTGGAGGCCCAGTCGAGTAAATATATAACAGCTGTGCTATGGCGTTGAGTACGAGGGGAAGTTAAAAAGAAAAATGTTAGCGCCCGATTTGTGCGCTGCTTGTGTCACTCCACTTTCATGTTTCCATCACTCTGCCCATCGCCTTATTCGCAAACGCTCTCCTATACGTAAGCGGGCTGCGCAACCGGCTTGCACGTGAGCTACTATCTCTAATAGTAATAATAATAAAACAGTAAACAAGGTTATTATACATAGGAGGAAATATATCGAAGGGTGCCCAAGTGGACTTGCTTATACGATTTCTGAGGGCTTCACACCACATTAGAAAAAAAGCATTGCATTATTAAAAAAAGAAGACAGTATAAAAAATGTCTGCTCTGCTAAAAGTGTTCAGGCGAAATACTCCGCGCCCACCGCTGAAGCAGCGGAAGAAGACCGCGCGGCCAGTGGGCACAACTCCGCCTGATTGCTCTGCTCCAACAACCAAACCACTAATCCGAGTTTTTAGGTCAGTCAGTTCGTGTAGGTATAAAAAATCTCTCCGGAGGATGCCTCCTCGCGGGAGTAATTAGGAGGAGGTATCGAGCGCGATTTGATGCGTTCACTGGTTTCGTGAGGAAGGAGCCAAGAGGATGGTACGCAACTGAGCGTGGCATAACCACTCATGGGAGGCTCGGGAAGGCTGAATTATCATCAATAAACCTTTCGCAAAGCCCTCTAAAGGTGAGCGCCTTATTTACGTGGGTCCAAAGGTCGGCACTTTAGAGAAGTTTTTGGCCCTAATTCAGTGAATCGCCGAGGGCTCATGAGTTGGTCTCATAAAGGCGCGATGTGTGGCTTTCGTCACTGAACCTGACCTCCATTCTACCACTCATTTTTATTTTATTTTTTTAGAGTCTGAGGGCTTAACATAATAGAAATGAAAATCAATTCATGCGTTATAATATAACCGTGTCCTTATTCTGTGCAGTGACAACCGCAAAGGTCAAAGGGTACATGAATGGTTAGCCACCGTATAGTACTACAGATAACTACATGTCAGTGCGACTTCTAGTCAACACTAATGGCTATAGAAATTATAACATCAGCGTCAAATCATGCCTTAATCTACAGGCACTTTTTGTCTTCCGCCGTGTAGCTTCAAAAACAAAGTTCAACTGCGTCTGTGGCTTGTGATGTTTAGATTAGTACTTTCTTGCTATCGTGATATGCCTCGTGTCGCAAATATTAAAATAAAATAGCAAGTTTTGTTGGAAGTTCAACAAAAAGTCAACAAAGTAGTAAACGAATGCTTCTTGAGCATTTCCCCTCTAGTTTAAAAGTTAGTCGCTACTTGCAACAAACTCTATCGCGTAGCAATGCACATCCACTGACCGAACGGAAATAATTGCCTACTTTGCTACAGAAATTTGAAAACCACTCTTAGTGAATAGCGAAAAGTCACAAAAACGTCGACCCTGTTCGTTATTCTAAAGAATGATACTGCCCCGTATTGTGGGAGCCCCCTATTTCTACGTAATCAAGATACATTAAGATGGTTGTATCTGCTTAGCTTGTCGACCCTTATCGCATCCAATTTATTTGACTGTCGCTTTACCCGCTCCAATCTGGCAACCCAAGTTGGCGACTGATCTAAGGTAACCGCATTGCTATTGCGATGACCAAACACTGCTCCCTGAAAGGCTTGCCGTCTGGAGCGCGAATCCGAATAACAGCCTGTCCTATCGGTTCAGCGGTGCGATAAGGGCGCAACCCCAATCTATCCCGCAGCAGCCGCGACAAGACTGGAGGCCTCGTAACTAGGCGCCGAAAGCCCGTTTCAACGGCGAACGACTCGAAACACCCGCATCGCCTTGAAACCGGCTTGAGTAACGACGCTACAAAAGACGGCACGCTTCTCGCTCGGACCGGCAAAGCCATGCGGCAGTCAACCAAGAAGACAACGTGCAACCGGCATAGGGAACTTCGCATAGAAATACGAGGACCGATAAAAAGAAGGGGGTAAAGAACATGCGGTGAATAACGACGGTGGGAGAAAGCCGATTCGGCCACCCGGAGGACGCACAATCCGCTCGCTTTCTAGGCGGACGAGAAAAAAAAAGGCATAAGCAAGGAAACGAAAAACAGTCCTATGGCTCCAATGATGCCGAACCTCGCCAATACTCCCCATTTGCTGCGGGCCGTCGCGCCCAACTGGTATTGGGGTAAGCAGAACGTCTATCTAACGCAGGATCACAGCTTTCGGCTCTGGTGATCTCCGCGTCTCGCTTTTCGTGCGCGTGTGCGTATGTGCGTGCGTTTGTGCGCATGCGCGCTGTCGGAGAAGCAACACAGCATGACAGAGGAAGGAAGATGAAAGAAAGAGAGGGAAGGAATGGAAAGGAAGGCGAAGGAAGAAAGAGTGAGAGAAGGAGGCTTGTATCTGATTCGGAGAGCAAATGCCGGCCCGATGTAGACACAGATCGCAGACAAACACTTTTGGTTAACATAGGGGCTCTCTCGCTGGACCCGTGCTCCGGTCGGTGGTGGGGGTTTGTGCCTGGGGCCTTCTTCTCAGGGATCAGAAACAGCGGACAGCCAGGCTGATTTGATGGAGAAGAGATGGATATGGCGGAGAGGAAGGGCACGCCTCTGTTTTTATGTTTTCTGCTTTCACTGAACTCTTTTTCTTTTCTGTTTCTCGTCTTCTTCATTTCCAGCACTCGTCGCCTTGGTGCGTGGCGCGGGGGCATCGAGAGCTCCAGCGAAGCGCAAAGCGGATCTTCCACCACCGCAGAGCGGGGCTAATGGAAGCACGGTCCCAGAAGCAGCCATAGCTGCAGCTCTGCTGGCATCATCGTTGCCGAGCTGTCCATTTCTCCTCCATCTGCCTCTCTTTCCACTTTTCCTCTTTCTCCTTTGTGCACTGCCCCGGTCCTTGTTGAAGGCGCACGCCACCGCCGCCACCCATAGAGCCGAAGTCGATTTGGCTTCACTGCTGTGCAGTTTGCGGGAGCGGCAGTGGCGGTCGCTCCTCATCAGCGTATAGTTAATGACCGCCGGCCCACATCCATATGGGTTCAAAGGAACGTGGTCGAGGTCTCTCGGCCTTCTTTAGCATTGCTCCCCTGTATTTACTTAGCTATTTCTGCCCACCATTTTCTACAGTGGCTGCATTTTGGTTTTGTTTACAGCTCACTTTTTCTTTCATCGCAATGTGTTTTCTTACTCGAGTCTTATTCAACTGAACTCTTTTCCTTCTAGAGTCCTTAGTATTCTGAAAGAGACGTCCCAAGAAGCAACTTCTTTGTGAACCTCTCGATTTGATAAATGCGAATAAAGTGGTCAAGGATAACACTCTCGGATATGTACTTAATTTCACACCCTGGAAAGCGTAACAAATCCTCACTGTTCCTTAATGGCAAAGCGGTGTGCGGTCTACTTCACGCTGAGCATTCAAACTGTTCATAAATTTTATCGCGGAGGCCGCTTATGAAAGAAAAAAAATATTGTAACGAAGTGTTCGTAAGTTTGACTTTCGGCACGGCACGACGGCTCCGCCGCATTGAAGAAAGGGACCAGGCGATTCCGATTACAGGCATAAGTTAACTTAATTCAATAAATACGAGACCAGACATTAATTAAAGCGAATCAAGACGTACCAATTAAACAACAAACTCAGATTAACAACAAATCAGTCAGGCATACACGACATCTGAGCAGGGGTCCTGAATAGCAGCTCGGATGGTCGCCGTTCTCCTTCACTTGCCGCCAAAACCCCTCTGCCCAACGTTTTTCAGGATTCTAGAGGCAGTGTTGGTTACCAGGCGGAAATGAGCTTATCGGGGCCAATGAGAAGACTTTCTTTACAACTGAGGAACCAATAGGACGTCGGTGCCCACGAGGTTGTTTCCTCGCGAGCACCGCGTGAATTTCAAGAAGGCGCGGCGCATCTTCGCTTGGCACACAAATACACAAAAGGTCAACCAAAAACGCATGGGCAGCAAGGACATAGACGGTACAGAACACAAGGCTCCGTCCGCGCTCTCAGCCGTCGCCCCCAAGCCCTCAGGTGTCTTAATGTCAACCGGCTGGGACGCGAGCTTCCAACAGCTCGCCTCCTTCGCAACCCATTAACCATTTTCCGAGCGGCATGGATCACGAAGAATACTCCCCAAGAGAGGTCAAGGGAGGTTGCACCACGCCCCGGCGTGAGCAAAGCCATCCGTACAATGGCACGCACCCCCAACAAGAAGGCGAAAGCACAGCCACGCCGCGCAGGCAAGAAAAAAGACCGCTCCCCGGCTGTGCACAGGTCAGGAAAATCGGTGCGCGACATGAACTTAGCTCGCTATGCGACAATATTCTCGACTGGTACGGGGGCAGTGAACGTACTCTTTAAGCTAAGAAAATAAAAGTTTCGTACGCAGTAAAACTCCCAACTATTTTGCTGCCTCTTGAAGAGTGCTTGGATTTGGTTAGGAAGCTAATTCAATTGTGGCAGACCAATGTCACCTCAGGTGGACACCAGCAAATTCTGTTAGACGCCCTATACTTCAACACACAACATCATGGTGAATACAGCTGTTCAGCAAGCGCCGGTGCCGCTTTGTGCAAGTCCTTACTTTATGTCCTAGCCCGTCGACTTTTTTCCCCTTTCCACGTGCACAAGCTATCGTTCTCCAGACGAGGGTACACACATAGGCACATGCTTCTTTTTAATTTCTGACGCTTACCTCTGCCACTGTACCTGTGTTCTGGTCTTACAAAATAACGCGAAAACGCTGCCTTGCAGCGCATCCGTGTTATAAAAAGGTATTGGCTTCGTCTAAAAACTGACACCGTTGCACACACAGCTGTATCAACACACTATCTCATTCATGGCCTAATATAACAGGGCGTTCCGGAGGCATAAGTACAAGCACGCTTCAGCTGGTTTCTAGAGTGCACAAGGGATTTGCAAAAAACTTCCTTTCGGCGTCTTAAATTCGAACGTTTTTTTTTTTCTGCCTCAGCTACAACGCTCATTATAGGCCGTTGTCGACTCTCGTCACACCTGCCGAGAGCTTCACCTCGCGCAAACGTGAGGTAATGAACGCTATCTAACAGAGGAGACAGTGGCAAAAGTCTGAAGTGGCCACGCTAGTGCCGCAAGATAGTGCACTGCGTCTCGAGGCTTCCGTAATTAAATTAATTTGATCCGGAAACTGCGGAAACCGCTCATCAGACAATGCAACATTTATGCGCCGCTCGGAGTCTCTTTTTCTTACCCTACGCCGCGCCCAAGAGAACAGGCAAATCTCCAGCGAGACGAAAGTAAAAACAGCAGCCACAGCAGTCGAGGAGTATTTGTTCAGCAAAATTCGTACCAAGAAGCTTTTGCTGCATCACTGATTAAATTATCTACCACGAACGCTTCCCTCCCTCTCTTCTTAGTGGCCTGCGTCTCAAGGATCGAGATGAAGGGACCGAAATCCCCACGATTTGGAGAAAGGAAAGCCGCTTACACTCGCTTTCGCGTGCTCATTTATTCCAAGAGGCAGACCTCCCCTCCCTATCTCTAAAAATAATGTAAATAGAAGAAGCGTTAAAAAGGAAGAACAGAAATGTGTAACGGGGGATATATAGACTGCTTCCTTCTGCTTGGGTTGGCTTGGCTTGAGTTGACAGAAAAGAAAAAGAGGCACACGCATATTCAGGGAAGATACGGCTAAAAATCAACACGGCGGAGCTGTCTTGTGAATAAAAGTCGACGGATCGCCCCCTTACCTAATCTCTCGCGCAAGGTTTTCCTCTCCGCTGCTCGACGCAGAAACAACGATCGGCACGTCTGAGCAAAAAAAAAAAAAAAAAATTACGATATAGGGAGAAGGGGCGAAGTCTGGGCGGGAGGAGAGAATATACGCGAGGAAAAATAATCTCCAAGACAAGCGGAGCATTAGCGGAAACGTCAACCACGGAAAGGGCACGGAAGCGCGAAAGATTCAGAGTGGAATATAACTTCAGGAAAGTTTCTTCTTCGCTGCGTTATTTACCCAGTGTTTTTTCTTCCCTTTCTGTTGCTTTTTTCGGTACAGAATAGCATAAAAGAAGAATCGAAAGTTGAATGAATAAAAAAGAAAATATAACAAAGCAAGAGGGGCGAAATCGAAGAGTATTCTCAGGAATATGTCTTGTTCTTCACTCATGCACGGCCCCCTCCATTCTATTGGTCTCAGTGCAAATACAGTACTCTGGCGAGTGCTCACGCAGATTCCTGGCAGAAATGCGACTTTAACACTCATAAACATCACCGTTATTTGATTTAGCTCTCCCCCCGTCCCTCCCTGCTGTCACCGTCTGGTTAATTTCCTTCCAGTTCTTGCTTTCGTTCCACGGTATAACTGCAAGGGAGGATGGGACGAGGGGGGGGGGGGTGCAAACATGACTTCTGCAGTGCTAGCATTCCCTTGCAATGTCTCCCGACCTTCTCGTTCCTATTTTCTTTGCATATGGCGCTCTGGACATACTGTACAAGCCTTCATCGAAGTTCAATATACTGCTCCTGTATTTTTCCAAGCACGCAGTAAGTCTTTACTGATAGCTGTACATTCGAGCAGTTTTTTGTTTGTTTGTTTGTTTGTTTGTTTGTTTGTTTGTTTGTTTGTTTGTTTGTCTGTTTGTTTGTCGTCGCAGTCTTGGTGTGTACACTGCCTTATTTTGCTTTTTATACTCGTACAGTCGCTGCTCCTATGCATGTTCTATATATTGTAGACTGTGGCCGTATAAGACTTGTGCTCTGCTAAATGCATGGGATGAAAATGGTGAACTGTGTGCCAAGCCTTGGCGCAGGCGTTAAGAACCATGAGTGCTCCGTAAATTCTTTCCATAGCCAGATTAGGGCCAAAACAATTAAAATCCTGAAATGACACTATCTTCCGAGGTATTGTAATCTCTTACAGTTTTCCGCAAGACTTGGTCGGTCACGTTGCAAGCGATTGATATTTTAAGGTTGTGCGGTGCAGTCAAATTGGCAAATTTTGATGAACTGGGGACAATGTTGACGTGAAGTGTTCTACAAGCTGGTTACCTATTTTTGCGACTTGTTAAGTTGAGTACTGAATGATTGAGGAGCATTGCGAATTCGGCTATTGGCAGCTATTGGTGAATAAAGTTTCGGCCTTATGGTTCAAAGTATTATTTCTGTTTAATTGGAGTCATCCTACACAGATCAAATCAATTAGGCAGGTAGATATACAAAAAAGGGCTTTTCGCTCTGTACCTGCTAATAGGTACTAACTAACCTGTTGAATCTATGGTCACCAAGATGGGATAATTAATACTGTGCTCGGTAGTAACAAAATGGGCCTAAATAATGGCAAAATATTGAGACAGAGTGCTTCACTCCTCCATTAGCTCTCCTTTCTTGCCATCTAATGTGACTTCACTAAGCTAGCATACTTGACCTGTTGATGAACGTTGTAGTCAACTGTAGTAGCGAATAACAGCTCAAGGCTGGAAGAAGAAGTTAGTCATGCATACTAGACATCATACAGCTACTGTTCATTACATGTTCAGGCTACTATTATTATGTGGAGTCAAATGGGTTCCAAGGCGATATTAGTGCATAGCTTATCTGTACGAAGCTACACACAACACGGATGATAGGCACAGCACGAACCATGTTTGGCGCAGAATAATGAAATATTTATGCGGGCTATGCTCGCTCGAGGCCAATGTTAGATAAAACTCAAAGTTAGTCCTGGAAGAGCAGAAATATTGCCTTGCGCAATTTGAGGAGAAAACGTCAAACACGCTTGCGCTCAGTCAGCACTTTTGCCTAAACTCAAATAGTTATGCCTTGCATTCGTGGATAAGGACTCGACAAAAAGAAAAAAAAAACATGTCTAGTGCTCAAACCACATCGAGTGAACGACCAAAGAGCTTTTAGTAATCTGATATCAACGACGTTGGCAAGTATAAGAACCTGGAATATAACAAAACGGGGCTCTTTCTGATTACTGTGCAATTCATCAAACTAGCAAGCGCGTCTTTTACTTATTTTCGCCCTCGTCTTGTCCTGCTCTGAGCCACGACCTGCCAACTAGGAGCACTGTGAACCGTATGCTGTTTCAAGGCCTCCCTTCTACATACGTTGATTTGCAGATACGCGACCTACAGACACAGACGCGTTACTCGTGCCTCAGCTTCTTCAAAAGCAAAGATGAAAAAGGCAGTGCAAAACGATCACACGCAAAGCTGAAAAACAAAAGTGTCTACTGGAAAGCATACGTCCGAAGTGCGAGACAAAATGCGGCAGGCGTAGTCATACATGAGCCGCGCACGACCATAACTCAATAGAGCCCGCCGCCACGACCTCACCGCGGAAGGAAGAAGGCCGGATATGCCACGGAGGAATTCTCGCCACGTCCGCCGTTACATCGCGGGGCGGTTTTTGTACCGGCTACATGTCGCTAGCTCCACGACAGCTATCCCTTCAGCAAAGCGCAGCCGGCCCTATATAGGCGCAATAGCTTGGTTTGCGCGTCTTGCGTGCCTAGATGTGCAAGCGTCTCGAGCTCTCGCCCAGTGCTGTTAGATGCATATTTCATTGCTTCTTGTTGCTACTGCTGCAGCTGCTGCTTATGCGCCCTCCATAAAACTTGATACGTGATGGTTCTCGGCCCCTGCCCGCCTCCTCCGCTATTCCTCTAGCGCACCTCTCGCATCTTTCCCTCCTTGACGTTGACTCACAATGCCGCCGCCACCCACATCCATGACCGCCGACGATCGAACACTACCGCATCTCAAACACTTTCGTAGACCTGTTTACGCTGCGGCCTCTCGGGGTCTGGGAGCATGCAACCGTTTTCGTTTCGCCTCCCTGGCCTTTATCTCCCAGATGTCTTATTCATCTTTTTTTGCTTCATTGGTGTTGATATTGTCTTTACAGGGCGCGCGCACTGCCAGCATATGCTATGGACGGAAGATAAACACAGGCGAGAAAGCCGTTATTATGGAGCAATCGTGGCCTGTGTATATACACTGGCACGTATAGGAGAAACGAAGAGGGCTGATGCAGGGGAATGGGGCTGGCGCCGCATGGCCGCGTTTCTGTCAATATCGGATACAGGAGACTGACAGGTCAGCGGAAAGTAGAATCAAGCTTGGAGTAGGCTCAGGGCGATGACCGATGCCCATGCATTAGCCGCAGGGAGACCAGGCGGCTTCGGTGGAAGTGAGAAGGAACAGGACAAGGAGGTCGCACAGAGCGCAAAATCGAGCCAAGAACAAAACGAAAAGTATATACAGCATAGCGCCGAGAAGGCTAAGCTGCTGTATAAATGGGCAAAAAGAACATCAACAGGAGAAAAATTAACAGACTACTTTAAGTGTACGCGACAAACTGCTCACTAGAAAACCGTGTAGCATTGTCGAAGATTGTCAACGCACTAATATGATGCACATATAATCTTTTGTTAAGACCAACGCATACTGAAGTACAGTTCTCTACGGATAGCCCTGCTCCAGAGCGTCTGTTTTATGTCATGCCCTTTATTTACTTATTTTATATCAAAAAGGAAACTTTTATCACTTGTACACCTGATAACCATCTAACATTTTCACAATTTGCCAAGAGTGAGTGAGTGAGTGAGTGAGTGAGTGAGTGAGTGAGTGAGTGAGTGAGTGAGTGAGTGAGTGAGTGAGTGAGTGAGTGAGTGAGTGAGTGAGTGAGTGAGTGAGTGAGTGAGTGAGTGAGTGAGTGAGTGAGTGAGTGAGTGAGTGAGTGAGTGAGTGAGTGACAGAGAAGGAGGGAGAGAGGGAGGAAGGTAGTGAATAATTGAGTGAGCGAACGAGAGGGCTGGTGCGTGAGTTGAGTTGGTAGGCGAGTGAGTGCGTGAGTGAGTTGGTAGGTGAATGATCTAATCGGTTAATGTCATGCATTTAACAAGCATGTGAGTAAAGAGCAAATGGTTAAACCGGCGAAGATACAGTTGATTAACGAGCAAAATCCAAATAAAGGCAACGCTTGGAGGAGGCATTCTCATCGTCGGTTATTTCTTCCGAAGCACATGCGCCGAAAGAGAAACAGCCTTCCGCCGAGCTTAGCCAGCCTACGACCACTACTGACCAACACAGCGCCCACGCACCGCTCCTGAGCTTTTATGAGCTTCGCGAGACAACAGCGAGCAGGATATGATTCCACGCCAGCATGGCGATGACGATGACCACGGCGGCGGAGGAGCAGTCGTTTCGTAAATCCGTATCCAGCGAAAATAGCGAAGTGGGTGGCAGACCAAACGCACAGAAACGCCAGAGGGTGAGGCCGGTATAGACGAGGGGCTCTCGGCGACCGTTAGGCCAGTTTTGCCCACGTACGAGCAATAACTCTTATTAGAGGGACCCACCGTCGCCGCTATACGAAACCTCTAACCAACCCGTCGGCAGCACTGAAGGCAACAGCACCACAGTAAAGTCACGCAACGCACACACACGATACTGGATTATCACGAGCCAGAAAAAAAAAAAGAGGAGAAAAAGCAAGCAAGAAAGACGGATACGGGTTCAGTTAAAGCGGCTGAGAGGAGAAGATGACGATGCAAAGGGAAAGAAGGCTAGTAGCTGTATTAATAAAGAGCCTCGCCGAGCGAGCCGCGGTGTGAGGCACGTGCTCTTGAGGCGAGAGGGCTTCTATAGCACCCCCCTTCTCCGCTTATAAATAATTGCGCGGAATGAACGGAGTTTGTCCGGCGTCTTCTCCCATACGTCGTCGGCTGCGGCTTCCGCTAGAGTTTATTAATATGCGCCTACGGCCGACAGGGATCTGCCCACTCGCTGCTTACTCCTCCGCTGGCCACTTCAGAACGACACAAGTTGACGGCTGCAAGCGAGTAATGCGGTATTTTGCCCTACGCCGCTGTGAAGCGCGCGTTCTCGACTGCCAGCGCTGGGAAATGGCTGTTAGCCTCTATGTTGAGAATACGCAGTGCAGTATTAAAATGTTCCAGAATGCATAGATCTGTTCTTTCCTGGGTGAGTCACTTTTACATTATTAAAGTAGTTCCAGTTAACCAAAACCTCGACTGAAGGGACAGAGGGGAGCCTAACAGCAGCACTGACTTGCAATGAATATTGGTTTCCATAATGGGGATGTGCATATATATGCAAAGACCACAGCATGAGAGGAGAAAGGAGCAAGTTAAAACTAAACATCAAACGACCACGTGTTTGAAGTTACTTTTGCTCGTCTGATGTTTAACTTCAGCTTGTGGGCTATTAGACTATGTTTTGTGGCAAGGACAATGAAGATAAAGAGAATTATACAAGATATGTGGAGTAAATACTACATTGTCATTTAATAAACTAATCACTCAGTTGCGTTTCAATGATGTTCATAGAGGCACGCAAAATACGAACTGTGTAAAGTCCATCCCAAAAAGAGCGAACACGCTGTGAAATTCAGAATATATAAACCTTACGATTTGTTATGCAGTGGCTTATGGCAAAAATGTCAGACACACAAGACAGAAAGACTCACCCCATTAGACATTTAAAATTCAGAAGGCATGCTGAAAATAAGCGTTGAAGCGCCTAAGACGATAGTAAGAACAATATTTTGATTCTTTGCTGATTTTCGTCGGGCCATGAAACGCTAATTAGGGCTCTGTCTTGGGCTAGTTGGTGGACTTCACTCACATAGGCGAAGCCAGAAGCGAAAAAAAGGATGTGAAATGCTGTTTACCAGAACCTATAACGAGAACTGCCTCCATGCTTATTAGCGTAGCTATTTAAGCAATGCGCATAATATAACTACTTTTATGATTGTTATATCTTTCTAGAAACCGTAGTCTCCTAAGCACCGATCATGAAAATATTGCTCCGTATAGACATCGAAAAACCACGTCCACACTCATAATGTTTACATTCATCTTTGTTGCGCCTAACTTGCGAAGCTGGAAAAAAAAAACAAACGCAAGGCACTGAGTACTTGGTGAAGCTTCGGTTCTCGTCATATAAATTTCCATTGAAGGTAAGTTTTCAGCAGAAAGAAAGCAACTGCATCTCATACAATCGAACCTAGCGGGCTTTCATTTTTTTTTTAATTTACCCGATGAATTTCTTGCAAAAAAAAAAAAAAAAAGAATCCCCGCACACTTATCGCTGGGTGCTCTTGACAGCACACTTTACTTAACCCTGCTACAGCCTCCGTTTATGATTTATGATGCATCGTGTCAACCATAGCAGCAATCTTTCAGCGCCTCCTGCATCCTACAATTTTTTTTTTTCAAATCCGCTTCGCTTCTCGTGACGAAGTCCGGCACAACGCGGCGAAGTATAGGCAGCGGAGTTCAAAAGCGCTTTTTTGTTTTGAGGGGAGGGGGGGGGGGGAGGGGGGACTGCAAATTAGGCTCGTGCGAGTGCATTTTGTGCCAGAGAGCAAGCAAGTCAGTTTACATAACGAAAATTCATCGTTCTGGGCCGCAAAAAAAAAAAAAAAAAAAAAGATGGGGGAAATGGAAAGTCAAGGTGCTGCGGAGGTTCCAGACGTCCAATTTTTCACAGCTTTACGCGCGACATCTAGCTTTGCTCCATTAGGCTGCCCACAATGGCGAGCGTACACGTGCGGGAAAGAGACGCCATCTGAAGGCACTTTGGTCCACGTTTATGAAATGTTTCGTTTAGAATATGTAATGGTTAGGCGCAGGAAGACGACTAGCAAGCAGCTACTTTTCTCCATTAGCCTAGCCGGTAGTTCGAGTAGAAGGAGCGACAGCACTCTCGTAAGGCACGCTTTTGATCCGCTTTCTACGTTGTTAATGGTGGGCGGGAGATAAGGCTACGCTCGGTGACGTGAAGGGTCGGTCCAGAGAAGCTGAAAGCGAGTGAAAAACTGAGCAGAATAACTGAATAAATAATAGTAAAAAGCACGCACACCTATTTTTTTATTTCAATGCCCGTCAGGTAGAATCTGCAGTGAGGTTTCTCTCGCAAAGATACTCCACAAAAAAATTTTGCTAAAAAGATACTCTGTTCTGTACGAGCTACTGACGAGAAGCAGTAGATAATTATACACACTGACAACAGAAAAACACTCCCTAATCAAGTTTAAAAAGTGTCGGTCGGTCGGTCGGTCGGTCGGTCGGTCGGTCGGTCGGTCGGTCGGTCGGTCGGTCGGTCGGTCGGTCGGTCGGTCGGTCGGTCGGTCGGTCGGTCGGTCGGTCGGTCGGTCGGTCGGTCGGTCGGTCGGTCGGTCGGTCGGTCGGTCGGTCGGTCGGTCGGTCGGTCGGTCGGTCGGTCGGTCGGTCGGTCGGTCGGTCGGTCGGTCGGTCGGTCGGTCGGTCGGTCGGTCGGTCGGTCGGTCGGTCGGTCGGTCGGTCGGTCGGTCGGTCGGTCGGTCGGTCGGTCGGTCGGTCGGTCGGTCGGTCGGTCGGTCGGTCGGTCGGTCGGTCGGTCGGTCGGTCGGTCGGTCGGTCGGTCGGTCGGTCGGTCGGTCGGTCGGTCGGTCGGTCGGTCGGTCGGTCGGTCGGTCGGTCGGTCGGTCGGTCGGTCGGTCGGTCGGTCGGTCGGTCGGTCGGTCGGTCGGTCGGTCGGTCGGTCGGTCGGTCGGTCGGTCGGTCGGTCGGTCGGTCGGTCGGTCGGTCGGTCGGTCGGTCGGTCGGTCGGTCGGTCGGTCGGTCGGTCGGTCGGTCGGTCGGTCGGTCGGTCGGTCGGTCGGTCGGTCGGTCGGTCGGTCGGTCGGTCGGTCGGTCGGTCGGTCGGTCGGTCGGTCGGTCGGTCGGTCGGTCGGTCGGTCGGTCGGTCGGTCGGTCGGTCGGTCGGTCGGTCGGTCGGTCGGTCGGTCGGTCGGTCGGTCGGTCGGTCGGTCGGTCGGTCGGTCGGTCGGTCGGTCGGTCGGTCGGTCGGTCGGTCGGTCGGTCGGTCGGTCGGTCGGTTGGCTGGTTGGTTGGTTGGTTGGTTGGCTGGTTGGTTGGCTGGTTGGTTTTTTCGCGAAACTTTCCACCTTAGAGCCATGCATTTGCATTTGACATTGTGCTGGTGAGGGAAAGTTTGCAGCACTGAAATCTTGGCTAGAGCGGCCTCATTTCGAATGGTTAAAAAAACTTGCGAAAAACGTTCGTGCGCTGCACAATGTCATCGCTAGTTTGAAAACCTCCAGATGATCGAAATCTACTCGAAGTCTTTCACTGTGGCCTTTACAAGAGAAAACCTTGAAACGCCCTCGGACGTCTAATTAGGTCAGATGGTCGTGCAGCATCTTTACCCGACAGGATAAGACCACTCGCCAATTCAATTTCTGCTCCAAAATTACTTCAGAAGGAATGCATTAAGGCATGGTGATGTATCTAATACAACAGATAAGAAATGTACATTTTTATAATACAACCACTTTGAAACGTTACCTTTTCCTTTTCTCAAACCTTTCTGTACCTCCTGCGCCCTTTTTACAGGGAAGTGACGGCTCCAGGTCACACGCGCGCGCAACGGAGCGCGGATGTTACCATCAAACACGCCACGGGAAAGAACACTACAAAGCTGATTTTCGCGAAACACACACACACACACACACAAAGCGCTCCATTTTGAGGAGGTGTCGGAGAAATAACGATAAAGACAGCGTCTGAACGCGGCTTGCTGCTTCAAGCCGACGTGAATGCAATCTATCATGGAGGTGGCAGCAATCCGCGAGCGCAACTTAAAAAGTCTTCGAAGGGAGCACCCTTGAGCAACGCCGCTTTTTAATATATATATTTGTCTTCCTTTTGAGAAACGGAAAATACTTGAAGGCTGCTTCTTAATTTCTTTTTTTGCCTTTCGTTCGAGAAAAGAAAAATACTTGCTTCTAATATTCGTTTCTTTTTTTTTTAAGTATTCAATGCTATAAAGGGAGGTAGGTCAATAGAAGAACCCTGTGTCGCTAATAAAAAAAAAACGCAGACAGCTTCACTGCTAGAGTTAAAACAGAAAAGAAAACGTGGCACGCCATGCCTCACGTGGCATCACAATCATTCACGCTTTGACAGGTCACGCGAAGAGTTTCCATCTTGTTTTGGCAATGAAGCTTGCACGCACAAAAAAGAAAGAACAGCAGTGAACAGCCTTTCGGGAGAGAAGGGTATCTTCAAGATTTGTGCGAAATTCGAGATTCATTCATTGGAATTCGCGACACGTCGTCAGGAGCAGGGACCGTGAAAGTAAACACCGACGTTGGACAAGAGTTGTGTACCCTGGCACCGTCCCCTTCAGGCCCGTTTAGCGTGTCTCTTTGCACGGTAAGTAAATATACCACTCGTGCATTATGTGATTCCAGGCATTGCAGAAAATGTGCGCCTTTATCTGTGCACGTGTATGTACGCATGATAGAAAATAAACAAGAAATAGCAAAACGAATGCCTGCAAGATTAAGTGCGTCATGAAATGATGCGTGCGCAATAAAATGCTTGTAGTAGACATTTCACTTCAAGGTTAAGGACACATATAATTTCGAGTTTACATATATATGTATATACGTGTGTTTGCGTGTGCGTGTGCGTGCATGTGTGTGTGCGTGTGCGTGTGCGTGTGCGTGTGCGTGTGCGTGTGTGTGTGTGTGTGTGTGTGTGTGTGTGTGTGTGTGTGTGTGTGTGTGTGTGTGTGTGTGTGTGTGTGTGTGTGTGTGTGTGTGTGTGTGTGTGCGCGCGCGTGTGCGTGTGTGTGTCCTTAACTCCGAAAACGTTTCAAACGGTACACGAACAGCTCTTTTCGAAAACGAGACAAGCGTTTGTCTCGTCCTTGCCCCGCTTTTGTTGCGCTGTTCCCCAGTATGAATGCATACCAACTCGCCCACATTCCATTTCAGCTTTACTCTTACCCATTGTCGGACTAGAAAGATTTTTAAGGCTATAAAATCTTCGGATTACGGTATGGTGTAAATGATCTCGTACATACTTCTGACTGTCCATATGAGGCATATACTTAGCGCAGTGTAAACGCCACAAAAAAAAAGAAAGAAATACATTCGATTGAATGAAATTACAAGGCACGCTAGTTTATATGTCTGGAATACCGCGCTCATTTGCAGTTGGGACTCCCAAGAACAGCGACGGTCATGTTCAGTGCTATCAAAAAATGAATGCACCAAATCACTCTGTTCCTTCGGAGACGAAACGTCGTCATATTCGTGGACTAAACTTGTCTAGTTCATCACCAGTGAATTCCCAGCTTTGGAGTACCAGCACGAAAGGATGGGAGACCAAAGGCGCCAATTTTAGCCATGCATGTACACCTTGGCGCTCCACTTGTGCAGTGTATGTCAGCCGCCAATGAGCATATGCAGGTGGCCGTGACGCACCACCTTCCGGCCAGCTGAGAACGCACCTACGCAGCGTTCTCAACTGACAGCTGCAGCGACTGCTGCAGCTGAGGCTCTAAGGGAGCACTTCAAGTGAGGGTCAAAGGAAGTACCTTTGCAAGACAAACAGAACCACCTTTGCAGGCTACGAGGTTCGAAACTGGGTTTGGGCCCACTGCGGAGGAGGGGCGCGCAGCGGGGTTTACGGAGCTTCTCCCAAACGCACACCCCTGGAAAAGCCGAGTGCCAGGCCGGGGGACGCTTGTACCTATTTTTACCGGTGGGTGTCCGGCGGTGGGTTTCGAACTAACCACCTCTCGCAGCCGAGACGGGCGCTCTAACCACTAGGCCACGGACAGTGCGATTACCTGCGCGTGCGCGGTGATTGCTTGTGGTCATGGTAGGCTGTAGTGCTAAGTGGTGCACGCTGTGGTGAAACTCTCATCGGCGAGACAATTCTGAGAAAGACGAGGCAAGTATCAGTCGAGACAAATACCATGCGACGTGGTCGCCTTTACACCTCATCTTAATTTACCTCGTTTATTTGGAAATATTAGCTACTAAATGGCCTATTTAGCGATTTCGCTAAGTGCCACCTGAACGTTGGGCAGACAATGCTACTTATATCCAGGAGTAAAAGTCGCAATAGACCGTTTTACTCTGCAGCTATGACGGAGGCCCAAGACATTCTGAGATTGTAGCCCCCCCCTCCCCCCCCCCCCCCCCGATAAACACAGAAAAAAATTCACACCGACACTTAATTTCATAATGTGTTAGCGATGCGATTTGTTGTATTAAATATTTGTGCATGTTTTTTAAGGTTATTTTATTAAAGCGAAAGCCTTATTAAAATATGTTGGCACAAACGTGTCCGCAGAAAGTGGAAGTAAAATGTTTGAATGTCTATGAAATGTGGTATATAAACGGCATGTCATATATACCATTGTCATGGTCGTATGAGTCATTGTAGTTCGTGATGAGTCATAATCTAGGAGTCACGACTAAAGACATTGTTAAACGCTTGTCTTCAGCCATAAAGTCATGAGTAATGGTCATGACGTGTGGGTCACAAAAAATGCTGAGTCATGGGTCACAAATGTCCCATTATTGTGAGAGTATCACGTGACAAGGTCACGTGACAGTCAACTTGCATGAAAATGTCATGTAGTTATGACGGTATCACCTCACAAGGTCACGTGACAATCAATGTCACGTATATGAGAGCGCCACGCGACAGAGGCTACGCTGTATCGCCAATGACACACTTTCAGGAGCACTGCAACGAACGCATCAAGGAAAGGAAATTTCCACTGTGTGGCTCGAGCACTGGCGTTGCTAGTAAAAAATATACAAACGGCGCCAGCAGCAACGCTCAGACTTTCGCATTTTTTTTAAATGTAGTCTCTGCAGTGCCCTCAATGTTTTTATTTTTTTTTGTGATGTTTACATTCCTTTCTGGAGTAAAGAAGTTGAAGTTTGAGCATAAACGTGTCTCTCCTTTCCAGGTCTGTCGTTTAAGTGTCGCTGGTATTTGTCTGTTCTAACTGCGCCCTCCTTTTCCCAAAACGAAATTAAACAAAGAGATGTTAAAAAATAGCGAAATCAAAACGCATTGTTAAAGGCGCTATCACGTCTACTCTGAAGGCGAAGTTCTGTAGCGTCTAATTCAAACCGTCAAACCGAGTACTTAGCAGAGCTTAACAGAGCTTTCGCTAGTATAACTGTAGGTTCAAACCATCTAAGCCCGTACCACGTTTTTACAGCTTCTTATTCTTCGAAAGCTCGGTATCATTTTCTAGTGAAAGGTTCTTACCATATCAGCACCATCATAATAGAAAATAATAGAAAGTGACAACCTGCAGCTACGTGAGGCGCCGACAGCTCAGGAGCTTAAGGTAAGCGAGCGATAGCTCGTTAACGACCATTTCGTTTCTTTGATGGATATTCGATGTGCTGCATTTTAAACACGGTAAGCCACGTCTTACAGCTACGGTACCGAACTCGAAATGAACGAGAGTACCGAGAAGGAAACTGTTACTTGGCTGGGGTGCGATTGGAATGTTATACAGCATTTTTCATGGCCGGCAGACACGCATACCGTGACATAAAAGAACACTGAATGATAATGGAATATATCTTTTTTTTTTAGTTTTCGTTCGAGAAAAAAAGCACGGCGATTCTTTTCATATTTTCCTGTAATGTTCTCTGAACGCATGAAGATCAACGATTTTTTTGTGAATTTGGCTGGTAATAATGTGCACTTAAAACACATCGCATCTGAGCGCCACCCATTTCTCCGGTGTTTTTTATTATTTTTTTTTTCCTTTTCCATGTTAATACTCGGCAAACCACTCTTTCCAGGCTTGCTCAAACGAGTTTGCCCCGCCGGCACTCTGTTAATCCTGACGACAATAAGAAATAAATACCGAATCGAGTTTGGTTCGACTGAATTCGCGTGTGGCCGCTTTAAATGACGTATAAGCAGGAGAGGTGAAACAGCTGTGCCTGAAATGTTTTGCTTCGCCATTGCAAGAGTTTCCTTTACAGCTTCATATCAGTTTAAGTGCTGGTATTTATAACCATGAGTGTACAGAACAAAAATTGGGGCACTTAAACTCTGCTTCAAAGTGTATGAAGCGACAGCTTTAATGGCTCGCATCTGCGGCTGCCCGTACAGATAATGGTTCGAAAACATGCTGATTGCCACTCGCTTAATCACTAATCTCCTAATATATGCCCCTATTATTATATAACGCATTCTCATTAGCATAGGCTCCGTGCACGCCGCCAGGCGCGCAACGGTCTGCGCTGCGTGCTGCCCCCCTGATGGCCACTTCTGCATCTAGAGCGGGAAAGTGCCCTAGGAATGCATGCACACAAAAGCCTTCAAAGAATTTTTCTTAATTCACAATGCAAGTGCGATGCCGGCCCTCTGTCCCTCCGTGAAGAAAAGCCCAGTACACCCTAAGACAGATTTCAAGATTATGAAACCTCATGCGAAGGAGTTGTAGACTTAAAACACCGTAATACTTGTGCCTGAGAGTCACCTAGCAGCCGGCACTGGACGGGAGCGCAATGCATACAGATGTTTATTCAAATAAACATTTTCGAACAATTTTCTCATTTCATCATGCACTCATGTAGGCAGCCGTTCGTTCACAGTAAGCATGGGCTTTGAAAAACACTGCAACAAGGTATGCAATCACATTTCAAACCTTTATGCTTAAAATGGCGCGACAGGTGCATGTTTCGAGCCGGGCATACCTCCACGGTGCAGACAATAGAGATATTTAGCTTACCGTGATCCGCGATCAGACACCGTGACCCTCTACCGCGCGTGGACGGGGGGGGGGGGGGGGCGCACAAGCTGATTGGTCCCGACACGGTAGGTCTATGTGCCGACATCCAGTATGTGGCGCCATCTATCGGCGTCAAGGGGGTCTGAGCATGCGCAGTGGAACGCGCGGTGGCGGATCACGGTAGCAGATCGCGGATCACGGTAAACTACAACTATACTTCGTGTTTTGGCCGCCTCGGTGGCTCGCACCGTGCAGACGACGGCACGATTTGTTTTTGTTCATCTGTCATGCCGTTTGAGAGCTGCTTTTCGGTTACAGCATCTAGGCTGCCCAGTTTCAACGACCGTACTATGAATCAGTGAAGCGCACGCAACAGCACGTTGGGCTCCTGGAGAAGCTTTTGCGATTCGGAGTAACACCAGCTCACAGAGCACCTGTCGAGAAAATGTCCACTTTCGCAGCACACACTTACCATGCCGTTTCAAGAAATACGGTTTTTTATAGTCAATGCATATTTTGTCACAGTGCTCTTCAAAGCACGCGCCTGCTGTAAACGAATTGCTACCTACGCGTATGAGTACGCGATGGAACGTTTCTATGGGGCACGCCCGTGCGGTGCTGGTGTCAAGCGGCGACCTCCTCTTCCCCCCCCCCCCCTCCCCCACCCATTCCGCACTAAAATTTAATATTTAAAAACAAATCGCCTTCAACATGAGGTTTCGTAATTTTGCAATCCATTCTAGGTTGCACCAGGCTCTTCACGATGGGCCAACCGCGTACTTGCACTGTTGAATCATAAAAGCGCGTATAAAACTTCCGTTCACATGTATTTATATCGAACGCATTGCCACTCTGGACGCTGAAAGGACCGCTGGTGGCGCGCATGTTGCACTAGAGTTTGCTGATTCGTAAGTTACAACATTAAGTTAAAGACCACCCACTCCAAACAGCTATCAAAGTTCCCCTCTATTCTAGCCGTACAACGTGCCTGCGCGACCTATGCGTAGCGTGTGTAACTTCGTATACCAGGGCCCTGGGCGCTTCGATTCCCAATTCAAGGGAGTAGCCCTGATCGGTTCTCTGGCCTCATGACGTCACACAGCCCGCCAAACAATTAATGTTTGGCCATGTCAACAGTCAGTTATTCCCAGCCAGAAACTTGCTCGTGATTTTTCGCTAACGCTAACGACGTCAACGCCGGATTTTCTGGATTGCGGTGCCTCATGGCTATCGGGTTAACTTTTAGGAGACCTTTATTTAATATGACATGACCTGCAGAGCCAGCTGTATACAGTTCTGAACAGCTGTGTACAGGCGCCTCACAAGACGATCCGTTCAGATGTTCAGTTACTGGTTTACCTAATACTGAATATTTTGACTTCCGTGACTCGTTCTAACCTCTGACATTATCCAGAAATTATGTGAAGCTGCTATGTGATTTCATGAATGGAAGCGGACTACGACTACGACATCTCGGTGTAAAAACAGGAGGCCTGACTTTAATACCTCTCGCAGTAAACGAAAACGTAAAGACGACAGCATAGAGCGGCATCTGTTTTTCAACGGCGCTCGAGGCTCCCTGCAAGCCCACAACGGGGAGTTTCTTCGCCGTCTGCCGGTTACTGGGGAGAGGAAATTGCAGACGCAGTAAGTATGCTGCAAGATGAGCAAGGATAAAAAGAGCCGGTCACGGCTACGCCTCTCTCGCATTACCGTGAGCTCACCGAAGCGTCCGCCAGCCAAATCCCCAGTCTGCCGAGAAGATGTATGGTCCGCTTAATGTGGCGCAAATGAAAGTTGTAATTAGCGAGCCCAACCCCTAAAACTCTATCCGCTAACCCTAATACCACGTTAACGTCTCATCTAACCTTTAGATCTTTGAGGCCAGCGCTCGAGAGACAGCGACTCTACCTGCTTCCGTACTGCCGTGTCATATGAGGTCATCCACGCAGAGGCACCGTATTTCAGATGACGGCTCTTCCCAAAAGTGGAACCTTCGTGCGATGTCGCGATTGCCTTGTACTTACATCACTGCTAGTAAATGAGCTGTGCGCGCCAGGCAAATGTACACCAGCGAAATCTCATGTGGAGGAAACTTGTGTTGGACAAAATGTTCGACGTCTCCGTGAATACAGCTGAGTGCTAGGAGCATAACAGAAACAAAGGCGTTGGAGAGACATTTTGCAGACGCCCTTCTGGGACGCTCAAAGAAATACGTCTTGGCCGCGTTTCGCTCCCACTATAGGGGCCCCTCTTGGATTTTGAAGCAGGATTTGTGCTGCAGAAAAAACGTTATCTTAGGTCTGGACAATCAGGTTGAGCTACAAGTACAAATTTTGGACATCAGAACTCGGGCTATAATATAGTAGCGATATTATAAACTTTATAGACATTACTGCGAAGACTGAAAGCTTCAGAGCTCCAGGCTAGCAAAAGCTCGTTGTGTTACTGTTTCGTGGGAGCTCTTTTCAGCTATTGACAAACATCATTCTCAGACCAGCAATCGCGGTGAATATCACGGCGGTGTCCTGGCGACAAAAAGGCGCCTGGTGGCTTCGCTCGTGAAGGTAGAGCTTGCCTCCGTCATCTTCAGAAAAACGCCCAAAACTATTCCACAGGAAGTTTGCAAGTGTGCCTTCTTGTAGAAAATACTGGCTAGCTCATATGATAGAGAAATATTTATTCAAAATATGATTGTTATTCATTCTTCGGCGCTAGAAAACTGAGCATGAGTCCACCCATATCATGTTCAACATACTGCATAACTATGACTGAATAATTCCCAAGTAGGTGGAGCTGGCGAGGAAAATGGGTGGGGCACAGGGAGGGGATCGGTGCAATAAGTTCAACATCACGGAGTGTACAGAGGTTCTATTACATATGGATGTACTGAAATTTCGCGTACTTCAGCCTCCCACGTAGCTACGGGGGAAGCACAAACACACATGAGTCAGCACCATGAGCGCCCGAAAGTGCAATGAACACTGCAAAGTTAAAATCACATATGTGCGAAGTACAAACGCACCAATTACGCGATGAAATGACCAAAAAGCTTCAATGAAAGCAGCAATTTGCTCTTCGGGCTCGGCGCTTAGATGAGAAGTAGATCCGAGCACTCTAAACTACAGGCAATGTCCCCCACGTGGTGCCCATGCCAGCCAATGCCTGCAGGCCGGCCTCCCCTTCACGCTCAGAGGCCCGTCTTTCTTTCATTCTCGCATGTCGCGCGTCGAGCAGTAGCGAATCGAGTTCATTACGAGCGTCGGCAGAAAAGAGCCCGCGCTGGGTTTAATCGCTTCGAGCCAGCCGTCGTGGGGTCCAATTAGAGCGGGTTAATGTGGCTGAATGTCTCCTGCGCCGTCAGCTGAGGTGTACGCCAGCTCGCTGGCATCGTCGGGGTAGCGTTGCTAACGCTGCGCCAATTTCCCAGCCCGTGAACAATTGCCCCGTCCAGCAACCAAATGCATGTCACAGTGAAGAAAAAGCGCTCCAAAGGAGGGACGAAAGGAATCTCTTTTGCGCATTTAAGGATACCAAGCGGCCACGGGTAAGTAAGAAAAATGGCGGCTGACCGAACAGTGCATGACTCTGTCTGACTCAAATACAAAGAGCGAATTTTCAGAACTATGATAATCTGAACATAATCCTCGCAATGTAGCATTTCACATCAAACACTTTTTAGACAACCTGCATGCAGGTCATGAAATATTACGGTCCCAAATTATATCAAGAGGATCTAAAACATTTCAGACATAGAACCTTTATGCAAAAGTATTCTGAGTATTCTCTCGCAAAGCGCTATAAACCGTAGAACTATGACGGCTTAAAAATTGGGACTTTCTACATCGTCTTTCTGTGTTTAACGGAACATAATAAATGCGTTTCGTCAGGTGACTCGTTTACCTGAGGTATTCAAAAGATAAATCAAGGGTAATAGAAGTGTTTTCTGTATTACGTCCTTGCATCTGAAAACCAGTTTTACATCTGTCTTAAAAAACGAAAACTGAATAAATCGTAGAAAACTTTACGCACCTAAAAAAGAAGCATGCTGGTACCTCTTGCCATTTTGTTTTTCAGGTACAAAAATAAAAATGAAAATAATACATATTAACTATTCACTGTTGCAAATTGATTGAAGGGAACATTTCATGTCTATAAAGAAATTGTAAAAAAATGCAGTTGGTAAATATTTCTACTCAACTGCTCATATCATATTCATGTAGTCCGTCTTGCGTCGCTGATTTGCCAACCCGGTAGCATCATGAAGACATCATCTATATTGGCCATCGCAAAATATTGATGATATCCTTATGATGAACCCAAGTGGCCAGTTTTGAAGATCTTCAACGCCGTCGTGGACACGTAGTCGCCATCCTCGTCGCAGAGCATGGGGAGATTCGCTAGTTTCTTGATTGTAAACATAACGGTTGTAATCCAGGCAGCAGCAGCTCAGTTCTCACAGAAGCACAAACGGCAACTAATACGTGTGTGCTGGACACATGTTTTCTTAAAGCAACAAACAAAGGAGGCCAACTTGCTGAGATTTGCCAAAGAACCTCCGACTGCGGCAGATTACAACTCCAGCGATGTAGGGCGGCGTGGGGAGACATAGATTGTTGCGTGTTTTTGCACGAAGTGGTTTTTCGTTCCAGTAACTGAGATTACTTTCGAAGCAGGAACTGTCTCTAAATTCACAATACCGATGGACGGGATACGAGGTTCGCCGACTGTATTGTGTCGCTTGATTTATTTATTTTTTTTCAATGTTTTCAAGTTGGTGGCAGAATGGGTATTGTAGGTTTAGAAGTGAAGCGAGAAATTCTTCTGAAACAGCAGTGGAAGAAAGTGGAAGTTTGCTCTAAAAAAAAGGGGTACAAAATTATGGGATGGCAACCACAAAGAAACACGCTGAAAAAAAGTAGAAGGAACGAGAAAAAATACAAGATTGCAAAAAAAAAAAAAAAAAAAAAAAAACGAAAGGGGTGGGCTGAAGCGACGTAGACAGCGCGAGCAATTTTCATGCGCTCCGCACCTTGCATGACACGAGACCGTCGCGACGCCGTCGACTGTCGTGGTGCTGCTTGACGCGTAAGCAAGCAGCTCGGGACGGAAAGCCCGTTCCTCGTCACCGCTCCACTGTGCTTGGCAACGCTTCGCAGAATGTGGAAAAGAACGGTGCACAGAGTCAGCCAGCCAGTGTTGTCAACTCGCGCACGCTACCCGGAGGGGATTGTTTGGTTGGTTGGCTCGCCAGGGAGCAAAGGAAAACGGGAGAGGTTGGGGAGTTTGGGCAGCTGTCCTGCACGGGTAAAGGCAGCGACGATGGCGACGACAACACAGCATTGAGCCAAAGTTTGTAGGCCGGGAGGATGCAAGCAGAAAACACTTTGCTAGAGCTTCTCACTGCTGTCGTCGAGCAGTATCAAGCTGCCTGGCTGCCTCGGGACGGACAAACATAGATAAATAAAATATGCGGAAGCTCTAAAACGCGTCAACGGCACCGGCTTCACTCAGGGCACATTTTAAATGAAAGCCGTTGGAACGCGACTGCCGCGGGCGAGGGTTGTCCATGCGAACACAGGCGTCAACGCGTTGATGCCGCTCGCTTCGGAAACACCGGTCGCGCTTGGTAGTCGTCTCTAAAAGCCCTCGGAGCAAAAGAAAAAAGAAACCCATCTTTTCTTCTCAGCTGCGCTTGCCTTCAACCTCCCACCGGCTACCTTTGTTTGTTTTATTGGTATTTTCTGCAGTTGTTTCGTTTCGTTAAGGAAGAAAAACTCACAGAAAGGAAAAAAAAATACAAAACCCAATGCACCAACATTGTCCAGCTTTCCACTTGAGCGAAGCCTAATTTATAGCGAAGAAATCAAGCATCACATACTGAACGTACGGGAGCTAGGTTTGGTTTTATCTGGTTTATGGGGTTCAACGTCTCAAAGCGGCTTAGGCTATGAGAGACGCTGTAGTGAAGGGTTCCAGAAATTTCGACCACCTGAGGTTATTTAATGTGCGCTGACATCGCACACCACACGGACGCCTCTTCGTTTAGCCTCCATCAAGAAGCGGCTGCCGCAACCGGGATTTGATCCCGCATCCTTGGGAACAGTAGTCGAGCGCCCTAACCACTGCACCATCATGGCGGGGTGGGTGATAGGTTCGTGTAATAATAAAGTGCAAAAGCGCCGACTTCGGTACAGTGTTTGGCTATGGCAATAAGGCATTCTAAGCCAACCAGAACAAAAGTGCAGCATTTCGTATAAGGTGCACAGAACCCACGCAGGCCCGAGTCGTCTTTGTCTGTTTCCAGGTACAGCTGAGACAAAAAAAAAAAAAAATTGGATTTCACTGGACCAAACGAGCAAGCAAATATAAAGACTGAGACTCCAACCGTGTTTGTTCTAGTCGCCTGTACTTTTGAGAGACTGTCAGATTGTATATTTCTGATAGAATGTCTTGTTGAAAGACCATCAAAAAGAAGAAAAATTTGGAGCTGGCTGGGGTTCAACAAAACTGATATATTAAGATTCTGTAGAGGTTTTAACATTGAACGTTGAAGTAGGTTTTGCCTTTAAGAAAGTGGCTGACAGGGGACGATTGAACAGCAATGTGATCTAGCCGAGCTCCGCTTTGTATACAAAACGCCCCTAAGCTACCAAACTGCAGAAATTTTCCCGTATGCTTGTTCTTTGGAGTAACGAAGAAAGAATATCATTAGAAATGCGTCTCATTACGTTTTATTGCGAAAGCAGTACTACGGCAGCCAAGGCGAGACCTCGGGTGGCCGCAGCTACGCCATGAAGGGGCGTAGCTACGCCGTGAATAGGCGTAGCTACGGTCTCCTCATAAAAACAAAATCAGCCTGCCATGACATTTGAATCCACGTTACCCCTATGTCGCGGGCAGGAGGTTCCAACTCAAGTCGCTCTTTTGATATGGGAGGGTATTATCAGAATCAGCCTGCCAGAACTGTTTACATTGTCGTTACCCCTACGACACGCAGGCACGTCCATACGGCTTGGTTGAAGCGTGACTTTATATTTGGGCTGATAGCTTACGCTCTCGCGTCATGCCCTTAAAGGATGAGCTTAAATGTCCCCAATAATGTAGCACCCTACACTGATAGGGCTTGATAGGGGAATAATGTAGCAGGCAATAGAAGCTTCCGCCGTTGCTTTCGCAATTCAGCAAGGGTTAACCAGAGCTAAACCGCAACTAATTTTCTTTTCATGCACTAACGTACTCAGCGTGTTCTGGTCATTGTGCTAGCGTCCAATGTGGTATTCAAAGTATAGATGATGTTACCATGGGAGAGATAAGCAACTTAATCCTTTAAGAAACACAGAATTCGAGCTCAGCCACTGTTCATGTTGCACCACATCTCACAAAGAAAACACATGTGCTACAATATGCTCTTGGCACATATAAGGCTACATACTCAGTAAAACATTTTCTCCAGTCAGTACCTTAAGCTTGCATTAGCAATACGTCACTTACGCCTACAAAAATACTGAAGTTCGCTCCTGAGGCGCTCTGAAGTCGCTCAGTAGACTTTTACGTAGAAGTAAATTTTGCTTCATCGGCACCACTAAAATAATGTCTACCGCTTCCTTGTCGGCGTTTGTCTACTTTACAAGTGTATAAACATGCGTGAGTTGATTCGCAAACATCAGAAAGCCCACCACTATGGCGATGTTAAAAAGCAGATACTCTTGAGTGTTGAAAGTATTTATTTATTTATTTATTTATTTATTTATTTATTTATTTATTTATTTATTTATTTATTTATTTATTTATTTATTTATTTATTTATTTATTTATTTATTTATTTATTTATTTATTTATTTATTTATTTATTTATTTATTTATTTATTTATTTATTTATTTATTTATTTATTTATTTATTTATTTATTTATTTATTTATTTATTTATTTATTTATTTATTTATTTATTTATTTATTTATTTATTTATTTATTTATTTATTTATTTATTTATTTATTTATTTATTTATTTATTTATTTATTTATTTATTTATTTATTTATTTATTTATTTATTTATTTATTTATTTATTTATTTATTTATTTATTTATTTATTTATTTGGTCATACTGTTAACCCTCCATCGGGGGTCGCTGCAGGGAGGGACAAAATATAAGCACATCTCAGAGCACTAGGTACCATAATTCAACAGATGCAAAGCTTTGCGCATCATTTTCAAATTTTCGCACGTCTGTAGCTTCCACATCACTTGGTAGTCTATTCTATATTTCAATGACATCTAGAAAAAAGAAATGCTGTACACATGCGTATTAATAGGCTCAAACACTCTGCTGTGATTTTTTCGTGAATTATGCTTTACAGGGGCTTTAATAAAATGTTCTGTATTATTTTGAACACCCCTTCAGTATACCTTTGTGCTCATCATTTATTCTGTCAGTAGTGATGGATAATATGGCTAAAAAAAAAGCCGGTATGGTGGCGTGAACTGATGTTCATGCTACCAAGAATTCATTTGTCAAGAATTCGAGTGGGCCCAGAAAGTTAGCCTTAACAAAACCAAAATAAAGCTTGCCTGTGCTCTCAAAGCGCAATGGTGTAATGTCAAAAGTAACCGCTTGTTTGTCTGTTGTCATTACTTTGAGAGGTAAGTCATGCCACCGCCGTTAAAAGGAGATTTTAACGGAATACCTTGCAGAGGACACAACCGTTACACATTTGCAGTTTATATTTCCTGTTACCTTTTTCCGCTTAGGGCCATTTTCCTGTTAGAGCCGGTCACTCCTACCTCGTATTTGCGTTAAAACCCAGTGGATGAACCTATCTTGCATCAGTGCACAGCCCTTCAGAATGTTGTGATATTTAATATTTATTAGGACGCTACACGCGCTCTACACCTGGCACTGTTCTGTTTCGCTCCATGTGTTTAGTCTGTTTTTTTTTTTTTTTTTTTTTTGTTTTTTATTTTTTAGAATGCACTTTCTTTGTCTTTTTTTTTTTTTTTTTTTTTTGCGGTAATATCTGTTTCGCGAATAACCAAGATGGTGAGCTTCTTGGCGCTCGGTGTGTTCTATGCGATATTTTCTCACAAGCAAGGGGTGGTTCCATTAGCGTTCTCAGGGCCACGCCATCTTCATGCTTTTCTTTTTTTCGTGTTTGCGTGTATATCATGATAATTGTGAAGTGCCGTTAACCATACACTAGCCGGTGGCGGTGTCTAATCTCTGTTCGCACTAGCAGTAATAAACAAAAGTGAATGAACTACCAAGCGAATGACATTCTCTTGCGGCGGGGGCGCTTCTAAACCTCGACGCAAAATTAAGACAAAAATGTGGCAATAAAATAACTTACCCAATATATATACATGAGTAATGCGACATTATATTCAATGAAAATATATGAAAAGGTGCAAAATTGGCTAAAGATCAAGAAACGTGTGCGATAAACGAAGCCAGTTTCATATGTAGTAAAAGGACGGCCGCGTACTAAATCCTGTAGTACAGCATGAGAGCTACACTACCTAACATTCATGATTCATCATCGTCACAATATCATTGCAAGGAAGGGACGACTAAAGAAAAGGACAATATACAATGACAAAGCAAAAACTGCGAGGGCGACTAGTGGTTTTGTTTTTCTTGCACACGAGAGTTTCCCTACATTTCCCTATTGGAATAAAGTGCAAACGGTAACTGTTTTCAAGCATTCTCAAAAAGTCTGCAGAGCACAATGCAGTGCTTTTCAAGAACCAGCCTAGGAAGCCGGTAAATGCCATTAAGTAAAGAGTGTCGCCACTGCATCTTGGTCCACGCACTGTGCGGACACGAGTTCAAACTGATCGCCACTGAAATTTTTGCCACAGCGAATTTCCAGCGTGCCGGCGACACTACCCTTTTATCCCAATGTGGCGTATCGGATTCTTACGATGGCTTCTTCTCAAAGATTTATTTCTTAAAACGTCTGTACAGATAACCACTATTGCATCTTGCAAATCGAATGGCTGCAGCGCGTACAGGAGTGCACAAGAGACTTTCAAGACGATTCTGTCTGTCAAGTCAAAGTATGAGTATTTTACTCCTACGATGTACAGTCGTGAGCAAAAGTGGTATACAACACTCAGTCGGTGACAGAGCTGGGAAAAATGGCACAAAAATTTCGTGCAGTGACACCGATAGGGACAGCGACAGTGACACATGCATGTGGATAAAATGGGGTACCGCCATGATTGTCTCTATCACCAAAAGCTGTTGCTAGATGAAGGTGAAATGCAGTTTTCCGTAGCTCCGCCACTGGCTGAGCTACCACTTTTGCTCACCACGTTTGCTCACGACTGTACATGCAAACATGCATGTAGCCATGGATCCAATGGATCCATGAGTAAAGCTAATTTACATGTGCATCTTGGTTAAGCAGCTGCGTTTATGGACACACTTAAGGAGCAGAGTAGTATTTTTTAGCTTCTTTTATTTTATAAGTAAGGGCAATCACTGCACTGCCGTACAGCCCCATGGGTGTTAAGGCCTATAAATGTTTGCAACAGACTGTCATGCTGCCGAGCAGCGTGGTTAAATATCTTGAGGAACTATCTATTCCAAGTTTACTTGAGAATATAACGAGTGCCCATCACTCTCATATATATATATATATATATATATATATATATATATATATATATATATATATATATATATATATATATATATATATATATATATATATATATATATATATAAACGTGAGTTATTGAGCGCCATTTGACTATAACCAGCCTATGATGCCGTCCAGCAGCTCAGGAAACCGGTTCAAGTTTGGTTCCTGTAAAGGTTCTAAGACTACTCGGTTGCATCTCTTCCAAGTTTGCTTGAAAGCCTTTGCGTGTACAACGTCGTGCATTATTGTACATGCATACATTTGGCATCTATGTCCCAACAGCTCTGCGTAGCATTCGACAAAATTAGAGCAACAGCATCGGTGTATAACCTTTTGATGCCATGGAATACGCTTCCGTAGCTTCCAGGAAGACAACTTGCACTGGGGGTACTCACCTGCGAAAAGCATACAAGAAGAAAAGTGTTATCAAAAGCTCTCGCGTATAAAGCAGCACATAAGGCATAAAATACGCAGGATGACAAAATATATTTAAACCGAAAGCTAGCACGTAAGGGGAAATAATAGAAATTGGTACAAAGTGAGAGAGGAAACCATACTGAGGTCAGTACCATCGCAATAATTTGAACATGGAAACAATATATCGAAACAGTCTTCTATAGAAAAAACAATCTCTGAAACTTGCGCTGACACTGAGATTTGGCTATGCATGTAGTCCTTCACAGAAAAGTAACAAGCTATGATATGCATAGGGATGAAGGGGTAGAGCGAAAGAGAGCTAGGAGTAACAGGGAATCCCGGCCAATCCTTTTGTCGTTCTGTGCAATTTACGCTGCTTAATCTCATCGTTTATCGCTGACATAGTGCCTCGAAGGCCGAATTGCTTGCATGCAAGAACAACCTGAGTGCAGAAGTGCGTATGTACGCATAGAAACTAGGTTCCGAAGTTACGGCGTACATGGCTTGAACTTTAGCGCCAGTACTCAAGTACTAAGAAGGGCTCAGAATAGCAGCACGTCGTATTACAGACGCGATGTTAAAAGGTGTCTCTAAAAATACCTTCGCTGCAGGTCTTGGACTTATTCGCCGTAACAATTAATAGGAAATGCTTTGACAATGAAACTAATAATGTAGTTCTGTCCTAATTTTATGGCGCTTTTAGTAGTGCCAAAGTCCACTCGACTACAAACGGAATAGGCCGGGGGTACGTACAATCCTGCTGAAGTTACTCTAAGGACAACTCAAGTGCCTAGAAAACGGTAGCGAAGACGCTACTGAGCTGAATATCCTAAATTAGATTCCGTGGCCATCAAGCTATCTGGAAGTAAGCAGTGGCTGTGAGTACACGGCAAGAACACTAAACGTGGGCCATTATTTTTCACACTCTACAAAAATTTGATCAAAGTACATAACCCCCCCCCCCCCTCCCCTTGCCCCGAAAAACTAAATTGCTCTACAACATTTAGTACAGTTGCCGGTACGTGTGTACTCGAGTTGTACTTTAGCGAAGAACTCCGACAGCTAACACGATATGTCTTCCGTTCATTGGAATAAATGAATGATGGTAAGAACAGTCGTGACGGTACAAGATTTTTCATTTGTCGTGCTACCTGCAAAAAGTACGCAGTGTTCAAAGTTTATTATTAACTGTCACGGGCCTTCCATGCAAACAGGTTTTTCTGCTTTTTTTTTTTTTTTTTCAGCTTAGTTTACCTATCACTGAGACGCATGACGCGCAAAGCTTCTGTTTCCTCGACAGGAGGCGCGCAACCAACGAATACGCTCAGACCTCCAACATGCGAAAAGAAACAAAATGTGCCTCAGCATCACACTGAAAACAAGAAAAGTAATATTACGCAGCGACCTGCGCTTATCACGTTTATATTGCCAGCACAGTTCATATGGCGTCAATCATAACCACTCGCTCGGGGTTTCCCGCTATAAATATTTCCCACACTGTATATTTGTTGTTGGAAGAAAACAAAATATCTTCAAGCAGAAAGTGCAATAAATCAACAAATTCAGCATCCAGCGAATCCCCTGGAAAACAAGCGCAGAGACTCGTACACACACAAAAACGTGAACTTGAAGCCGTACTTCATACAGATGGAGCCGGATCAAAAGTTGAAAAGAAGATAACAGCGCACCGAGCAAGATGTCACCGAGAAACGTATCTCACGAGAACTTCCTGGCGGGACTCTGAACAGCTAAACTGTTTTCTGCCCAGCTTCTTTTCCGTTCAGCTTAACACGAGCGGAGAAAAGAAGCGCAGAGAAGAAAACGCGCCCGAAGATATCACCGGCTTTACTGCCCCTATCCTTCTCCTTCGGCCGTCTTGCGCCATCCTGCCTTACAAAATATCCGGAAATACCGGGCAAGGGCTCCCGGTATCGAAGGTTCCACATCTGATCCGAATTTCAAATCAAACTGCCTGCCCCGTCAAAGCACCCGTCAGCCTTTTCTTACTTCCCTTCTCTCTCCTTCTTCCTTTCCATCGAAATTCTTGCGTCTTTTGTTGCCTCTCTACAAAAGTCCGTGCGGCTGAAACAAAGAACAGTAATTTGAGTACGTAACCAGACCTTCAGAGGGGACCGAAGAAGGAGAAGTAAAAAAACCAACGGTACAGTCAATACTCAGTCGGAGGAAAAATGGCCGATCAAGAAGGCCGATGCGTCTCCGTACAGTTGAGCCGCTGTGCAACTAGGTTAGCCGCATCAGTCGACAAGCTTTTGGATGCTTTTATTTTCTTGCGGTCCTTGTCACGGGAATTCGGCCACGAAATTCCAGGCTTCAAAGATTCGCATTACGCTGTATACGCGAGAGATTGCCCCCCCCCCCCCCCTTCCTTTCTTATTTCTTCTTCCACCCTCATATCTTTCCATTCTCGGGTCTCAGGAACAATGGCACGTCATATATTTTCGCTGGCGAGCTTAAGGTGCCTCAACGACAAGTGAGCCAGTTTTTTGGGGGTCACTGCAGCAGCCTTATTCAATAATGCGTGAGCACCTGTTGTAATAAATACCGAGGTCTTTACTTATCGGTTGCACAACGCAAATTGATCTGCCTACTGAAAAGTGCTCATACTCCATTCAAGGTCGACTGAATGATTTTCAGGATGAGGTGCCATCTCCATGCTATGTACTTTCTGAGATATGAGAGCGAATTTCCTTCACATAACAATAGGGATGACATTTGTACTGGCTTTCGTACCCCCTGCTGTAAGATGACTTCCTATACAACATATTTACCTCGCGACATGCTGTAAGCTACTGCGATACGAAGCACGCGAGGTAATAACAGGCATTGTGCTTTACACCAATGACGTCAGGTACTGTTAGTTTCGTAGTGAAAAACACGGCGGGAAAGCGGGGCGCAGGAAGAAAGACAAAACAGTTTATAGCCTGAGTCAGCATCTTTTACGCCTCTTCTTAAGCGAAGTCCCAGGATGGAATAAATAAAAAAAAAAAAACGAAGTTGCAGGATGGAATACAAAAATTCCAGTGCTCTACTGAAAAACGTAAGCAATGTTTTTGGTTTTTTTTTCAAAATATTTTTAACATTATTACCGATGAACCACAACTTTTTTACAATTTGCTTCACTTTTTCAGCGCGAAGAAGTGGCGTCCCTGTGCGACCACTGGCTCGGCCGCCACAGCCCTTCGAAGGTCACCCCCGTTACGGTTTTGAGAACCAAAGTTCGTCGGAGCAAATCCCTCTCACAAGCTGGTTCTCAACTCGACTAGTAATTTTGTGTTCCATATCGTACTAAATCATTTGCCACACTCCGAACCCTCTGCGCCATACGGCTGGACCACAGTTTTGAAATCAGTGGTAGCTCTAAGTGCCCCATTCCAACAACAATATAAGGGATAACGACTGATTCGACGGCCGCGCGCGCGTGAGGGTGAAGCCACACCTTATGAATGGATTATAAGAGTGTCCCATTTGAAACGGGGTAGTGGCAGTTTCCATAATCCTTAATCAGTATGATGGTGCGCCACCTGGTGGTTTTGCTTGAGGGAATCACGCGGTATGATGACGTAATAGCTATAGTGGCGCGCCAACATGATGGCCATTGCGTAATGACGCCTTAGACATGGTGATGAGTCATGATTAATCAAGTGGTACACTCAATCGCTGTGATGGACACGATCTTGATTTACTTGAGGGGGATCAATTGGTTACGATGACTTAGCACTTATGCACGCATTGCTGAAGAAAACTAATCACGAGTTCTGTCGCCTTCTTGAACCGTTCAGGTGATCAGGCAATAATTGTAGAAACGTGAGTAGTCAGAGGTCACGCTATTATAAAAAGTAAGTTTAAATTCTCCATGCTGTAGCCCAATAGAAGCGCTGTCGAGTTAATACGTATAGACAACATAAGCAGTTAAAAACATAAGAAAGAAAGGTTGATAATGGTAATGACTATCACCACCCAGTTTCAAAGGGTACGCTCCTAACATCCATCCAACCATCCACGTCAAAGCGGAATTTCCCCGCCTCTGTTCCTTGGTGTCCACGACGAAATCTGATCGAACGACCCCAAACGGTGTCGTCAGTACTGCGACAGACAGTATTGTCGTTCCCTGACCTAGTGTTTCACTAGTTTTACAGTTGCGCATTCCGCAAAGAAATTGATCAAGTACATAAATAATAAAAAACGAATCGCTAAAGCTTCATTTTCAATAATCCAATGCAGTGAATTTAGGGGCCAGACGGATGACACCTCATCTCGTGGTTGCAGATGCATAAAATTATCAATTTTAGAGGAGAAAACCCTACCATTACTAGAAGTAATACTCGGAGCTAATGCCTTATGCTAATACTAGAGATAAGACTAGAGATAAGACTAGAGATAATCCCCGAGCACGCTATAAGAGCCCGGTTTTTATCATTTTTATCCATCTCAAACATATGGAGCTAGGGCGCCTCAGCAGTGTAATTCCAAAGCGTAAATCTCTTTTCTAAATGTATCACCAACCGCTAAAACGCAGGCCTTAAACTGAATTTTCCTCTGTCTTATACGCGAATTACCACTCCTTCCCTCCCGCTTTCTCTCGCCTGTACGCTTAAAATCTCATCATGCCTCCCGTTAAATACTTCTTTTGTCTTAAAGACAATTCCCTACACACTAGCGGCGTAAAACATCTCGCATACATTACGCAACGCAGGCAGCGGCTGCCATATCTCAAAGTGCACAATCCCGTTCCGAAATACGCGTAGAGTAAAGTGAAGCTTTGAAAAAAAAAAAATGCAAAATAACGAGCCTCCGCCCGTACCACTAAGTGTAACTGGGTGCGGTACAGTCGACAAAAGAAACAACGCCATGCGCCAGCAAAGAATGCAGTTACGCTAAGAGAAAGAAAAAGGACATCTTTGAACTAAATCTTGCAGCGTTAAATCTTCCGCGAATGGCATTCACATGATATCGTCAGCCCAAAAGGAGGAAAAACAACTCTACGGAACGACGAGAAAAAAAAGAAAAAAAACTAACCACCTTCATAAATATGCGCTGTAAAATGCAAGTTTGAACGGCTCAGTAGTTGTGTTTATACCATAGATGCAATCAAAGCCTTGCGGAGAGAAAGAAGAAAACAAAGCGATGCTAAAGCCGCCCATGGTCATGAACTTTCAGACAGTCGGCTTCTTAAACACAGCGCCGCCATAAACTTGCGCACAGCACAGTACTTCGCTGGGGCACCCAGATCTCTCACATTTCTTTCCGGAACCAAACTCGAAGCCCCAAAACGAGCACCCTTTTTCTCCTTGCTCCTCCTCGTCATCCTCTTCCTGAAAAGAAACCCTTAAGAGACAAGCATATACACATCCCCCGAGAGCGCCTCTTCGAAGACCATGCGAGAGCTCCCCACATAAGCCGCCCTGCAAAATCCACAGCCATGCATTGCGTCCATTATTTCTACGTCCCTGTCTCTCGTCGCCCCTCCCCAAACCTCCTTCCTTTCCGGAACTCCTCCCTCTCAGAACTCTTCGCATCTTCTCCTTTTTGACGAGCGCTGCCTGACTGCCGAGCCGCTGATCCAGATAAGTCTCGCGGCCGGCACCGCGTGAAAACGGTGTCTAAATCGTCCGCAAGGGCTTACACTTTATCTCGTTGGGCAGAGCGCGAAAGGAAACGGGTCGTGCAAGATGGCGGGCGCCACGTCGGTGCCCGCATAATATATAATGCGCACTACATTGGCAAGCCAAACGGCATCTCCAGCTCTGTAGGTCGCGCTCGACGCTCCCCCGTAGACGCTGGTTTTAGATGATTTTGTTTTCAATGCCCTTATTTTCTTCTCCGCCTGGAAGATGTAGTGTCAATGGCCAGTGTTTTGGCTTCTTGAAAATCCAACTGTCCTCAGTCGTATTCTTTTCCTCTTTCTGATGTGAACAAAGAGAGAATATTTTCTCTTTGCGGCGTGCGCCCGTTTTCGCAGTAGGTACAACCTGAAAATTACGCACGCTCTAATTGCCATTAAACGTTTGACTTTGAAAAATTTCTCATTTGATCTCCAAATGTCTTACATGAACTTCCTGAGTGGGCTCAAACACTAGGGCTGAGCGTGGGCACAGAGTTCGGTATAACTAATATCACTGCTTCCTTTGGTGAGTACTGCAATGTTTTAAGTTTTTATAGAAATAATAGTGCACAAAGGCAAACTTGTTAATCTTGACTCGCATTTTAAAACCGCATTTTGTGACTTTTATGTGAGTCGCCTTCGAGTCTTTCTATTTTCATATAAGCGACCAATTAAGGCTCTACATCCACCAAGACACAGTCGTGCTAACTCCAAGGAGAGCAATAAAGCTTTCGCGAAAACTTCGTAATTGGAAAAGAAAAGAAATACGCCCTAGTTCGAGGATACAGCGCTCCGTTTTATATGTACGGCTGCAGTGGGCGCTAATGCGTTCCTACGCCCCCTATCTCGAACTTTGTGCATCTTCGGCAATTCCTCTAAACATATTAAGTGCCTCTATTTACAGTGCATATTTCTTTTGTTGCCATTAGGATGCCAAAGATGCGCCAGCAAACAAGTGCTCGTGTCTTCCAAACACCGTTCTTCTTAGCTGCAAATACTGATGCCGTCTCTGTTCGTTCTCTGGCCATTTTCTCTGTTGTTGTTGTTGTTTTTTTCATACTGGAAGGGAAAGGGAATATGGCTATTATGATAAGGCTTCAGATAAAGCGCATTACGACTGCAGCGCTAAGAGGGCGGCACGTAATTAGTATACGATGTAATCTTAGATCGGCTAACGGAGCTCTCGCTTAGAGCGAAGCAGATAATTGGCCTAATTACTGGAATAACGGAAAGCAAACCCGCAGCAGTGCAAGAACACCATATATAAAGTATAAAAAAAATTCTTCCAAGAAAACCCTCAGGGTGCTTTCTATATTGTGTTCCAAGAAACCCGAAAGCGAAAAAAAAAAGAAGGAAGAGAAAATCCCTTTTAAACAAGCGACGCAAAAATTCTTTGAACTAATTCATTTTCTAAGATAAAGCGACCAGCCCATTTCCTTACCTTTAGGCGCATTCTTTTTACAATATGTAGTTTTTAAATTCGCCGTCATGTCTTCCTGTTCTCTAATTTCTAGATGCCCTCAGCAATCAAGTAAATGTTCAAAAAAGAAAAACCACAAAATATCAGCGCCTCCTAATGACTTGAACCGTTTTGGCTCGAGAAGGAAGAGTCGCGGAATAAAAATCAGATAAAAGAGTGTTTCCTCCTCGAAAGCGTTTCTTGTGTGCGATTAAGTATAATTATAAATCAATTAGTGGACAATCTTGGTCCGCTTCCTGTCCCACACAGCGCTCCCTCTCCTTTCCCACCCCTCAACCAGCCCCAGGTCCCAAGAGCACGACTGTTTGGGACGAGCTCAAGCAGAATCCATCGCTCCGAGCTCCTTATCTTTCGAATGTTCTTTGCGTACAGAGTATATTAATACTTTGCGAAAATAATTCGGCGTAGTGTCATCACTGTATGCGCCGACTGGATGCGGATGGGCGGGCGATCTTCTAAAATCGCGTTAGCGCTGTTTGCCTACCATTAGTCAGGCGTTTGACTTCGCGGACTGGACGCCACAACGGAAGCGCGCAATCTATCGAAGCACGAGAGATCTATCTGCTGCAGCAGCGTTTCGTGCCGTCAGAAGACTACGGCGGAGATTCTTCTTTCCAACATAGGACGCGACATTATAGATGCTTCAAAGTGTTAATATTGATGAATCTGACGCTGGCTGCGGTAGTGACGGTGTCTGTGTACAGGCGGGATTAAATGTGGTGCTGGTACTGACGAATATGATACTGATACCATTTGAGTTGGCCGTAGCAATGGTGAAGATGCTTTGATCCGATTGCAGCTATGAAGCCTCTGTGCACAAAATTTCGATCTCTAAATTGATTAGTCAACACGCACAATCAACACAAAAGAAACGAGGCCGTGGATGTCAACCGACTAATGCTACACCGTTTCCTCCCTTGCCTTACAGCGCGGTGCAGGTGTAAACACAAGCAAATGTGACAGATATACCGCCTTTCCCTTCCTATGAACATATTATTATTATTATTATTATTATTATTATTATTATTATTATTATTATTATTATTATTATTATTATTATTATTATTATTATTATTATTATTATTATTATTATTATTATTATTATTATTATTATTATTATTATTATTATTCCTTAGGCACTCTTCGGGGTCAACGTATTTCGAACCATGGCTTTGCATGTGTTCTCGAGCTAGGGTCTGCTCAAAATAACCTTTGCTGTGCTTCCATATGTTTTTCTTTGAAATTCTCTGAGTGCTGGTCGATGACTCCAAGTCAAGCATCGTATCTTGATAATAATTGTTATACACAGCCCGAGATATATGCTTAAGAGAATTCAAATTTGTGATTTAGTTTCTTGCTTCAGACCAACGTCTTGAGGCGGTTACTCTTATGAGACATGCAACACAGTAATAGTTTAGTGCTTTAGTAAGAAAAACACTTACATCATTATCTTATTATATGTCGCAAGCACATGCTGCAACGCTGCAATGAAAGGCTCAGCAAAGCCAGCAGCGATGTAACTAAGTGGCAGATAGAGGAGAGAATTGACCTAAATAATTCAGTTAAAGTTGAAAACGAGTTATGCTGTCGAGGGAGAACCTCCTGATGAATAGATGAACCGCGCCTCTAACTATTCCCATTTTCCTCGTGAAACCAGAGCACTAAAGTAATGCTGCACATAGCCTCTTTGGTCCTGATTCTACTTGCAATCTGTTTCTTGGTCTCCTTTTCATGCTGCCCCAAATTATATATGAGACCTCGGAGCCTGCCGTTACAGTGGTAACTGCCCAATAATGAGGACGTCAAAAGCAACCATAACAGAGTGAAAAAGCAAAGGAATCAATTTGGTAAACGACTGTTATTTCCTGACTGTTATGCCTTCGCTCTGGTAATACCTTGCATCCTTTTTATTGCACAGCGTGGTAATAACCTTCATTACTTCAACTATTTTCTGCTTCCTCTTTGGCTACCGGCGCCTCTTTTTTTTTTTTTTCAGTTCTTGAGATGCAAGAAATAACACCCTACGCCTAGTTTTTAAATACTACCATAAGTTTTATGACAAATTTCAGCTCTGATTTATTCCTCAAGTAACATTCCTACACCATACATTGATTTCAATAAGAAATATTTAGTCGCAACAGCCTTTTAAAATACCCTATATAGCCACATTAAGCAAAAATAACCTATATACATGACTTGAATAAAGGAACACTGGAAGGGGTCTGTGGTCGCGGCTTTTGACGCAAAAAAAAAAAAAAAAAAAAACGACTCCGAGCCTCTATGACATTGACTGTCCCGTGACTGCAATGCTCCAAATGTGCTTACTGTAAGGCCCTAATAAGCAATTAGCAACACGCAAAACAACTGCAAAGAACAAAATGGCGACGTGTCCACCAGAATCGTGCTTGCCTCTTTTCTGCCCCGTTGCGAAACTGAACCCGGGTTGGGATCAGCGGTGGGTACAGGACGACGCGCCGTCCCTCATTAGGAGCCGAGCGGCGACATCTCGCGTAAGGCAACGGCGGGAACAAAAGAGCGAAGAGGAGAGAAAGAGGAAGCGATAAACAGAAGAGTGAAAAGGGGAAAGACCGCCGGCCCAGCACTACAGTATAGTGTATCGGCGGCGCCTGGTCGCGCTGACTGCTGCAAGTTGCGAAACGGAAGCTATATGGCCGCGCCGGAAGGAAGGCGAGGAAAGAAAAAGTAAAAAAAGAATGGGGAGCGAAAGGTCTAGTGGCAATGGTGTGTGTGTGTGTATATGCTGCGTGGGGAAGAAAGAAAGAGGGGGTGGAAAGGGGATACGTACTTCCCTGGCTCCGGGAGGAAAACATTTCTGCAGACGCAAGCTTACCGGCGCGAAAAACGACACGCCGCTTCCCCCCTCCCCCTCTTCCCCTCACTTCCTAGAACACCCGAGTCTCCTACCCATATCTCTACCTACCTTTTTGCCCCTCCTCCTCCTCTTCCTCCTCCTTTTCTCCCCATTTCACCACAACGCTCACTGTTTGGTTGGATCGAGCCAAGCCCTGAAGGGACAAAGCTCCCCGGCGCTTCTATCCACAACATTGAGTGTGAATGGACCGAAGCAACGAAATTCTATGTGCCAGGCCTGACTGCTCAGCAGATGCGTCCGGTGCTGTTCTCTTGCTTAGCGAGGCTCTATGCAATCCGGTGTCAGTACTAGCAATGGGCTGGCTGTAGCTGCGGTGTCATTTATTTCTAGCGATTTTCTTATTCCGAAGGTCATGTTGAGGACTGTTCGTCCAATTTTGTCATTGCTTGGGAAAAGAAGTTTTGTTATTCCTTCGTTTAATTAAAACAATTCCCTCATTCTGCCTTGCTGAGAGCTTGGCACAAAGTGGAAAATCTCATATCTAAGTTTCTAGAGACTAGGTCCCCAGAATACCAGCGCACTAACTAAAAGTGTCGATCCCTTTTGCATTACAATTATTCCTGCTGCTTCCAAAAGAGTGCGCTATAGCCATAAATAAGTAGTTACGCTGACCAGCGCTAAAGTCACACTGGATACAAGCTGCGCACTCTGCTAATTTAGCTAAGCGATGAAGAATTAAGACCGCGTGTGCATCTTATCCAGATTGTCGAAATAATAACCACTTACGCGTACGTTCATATTCAGTTGAAAGCAGAAGCTTGTGCAACCCAGCATCCTTGAACTGCAGCAAGGCATACACAAAATTTTATGCGTTGTCATTACATGCTTAGCATTCCTTACATAATATTTGTAAAGTACAACTGTTATGGCATTAGATTATGTTTATGAAAACGAAACCGCTTTCATTGTCTTCTGATGCCAAAAGTACGTGCTTGCCAGACACCTCAAGTTCTGCGTTTCGTGCCCCCTTGCGATTACTGATGTTTCGCTTCTGCGTACATCACCAAGACAACGTATAAAAAAGAAAGTGGCTTTAGTTCTTCTAACAACTGGGGTATACTGATTTGACTAACTGGTTAAAAAGAGAGGGACTTTAATGATTGCTGGTGCAGTCGCTGCGTAAGCGTGGAACGATTGTCCTCTCTGTACATGTTGCTATTTCAAATATTCTGCAGTTAACCCGCAAATCCCGTCTTGTGTTGTTCTGTGTTGTCGCATGTCTCTCGCCTGGGTAATTTAACAGACTATTCTTAACGTAATTCAAGATCATTATTTAATGTGCGGCTTAATTTTTGCAAGGAGCCTTATGTATAGAGTCAGTAGCGTCACCTATACTGAACAGACAACTGTGGTTCGGTTGAAACTGTGCAACATATCTTACTTGAGTGTCCTGCGTACGCTGACGAGCGTGCGTACTACGAACATAGCATGTAAAAGCTCTCCCCAGTGCCTTTAACAACAGGCATTGTTTTAGATCCCTTAGCCTCTCCTGGGCAACAGAGACTCGCAATTAACTTTTTATTTACATATTTAAAAGACATTGGACTTTTAGACGAACTTTAAGTTCACCTTGAATGTTACCCTTCGGCATTTTGCGCGCTGTGAACTCTATAAACACATTTATCGGACTAAGCATTTCATCATTTCATTTTATGCCATTACTCCACGATGCACCTAAAAACACATTTAATGGCCGCATTTGATCTCACTCTTCATTTCATTTAATCTCCTCACGATTCTTTTTCCATCTTTTCCTCCCCAATTCCCCTTCCTACAAAGAGCAGCATGTCAGCGAAATTTAAATGCCGGCTAAAGTCTCTTCTTCATTAAAGGGTCTCTCTCTCTCTCTGAACAGAACATAAACTAATTACTCGTCCTCAACTGCGATAAGGTGTGTGCTTGTTACTGATAACGGTGCAAGAGGCAATCTAGGAATTAAGCTTTGTTGCAGATCACAAAACAGCAAGAATGAGGCCTCTGAAAAGCTCCGAAAACTAGGCGAGGGGGGAAAAGGTAACGCTTAAGCCGCGAACTAGTTCCTTCTTTTACGAACTCTACGTAGGAAGCAAAACGCATCAAGTTTTGAAAGGGTGCAAACACAGGTAGCGTTAGTTTTACTAAGGCCGACAAAACGCGATCACTGCGGAATATTCACTCCATTTGCGCCCGTCTCGTTGCGAGTGCAATAACGTGTGTGAGTGAGAAAGCGATGCTTTCGTCCTGTGTGCCTCTCGAATTCGTCAAATTTTTCGCGCTCATTTCATCTACATTACGATATCCCCATCCCATCCCAGGCAAGTTATTTTATCATTCACTTTCCCCGAACCAAATCCTGGAACACGTCGGTACTCGAAGCAACTAAACGCCAAGCACATTTCCCAAGAGCGACCGATGAAATAGAAGTAGCAAATAATCGGCATGTCTGGAGCAGACCAAAAACTGAACAGTAACTCATCAGAGCGCGGACAAAACGAGGAAGGTAACGCTACGAAATAATGGTTGTCTGGTTCGGGATGAAGAGGTACTGTCGTCTATTCTGCAATGGTCGAACAGAAGCACTAGCGGAATGTTCTCTCGACTCAGTTGCGGAGTTCGAGAAGCCTCATTGTTCTTCTTCCATTGCATCAGCACAGAGAACATTAAAGCAGGCAAGAAAAAAATCGCTTACCTGCTTTTCTTTATTTGTTTTTTGTCTAACGTCCCATAACGGCGTTTCTTTCTTTCGTTCTTTTTTATTATTGCACTTTTGTTGCGAACCGTGCTGCAGATGCTTGCGAACGACGTAAACTTTTTGTTTAAATGACGCAAACAGAAGTATGTAGAAGAAAAAAAAAAGAGTCTCGAATGTACACCCTAAAAATAACTTGGTACGAAAAACGTCAGATGAATGCGAACACAGTTGAAAGAGAAAAAAAGGATGGGATAAAACATAATAAATCACAGAACTGTGCTGAGTTCGCTAGCATTATGAAGCTTAGCAGCACAAAGGATCGAGGCGCTCACACAAAGGAACACAGGCGCAGACGGGAGACAGCGCTGCGTGCTGTTTTAAGTCCATTTACTAAGTGTACTTGCTTTCGGGACGTGAGCTCAAAGTTAATCATTTTTCCTTTTACACCTTTTTTTAAGTTCTTTGAAAGAGCGTATACTATTTAAAGCGATACGGATAATACATTGTCATTTTATATAAGACTGTGAACTACTCTATGGGTTCAAATAAAAACGGTTAGCACAAAAGTTCCGATTTATTATGCCCGAACTTAGTGAGGAAGCACTGAAAAGCATTCTCTGTATTTTATTTCTAAGAATATTTTAGAATCTAATATAAAGCAGCTGTTTTTCCAGCACCGATCAAACGAATTACTCGCAATGCTCAAAGCCACAAATACAATTTGAATTTCTTGTTTCATTCAGAATTTGCTAACTTCGAACTTACAGTGCGTCAGTGGGTCATGTTCGGAATATAGCTTCGTCTTAAAGATTACCTTAACAGTCCATATGACTTTTATGCAAATCAAAGCGCTCGATAATGGTGAACGAAAGGTATAACCAATTAAAAACTCCAAAATTACAAACGTTTTCCGTGACCAGCGTCAAATAGGGTAGCAGGGTATACAGCACCCCTGTCCACGTTCAAAGCTTCCGCCGGCCCTAAAAGGTATAGGCTAAATACAACACATCTCTACAGGGACTGCAATGATATGCTTCAACTTTCTTTACTAAGAGAAGTTTGCCTAAGTCGAGACCACTACCTTATTAGAACTCTGAGGACGGTGTTAAAAGTAAAAAATAAAAAGAAAGAGAGAAGCGAAATTCATCTCAAGACCAATGGGCCGGAAGGTGCTAGTTCGACCATCGAAAGAACTGACCTCAAGGTTCGTCGATCTTAATTTGTGAGGACCTGGCCGGATATACGAGGACAGCGAAAGACACTCTCCTCTATTCAGTGCGGAGAGCGAGAACAAAGGGAGGGTACAGAAACAAACCTGGTGCAAAACAATAGCGCGTCCACCCTCATTATTTCCAATTTACTTTCTTGCCTTCTTTGTGCGCTCAGAGCAAATATTAGCAAAAGCGAGCCTAGCACACGTCCTTCGCATTTCCATCCACACATGTGCCGACTCTGTAGAAACGTTTTATTCTGTACTTAATAAAACATTAAGGTAAGGGCCTGAAAGTCAGCGCTCTGAGTCCCGGCGTGAGACCTTCTCTGCTACTTGGAGTCTATGGTTAAGCATATACCATGAAGTGTGATTGCCCTTACAAAGCAATACGAAAACGAAGTGGCCCACAACGAATTGTGACCAACAACATTTGAGATGGTATTCCGCAACTTTCATCACACTTACTCATCTTAGCACTTCGCGAATTAGTATTACCAATTACAGCGCTGATACAAAATCCTTTGTTTTTTTTTTTGTTTGTTTGTTTTTTTTTCAGTGAATACTACTAAAAGCATTCACCACTAGTGATTCCGAAATTTCTAACTTCATTAAACGCGAATGTGATGTTTAAACTTGTTCTTGAGGTTGCCCACTCCACTAAAAAAAGAGGGTTGTATTGTGTTTATGGTCGTTTCTCTAGTTTCTCTTCTTTCGCAGCAACGTTTTTCGACAAGTCAAATGAAGTGGTCTTTTCTTTTTTTTTCTTGGAAAGCGAACTCTCAGTGACGCCGACAGCAGGCGGAAGATGTATATGCATCGGCAAGTAAATTGCAGACAAGAATAAAAAGAACGCAGTAAATAACCTCTAACAACACAACAATTTTGCGCGGCTTTTCGAAGCTTTTAAACTGCACCCGGTTGTCGCAATGTACTAAGCCCTTTGCATATTTTTTGTTTCTCTCTCTTTAAGCGAACTACAGGCGCCTAGCAAACTGGTCCAAGCCCGAGAAACCCCTTTATTCAAACGCACCACCTCGGATCCTCCAGTTTGTGCCTCTTGCGCAAGAACACTCGTTGTAGACATCTTGTCATTCTCGGAGAACTTTGTACTGGGGCGCACGAAATAATAAAAATAACTCCTTAGAGTAACCAAGGCTGAAGTAAAAGAATAATCCAAATGGAGGAGACGACGACAAGTAATCTCAGACTTTTTTGTAGCGTTATTTAGTCTATTTCTTTTTCGGTGCTGTTATAGAAACATCAACGCCCGCACAAAGGATTCGCTTTAAATTCAGCCCCTACTTTTATCTCACCACTAGACTTCTCCGCGATGCCTTCGTATGGGTGTGTAAAACTATATGCGCTGCCTTTCCCGCTTTAATTCATTCAAGACTGCTCGAAAATAAAATGTGCGGATGTTCGTGGTGCAGAATTTTTATCACCGCGCTGGGTCATCTTTGGGGGTTGGATATACTTCCACCGTCGCCTTACAGCACTTCTTAAAACAGGATGTGGTTTGTTGTCTGGGAATGAATTCGAGTTTAGAATGCCGTGCGGAGCTTTTTGCGAAGACACAGTGTGGGGAGATCTTCAAGTTTAAAAGGTGATAAAGAAGGAAGGGAGATAGGGTCTTAAATTTATTTTATCTTTTTCCCACAGGCAGAGCCAACGTGCAATATATGCGAAGACGTGCATAGCACCCTAAAACTCTCTTTCGCGTCGTCGCTGCGGGTTCATTCTGCCCCCGCGCATCCTTCCTTCTTTGACTCGTACAGTTTTGTTGACAATTCGGTTCCTGCAAAAGCACATTTCCTGTGACTCGCATTTTTACACAAGTAAATTGGTTTTGGGTACAATAAGGTTACTTCCTCTGATAATTCCGGAATGAGTTTCCTGCACTTTCAAATGTTTTTTTTCTTCATTCTCTTAATTTGTCTCTCTATTACGCAATATACCAAAGTATAAAAGTTGTCCGCAGTATGTGTATATGATTGCTCCACTGAGACATCTTAATCATCATCTTAATCTTCATTGTGCTAACATTGTAAATAACACAAATTTTGGGCTTTTGCGAACAACAAAAAAAAAGCGAAGCCTGTTGTTCGTAAATCGAAGGAAGTGTAAAGAAATACTTTTATATAAATTTTAAACAGGGAATGCACCAGTGGTGCGTCGAATAAGCTTGCAACTGATGTTTGTTTTTATTTTTTCTTATCTGACATTATGGGAAACACATTTTGCTTTTCACACGGTCGCAAACAATTTATTACTTCTGTCTTAAAATCATTCTCTTTGCTTTGTGTTGTTGTTTTTTTTTTTTAACGTGTATCTCCGGTTCCCAGGCATAACAGATATGCCTGCGCATTGCCTGGAAGGGCATGGAAGAGGAAAAGGAGAGTGCAGTTCACAAATTTTATTCCTTTTTTTTTTCCTTGCTTTCTATTACATCGCCTCAAAATTTCAAGTTATTTCAGCAATATTAGCACCTAATTATTAGGTTATATATATCATACAGTCAAATCGACATCATCAAAAATAGTATGTCACCTACAACGAATTCTGGCCAATCCCCCACTGTGGGTATGCGCCATTACAACGAGGGAGAAGAAGAAGAGGAGGAGGCCGAAGACGGTTGTCTGCCGACTGCGATGGCAGAGCAGCTCAGTTCTGACCCTACGCAAAGCCATGTAGGCATGGCCCCTGCTCCTACAACTTCCCCCGCCGACAGCACAGGTTGCGAGGCTGCGAACCTGGAGGCCTCGGCCGCTGCTCGCCTCGGTCAAATCTCGACGCCGGCACCTGTGACCGTGTCTGTGAAGCTAGAACATCCAAGGGACGCAGCTGAAGATGAGACTGCGTCGTCCGAAAAGAGCAGGAAGCGACATCAAGAGTGGCCCCCAAGCGAAGGTATGCTACTTGAATGTAAGAGGAGTACAGCTACTCGTAGTGAAGAGATCATGTCTGCCTGTTCCCGAAGGAGCTTACCGAACGCGTCGTACATTGCCAGTATGGACGAAGGGCAATTAGGAACGGCATCCAAAGACCAAACAAGCAATGACAGCGCTTCTGACATCGACTCCTCAGCGTTATCTGGGATTGCCACTGCGCCGCAAGCCAGCGCAGGAGATGTCTTGTCTACGACAACTTCAAACGCAGCCGGATCCCAACCATTAGCCGGGATTACATCTGCGCCTCGAGCCACCGCAGGAGGTTCCTTGTATATGTTAACTGGTATGGCTTCCGAAGGGACATCGAATGCGAGCACCGGTGGAAACTCCACATGTCCGTTACCAACTGTGCGCATGCACCATCATGGAGATCACGCACGAGTCGAAAACACGACAGACCCATATGAAGAGCCATTTCCTTTTGGGCATGTCGGTGGACCAGACGCCTTGCAGCATTGCAACGATCAACGTCTTTGTTATCCGACTACAGTCATCGGCAGCTACGCCGGAGGCGACGTGGCTTTTTCCGCCGAGGACGACATGCTTGCGTTTCGTCGGGTGATCAGCGCAGCCGGTCGAGCTCACAAAACGGCTGTACAAGCGCAAGCATTGGGGCAGTTTTTTAACACTGGCCGTGGAATCCGGAAACCAACATCTCAGCGAGAATCTGAACAACCTGACGGCAACGCTCAGAATGAAATTCAAGCCTTAGAGAGCACTCCAATGCCTCCCAACGTGAGATGCAGCCAATGTACTGCGATGACTGGTGTTAGTAGGGGCCTACCTGATCTCACCGCTTCAATGACAGGCAATGGCGGTGAGGAGAATTTTGTAGCCATGTTTAAAAGCCTCGAAATAGAAGATGGCTTAACGGAGAGTCTGCCGGTGGCTCAGCTAAACAATCATCTTGAAGTACCGGTTCGCCTGGCTCCCACGAACAGATGTTTTCAATGTGGCGCGCATATTGTCAACCCGCCAGCACGTGTGGAGCCTGGTCAAGACTCCGTGAATGAAGGAACCGAAGATGATCCAGCCGAAAGAGAAAAACTCAAGCCACCTACCCGCTGGCTCCCCCGAAAACGAAAAAAGAGCGACTGAAATGAGAATGGGAAGAGCCTGGAGATAGCGAGCTTCGTGGGACTCGGGGTGAACGCAGCAATCATGAGACAAAGATACCGGCAGCTGGACCGAGGGGCGGGGGGAGAGGAGGGAAAATGCAGTCTAAAACCCATTTGTTTTGTCAAGAAAGCAACCAAGAACCAGAGATGTCGCAGAAGGAATTGGTACTTGTTCATCTGATTGGCCCAGTAACTTTATCAGGGCTTCAACTCTACAACGTCAATTCAAGAGCCATCATGGTTGAATACATAGTCACATGTTGACCCGCGACTCAGGTGCTGTGTACTAGAGCCGGCCTTAATGGCCGGCTCTAGTACACAGCACCTCTAGTACACAGCACAGCACCGGAGCACTTAGGATGTTCTAAAACATAGAATAAAAAAAAAACACGCTGCTAAAGCGATAGAATGGTCACCTCTGGAGTATATTACTTTGCTTGGGTGGCGCTCGCACAGCCGCTGTGTAGTGATGGTCGGGACGGAAACTTCGGTTTGGTATAGACGCCAAGCACCCTGAAGCATTAATATCCCTAAATATTTCTTCACAATTTTCTGAAGTTGCCTGGAAAGCGTTATATTATGATGGCAACTAAAGATACCCCTCGCTGTCTCCCAATGCACAGCATTTGTTTGCTAAAGCATAGCCGCTTTACGCTGCGCCCCATGCAACATGTGACAGTCTGTTATTTTATAAGGAGCTTTAGAGTATATTGACGCTATCGATTAGGGGGATAGAGAAATTGCGGAGTGCAAGTGTGCGTGAGCAGAGTCATTTCGCCCCTTGGACCCTTGAGCGAGTGGGTGACGCTAACCCAAAACTCCTGAAATAGCGTGGCCCCCAAGCTCCGGATGGGGTTGGAGAAAATGGCGGCTATATCTCCCCACCAATTCGTTGTGGCCTCTCCACGGTGTCTAGCGTGCGCTGCGAACGATTGGTGAAAATCTTTTTATTTGTCTGAAGATGCCCGCACCAAATAATTCTAGCGACAAAAGCCCCCAAATATTTAAGGCACAGCTTCTGGACTCTGACAGCTGCTAGGATTAGCAAGTAAGCGTTGTTTGGGCGTGCGTGAAATTGTGTAATGATTCTTTTCAACCTTTATTTGTATTAGATGCTGCCCTATATTACTATTATAGATGATTTATATAACAGTTGTTACCATGTTTAGTCGGTTAGAAATATTACGTGGCTTTAGTTCTCGCGCTCATGCAAATTGCGCTAAAAATACTAAAACATACTGATTGCTAACTGTTGCTCCTAATGTGGTTGCTGTGGATAGCCTGCAACACTCGGCACAAAATTACTGTTCAGAACACATATTGCCATAGCCTGAATAAGATGTACACGTAGTCATTTAGGCTAGAATAATGTTAAGAATTATTGTAAAATTTATTATTGTGGCTGTTTAGAAAGGGCAGACGTGCATAAAATGATTATTTATGTGCATAAATAATGATTGGGAAAACTTGAACAAGGGCTTCCCATCAATTTTTTGCGTCGGAACCCTATGATAATAATGTGGGCAAGCCCCAGTGCGGCTTGCGCCATAGAGCCCGCATCGGTCCTATGTCATTATCTGAGGGGCTAACCGAAAGAAAAAAAAAATTAATGTTCATCCAGAGCAGCTGCCCGAATTTGTCCAAAGTAGGACCATCGTGGGGAGTTGACGGGATGTGCCCTTTTCACAATGCGGGGAAAATGTGGGCAGCCCCACAAGGGCTGCCTGCATCGGTCCCTAGTGGGGCCCATCGGAGCTTTGTCGACAGCCCTCTTCAGGCTTACGTCGGCCCCTCTTGCAGCAGCCACATTGAGCCCACAAAGGCTGTCCTGCATTGCCTACATTGGACCCACCAGGGGCCCGCCTTCATAGCCCACTTTGTGCTACCTGGGACGAGACGGTTCTGAAACTCGACGACTCCAGAATATAAGCCTGAGCTTCATTTCGTCTCAAACAAAGCGCGTATTGTTTACCATGTAAAGTAGATCTATAGGCAATGAAAGCATGAAAAAAACCTGACATAAGGAAGGTTTGTTTGTTCTTACAATAAGAGTAGGGGCAACCTGCAGATACAAAAGCATTTGTGTTTGTCCCTACATGAGATAAGCTCGTTGGGCAATTTCTTCCAATTTTTATGTATTTATGCATCCATATTTAGAATGCGTATTTCACTACCAGCTATAAAAAGTGTGTCGCCCACCAACACTAGTTGAAGGACTGCAATTTCGCAATTATTACTTTTAAAACAAAATTGTTCTCAATCATCGTGCTCGTTGCATTCCCACTCCCAAAGCGGTGAAGGAATCATTGCCACATTTCTTTTTTTTTTCTTTTGGCATTGAACAATTGTACTGCAGCGCACGAGTTATTCACATGAACCTCTCACTAATGTGAGCTTCTTTCAGTCAACTTTTTTGTTGTTTAGCATATTAGACCTCTACTCAGTGCTCTAATGTCGCCTGAAGCGATTTTATCGCGTTTGTTTAAGCATCATTCGTGACTCAACAATTCTTTATCAACTACACTTGCATCAGGGTCCTCTTCTTTTTTTTTTTAAGGCATAACCGTTTATCTTTCGTCTCACAGGAGCAATCTAACGGTTCTCTGGGAATAACGCGTCGCCTAGCGCGTGGAACACCACGTCGCAGAGGAAGTCGGCTGATTAGTGCTCCGCGTGCAGAGTGAAGTCATGGTCTGTGCGGAGACGGCTGCCGTATCGCAGGTCAAATCAAGAATTAAACGACGCATGGTATCCCTTCGAAGCTCCTTAAAATCACCGAAATCGATGTTTTTAAACATTTCACTGGAAATTTACCTCTGTATTCGAGTGTACGCTGCCAATTTATTAAATAGAAAGCCTTATATGGCTCATCAGCAATAGAACGCGACGTTGGGAGCCCGCGAAAGTGGTACCAAAACCCACGTGACCTCGTGATGTCACCAGCAGCTCCCAAGATAGTTAACACTATATCGAGATTATAGATGTAGAATGACAGACAAAAAATGTTCAGATTGAAGCAACATTTCACACCAGGCATTCAGGAACAAAAAAGTGAAGAAAATTTTATTGGTTTATGTAAGGCGGCAATCGAAATCGGGCCTTTCGATGGCGAGACAGGCACAGGCCGCTTATGATAGGTGGTCCAGGCCAAATAAAGATGAACCAAGAGTATGCACGATGCAGTCAGTAGCTGTGGCAGTTAGTGTTAAACAAACAAAGAGAAAAAAACAGGAACACAAAAGATAATAACCAAAAATTACAGGACTGCGCTAAAGTCTGCTTAAGAACGGAAATGGTGAGAGCCACATTACTAGACTGTTTCACTAACTGCGTTTCACTAATTGCCATCAGTGCTATTATTAGCATCGTCAGCAGCAGCATCACTATATCTACTATCATCATTAACAATTAAATGCATCGCAACTGACCTCGCTACTATCAGCATTATCACTAACTGCAGCGCGTCATTCTCATCGCTGCTATCATCACCCCGCTAGAGAAGGAGGATTCCGATCGGCTTTTCACGAGCCCAGCGTGGAGTAGTGGCTTGCGCGTTCAGCTGGGGTCGAGGTGTATTCGATTCCCAGTAAACCCGGAACGTTTTTCTTAAATGGGAATTCGTGCGGACATTTCCTGCGAACATTTGCGCAGCCCATAAGGCTTTTGCCTAAAAGCACGATGAGGCATTCACGATTTCGCCTTCACAGTTCGTAAGGAGTCTGAAGTGCCCTGCGTAACTTCTTGTTGTTTAGCAATCGCTTTTTGATCGCACATAGCGGGGATGTCGTCTTAATATTTCTCTCGTCTCCATATGCAAACTATTTCTTGCGTGAAAAACTGTTTTCTGACTTCGGAAGTATTACCCGTTCGCATTAATTGCTCATTCATGCTTTTTATATTTCCATTGTTAGTTTTAGTACATTGCTTTTGCTCATTAAACGGTCATGATTACACTCCGCACTAAAAATGATAACACTAAGGACTAAGGTGACCAAAGATGGTATAAGGCGCGCTACGCAATCACGCATTTTTAAACAGCAGTTGAGTGAGCCCGTTCGTATTGTCAAGCACCGGCGTTGGTGTTGCTTTATATAACATAAGCCTGTTGTCGTGTTTTATTTTGCTGCGGACATAGTGCATCATCGTTCTGCAAGGGGAGCGTTTAGTGAGCATTGTTTGGTAGGGATTTGAACCTGTGGGGTTAGGCATGGAGTGGGGGTACGTGGGGCGTTGTACCTATCAGCAAGCGTATCCGCTTGCGCGGCTGCGTTTCCTCCGTCCCTGCCAGTATGTCCCGGTGTCCATATAAAATTGAATTTCTTTTCCAACATCCCGCATTCGCTTCAGCCTCTTTTTCTGATGACGTTGGCCACTGCGTCTTCTGTAATTGGTGCCGTCAGGTCTGCAATCACTGCGTATATGAGTCGGTTAAAATTCGATATCCATTGAAATTATCTTTTGTAGCTGCAGCTGTCGTAATGGTGTTTATGGCTCCCCATATGGCAAGCGCAACTCAGCGTGTAAAATTGATCCTCCAGGTAGGTGGCATGTGTGCTGTCCGTTGTGTTGGGGCACTGGCACACAAACCCTTGCCACACTCACCTTTTCATTTCTAATTGCAGCGTCAGTGTCGATTTCTACTGTGTTGTTCAGCGGTATACCAAACGCAGCCTACACACACACACATACTTGACAAGTGGTTTCTCGGCAGACAGGAAGCACTCAAACACAACACATGCACCCACTGTCAGGAACAGTGTAAAGCAGACCTAAAACATCTTATATGGCAATGAGCAATATTTTTCACGAGGAAGAAACAAAATTACGCCTATTCCACACGACGACATGCCCACCCTAACACATCAGATACTATCAAGCACCGCAATACGACATGCCATTGCCATCTATGGCAGTGAGAGCGGCCTGCTTCGAATAGTGTGAGAGAGGTCGACTTACAACGCGCCAATCGGCAACATGGCAAGCAAAGAGAAACAGCTTGAAGAACCGTGAAGAAGCGATAAGCTGCTCACCCATCCCTCCTAATTTCCTAATTACCCAAACAATGGCCGAGAGCCATCTCTTCAATCAAATGAAAACTTTATTCATACATTAATTAATTATGTATGAATTATTAATTCATCATTCATTTACTCATTGAAACAGCAGTCACGTAGAGCGTAATCAGCCCCACCACAATCGCCACCGAAGAAATTTCAAAAAATGAGGGAGTCAACTCGGCTTTCGATGCCGCGATGCATGAGTACACTAACAACGCGCTCCTCATTAGGCGAACCCTAGACTGCGAACCCTCAAACAGAACACTCGTCATCATTGTGAATAATATTCACCAAAAACTTGCTAATGTGGTTTTAAGCCATTTACACGCAGCACGTATTAAAGCGACAGTGAAAAACGCTGTTCCTACCACTCTACTTGCCTTCCGCCCCAACCACCCTCTTTTTGCACGAGCCACACGACGTGTAAGCAAACTCCGCCACAGACAGTCTAGCTGCATCAACGCGATTAGTGGTCCTGCGGTTGCAACCGACCTCGTGCAACACACAATGGCTGCGACCCAGCGGCTATTCCTATACAACTGGCGCCCTAAGTCAGACGAGGTTTCCCGCGCGTTCGTCGCCCCTTTATGCCCCTGGTAAGCAAACAGAGAGCGGAGGTCATCAGTGGGACAATCGAGCTTCCGAATTGCGGTCGCGTTTTCCGATGCCAGTGCAACTCCGCCCTCAACTAATCGCCTTTTGTACCCAATTCAGTCCGGTACTACTTCCTACGGTTTTATTTGAAGCTGCGCATTGTTCGCCTCATAAATATTTAATAGATCTCTGAAATGTTCTCGCTGTTGTTTGTTTCGTTTTGTTTTTCAAAGTCAATAACGGTAAAGCCGAGACATTAGTGATATCCGGAAGCTCTAAATGTAATGAGAAAGCCCTACTTACCCCCCCCCCCCCCCCCCTTTTCTTTTCATCTTAGATGAAGCCGTAATGTGCACGTGCCTGCGCACTTCAAAAACAATGCAACTCTTCTTCAGAGTCATCCAGAACTTCTCCCAGAACGCCGTTCACAACTTTCCTTATTACGCTATCCTTAGTCCACTTACAAAGGTGAAACAAGCGAAAAAAGACGCAGTACAGGACTCAGAAGGTGCACAAACAACACCGCTAGACTTACAATTGATCTATTCACCTTGCCAACATTATAGGCAGAGAAGAAATCGAAACTTGAGTGCGAGCTTCCGGAGGCGTTTAATTAAAAAATAAGTAAACATGCATAAGTGATCCATCAGTTGTCATGCTCAAAAAAAGTGTTTCGTTTTTTGTCATGAATTCTTTCTTTTGGGTCGGAACCGATGCTTGCGTAGAGGCAATATGTGTTTACTATTTTTCGTGTTTCTTCTTCGAAATATATCAGTTGTAAGTTCAGCAGTGTTGTCTGTGTACCTCCTCTGTTTTTTCCTTCATCTGTCATGATTGGTTCCATCTTTGTAAGCGTTATGAGCCAACTCGGAAATACCTAAACCGAAAGACATAATTCTACAGCCAGCGGAAGGGTCCTGTGAAGCTCCACTTTCGTAGCGAGCAATGAACTAGCCCCGTTATCCCGTTTATATTATACTGACTGACTCTTTGCATTCCGCGACAGTGAAGGTAAATAGGCGCGAATATCAGCTGATAATCGCTTTACCCACAGCAGCTCAATGGAAACGCGCCAGTGCGCTTCCATTGAGCAGTTGTTCTTCGTTCTTCCGCTCACCTGCTTTCCGACATGGGCATGCAGAAGGATACAGAGCCTAAAACAATCATCATCATCACCGTTAGCTTAAACAATGTTTGGGACAGGCCCATCATACGAGGAGTGTCCTTCACTCGTCCTCCCTTTGTGCACATATATTTTCCTAACTCCGGACCGAATAAGTACGAGCAAAGCAGAAAAATGGGCTAGTTTGTTTGCCATTAGTTATGAAGCATCGCACCAGGAAAACGCACAGACTGGAAGCGCTTGTCTTATCTTCCTTTTGTGCGTTTTCCTGATGCGCTGCTCCTTAACTAATAGCAAAGAGAGATGCGTTTCCAAGTGAGCTTAATCTAATGCGCTCCTACTGTGCACAGAAGGAAGACTACCATTTTCTATTCGAGCAATCTCTTTATGTAAATGTCCCAGCACAAGTATTTACCTTGATTTTCTTTTACAGTTGCTAACCGAGCTCCAGTGCGCTGCAGTATTTATTTTGCATATAACGTTCCCGCAATACAACTGTGTTGAGAAATCAATGCCGTCGCTCGCAACAGCAATTCAAATTACCAATATGTAGTAAAAATTTCCCACTATTACTGAAGGCAGACATTGAGTGGTTTTCGCTAAACCTACTTAGGAAGTCTTTCTTATGAACATAAGTAGCAGCGACAGTATTATACGTCCAAGATTATGGGATACTTTTCAACCTTTTTTTATCTCTTAACCGCGAGGCAATTGTGGAATATTGTAGGATACTCTCTATGAATACGTCGACACAAATGCTTCATGCCTCTCGTGCGTAGCGAAATTTTTTTTACGAAAAGTGTCCTGCTCTCACAACGAGTAATCACGATTTTCCACAGAAAACAAATGGGGTGAGTTTTAAGTGGCTATAAGGCAAGTGCAAAAACTTGAAAGATATTTTTATAAACATATTGTTAGAAATTCTGTAAACATCCAAAGCGTACCAAAGTATTGCTTCAGATTGTCCTGCGCCAGTCAGCCTACCTTTGAGAAACAATTTGGCGCGTTTTTGAAAATTATATTTCGCTCAAGTACTCATCGTTTCGGTGATGACAAACAATATGCGAATAAAAAATTACGTTCAAGGACACCTTTCCTGAACCCTTCCAAAATGTCTGGTTATGACAAATATTCACGCTTCAGGAAGCTAGAGAACACTCGAAGTAAGAGGTCTGTATAAGGTATAACCAACAATAGCTTTGCCATCATAATAAAGGCAGTATTTTCAAGTTCAGGCTATGCTAGTGTTTTATCCATCATAAATCATCTCTGCTGCAGACTCTATGCACAAAGCTTTCTCACCGGTTCTAATGCATTTTCTCCCGTAACGTGCAAATCGTTTGCATCTATGATGCCTTACTTGATAACAATAAGTCCCTTGATAATATCTCCCATACTGATCTGCATAAGGTACGATGTGTGATGTTTTTTTAAAGATTAGAAAGATCACTTTACTAGATGTCAGCAATTTTTTTGCTGGAGCGTTCTTTGAAGTGCTTAGCTTTTTTGGGGGGAACGAATTATGATACATTTCCACCAATACACAGGCCACAATCTCAAAACACGAGTTTTTAGTGAGAAATTGAAGAAAAGTAAAGAAGAGCAAACACCCACGACGCTACTTTATGCCTTGTACTTAAAATATCTAATTCGACGTGAATAGCAGTTACACTCACTTACGAAGAAAACATTTAAAAGATGCCCTGGCAAGCAATCTGTTTGGCCATTGTTCTTTTCTGGAGACTGTCATTCATCCTTATTAGCAGCTATTTAAGCATATAAGACACCCGAAGTTCTCGCTGTTCGGGCAGATTACCTGGCGGAGCTCTCCGGGAAAACTTTCCACTCTCAGCTCGGCTTCCTGCGTGTTCACCGTGTCATCCAAGCTTAAACGAGTGCACTTTACCCATTACGACCCGACGCCTCGATCGCACTTGTCTTCATCCAGCGATCGAAGTCCTCGCTGTTTGTATTGTGCAGTTTTGTACACCGTGCTATGAATACAGCCGTTGATGATCAAAGTCTTAAATCGTTCTCAAGAACAGCACACAGCGCGCGACTTCTAAGCAAAGCCTGGGGACCTTTTCGTGGCACGAAATTTTGCGCGTTACTTAACAGTTGTGT